>NC_041390.1:21399095-21414414 GCF_002162155.2 Triticum dicoccoides
GCCCTCGGGGTTGCGCCCGCACCCCCCTGCACACGGCGCCCGACGCCCGTTGTGCCCGCTCGGACGCACGCCCGCCCCCGAAAGCCCGCGCGCCCGTTATGCCCCTGTGGGCCGATGACAGTGGGGGCCCACACCCCCCAGAAAGTTTTAATAAAAAAAGATTAAAAATAATAGTAATAAAAATAAATAAACAAATAAATAATAATTAAATTAATTAATTAGTTAAAGAATTAATTAAGCTAACTAATCACAATTAGATTAACCTAATTAACTATTAGTTAATTAATCAAACAATGACAGTGGGGCCCGCCCCCCTAATTAATTATGGTTAGTTTAATTAATCAGTTAATTAAAATGTGTCACTGACCAGTGGGACCCACTGGTAAGGTTGACCAGTCAACTCTGTTGACTGCTGATGTCAGCATGACATCATGCTGATGTCATTAATCTATTTTTCGAATTAATTTAAATAATTAATTAAATTCCAGAAATTAATAAAATCTTTAGAAAATCATAACTTTTAATCCGTAACTCGGATTAAAATATTTTCAACATGAAAGTTATTCAGAACGACGAGACGAATCCGGATACGCAGTCCGTTCGTCCGCCACACACCCCTAACCTATCGAACTCGCAACTTTCCCCCTCCGGCTCCTTTGCCCGAAAACATGAAACACCGGGGATATTTTCTCGGATGTTTCCCCCCTTAACCGGCATCACCTCATACCACGTTAGGTCATGCCTAGCATCGTTACTTGTCTTGTCATGCATCGATATGCATCTGTTTACATGGTATTCATTGTTTCTTCCCCCCTCTTCTCTCCGGTAGACTACGAGACCGACGCTACTGCTGCCCAGTTCGACTACGGAGTTGACGACCCCTCTCTCTTGCCAGAGCAACCAGGCAAGCCCCCCCCCCCTTGATCACCAGATATCGCCTACTCTTCTCTATACTGCTTGCATTAGAGTAGTGTAGCATGTTACTGCTTTCTGTTATACCTATCCTGATGCATAGTCTGTCCTTGATACTACTGTTGTTACCTTTACCTGCAATCATATATGCTTAGTATAGGATGCTAGTATATTCATCTGTGGCCCTACATTCTTGTCCGTCAGCCGTGCTATACTATCGGGACGTGATCACTCGGGAGGTGATCACGGGTATATACAATATACTTTATACATGATACATGTGGAGACTAAAGTCGGGTCGGCTGGTAGAGCACCCGCGAGTGGATCTTTGTGGCGGAGCGACAGGGCAGGTTGAGACCGCCTAGGAGAGAGGTGGGCCTGGCCCTGTTCGGCGTTCGCGGATACTTAACATGCTTAACGAGATCTTGGTATTTGATCTGAGTTGGCTACGAGCCTATACGCACTAACCATCTACGCGGGAGTAGTTATAGGTATCCCGGCGTCGTGGTATCAGCCGAAGCACTTCGTGACACCAGCGACGGAGCGGCCGCGCCGAATTGGACTGGAACGCCACTAGGCTAGGTTTGCTTTTGGCCGCCCACGCAACATGCAGGTGTGCTCAGGGCGATGGGCCCAGACCCCTGCGCGCTTAGGTTTAGACCGGCGTGCTAGCCTCTCCGTTGAGCCTAGGTGGGGCTGCGACATGTTGATCTTCCACGGCCGGGCATGACCTAGGAAAGTGTGTCCAGCCAAATGGGATCAAGCGTGCTGGGTAAGTTGGTGCACCCCTGCAGGGAAGTTAATCTATTCGAATAGCCGTGATCTTCGGTAACAGGACGACTTGGAGTTGTACCTTGACCTTATGACAACTAGAACCGGATACTTAATAAAACACACCCTTCCAAGTTCCACAGACAACCCGGTGATCGCTTTTCCACAGGGCGACGAGGGGAGGATCGCCGGGTAGGGTTATGCTATGCGATGCGACTGGAGATGCTACTTGGAGATGCTACTTGCAGATGCTACTTGGAGGACTTCAATCTATTCTCTTCTACATGCTGCAAGATGGAGACTGCCAGAAGCGTAGTCTTCGACAGGATTAGCTATCCCCCTTTTATTCTGGCATTCTGCAGTTCAGTCCACCGATATGGCCCTTTACACATATCCCCATGCATATGTAGTGTAGCTCCTTGCTTGCGAGTACTTTGGATGAGTACTCATGGTTGCTTTTCTCCCTCTTTTCCCCTTTTTCCCTTTTACCTGGTTGTCGCAACCAGATGCTGGAGCCTTGGAGCCAGACGCCACCGTCGACGATGATTCCTACTACACTGGAGGTGCCTACTACTACGTGTAGGCTGCTGACGACGCCCAGGAGTAGTTTAGGAGGATCCCAGGCAGGAGGCCTGCGCCTCTTTCGATCTGTATCCCAGTTTGTGCTAGCCTTCTTAAGGCAAACTTGTTTAACTTATGTCTGTACTCAGATATTGTTGCTTCCGCTGACTCGTCTATGATCGAGCACTTGTATTCGAGCCCTCGAGGCCCCTGGCTTGTATTATGATGCTTGTATGACTTATTTTATTTGTAGAGTTGTGTTGTGATATCTTCCCGTGAGTCCCTGATCTTGATCGTACACATTTGCGTGCATGATTAGTGTACGATTGAATCGGGGGCGTCACACAGGCCTAAGCAAGGTTAGGGCCTGCGAGGACCTAGGTCGGCGTCGCGTTGAATTTCACAAATGTCGAGTGGCACGCCGCATTGCGAAACTCCCACCGGACCGCTTGCCAGGCCACCCTCTCCTCGACCTTGATGCTTCTCAGCGATTACTAGGAGCCACCAACGGGACCGGGGTAGTGGAGGAGGGGCCCATGCACCTTCACGATTACCAGGGGTACCTCCTCCTTCATGATCTTATTCGCGCCATGATGCGCGGCGATGACGCCTTCCAGGTGATGTGGGTGTACTGGATGAGCAGCGGCGATGTTGGCTCCTCCTTCATGCGGCGTTCGATTTGCGTGATTGTACCGAAGAGGCAACCAAGCTGGATCTATCTTGGAGCGGTGGTAAGGCGGCAATGCCGGCTCCATGTTGACCTTATTGTGTGGCGGTGAAGGCGGTGCCAGACCATGGTCCATGATCGACCGCTCGAGGAGGATTGCCATGTGTCACTATTACTTCTCATCCGTTGTCGCCGCCTCTGCGAGGAGGCGCGGCTGCGGTGGCTACTATCAAACCAATTTTTTCACTTTCATGTACCCATCGGACGACAACCCTTTTAGGGGCTCCTTTGGCACTATTCATTCTACATAGATTAACTGAATGCAAGAAGCCTTCCACTGGCAGGCGGTCGTGTTTTTCACTGGATTTCAGCTTCTGCTCCTCCTCGCCGCTGGAGGAGAGGATGATATCCTCCTTCCACGAAGAGCTGGCTGCTCGTCCGATTGCGTCGCTCCGACGAACATCAATGTATCCCCTTGTTTACGGGATTTTTCGTACGCATATTGAACATTGTCCGAACATTTATTCAACATTTTTCAAATACTTGTTCAATATTTTAATACTTATTCAACATTTTCAAATACTTGTTCAATTTTTTTAATACTTATTCAACATTTCCCAAATACTTGTTCAACATTTCTAATACTTATTCAACAGTTTTAATATTTATTCAATATTTTTTAATACTTGTTTAACATTTTTCATATACTGGTTCATATTTTTAATACCCATTCAACATTTTTCAAATACTCATTCAACATTTTTAATACTTATTCAACATTTTTTAAATACTTGTCTAACATTTTTCATATGCTCGTTCAACATTTTTAAAACTTATTCAACATTTTCCAAATACTCGTTCAACATTTTTTTAATAGTTATTCAACATTTTTCAAATACTCGTTCAACATTTTTTAATACTTATTCAACATTTTTCAAATACTTCCTCAACATTTTTTATTACTTATTCAACATTCTTCAAATTCTCGTTCATCATTCTTTAATACTTGTATCCGCTTGATGCTACATTTTAAGTTAATAAAAGCGCCCTTTATAATAAAAAAATCATTCTTTAATACTTATTCAACATTTTTCAAATACTTGTTTAGCTTTTAAATAAACAATCAACTTTTCCCATACACATTTTTATTTTACTGTATAAATTTTGTATATATATGAGAAAGATTTTTTTCTGTATGCATTCAACATTTTTTTTCAAATGCTTAGTTTACATTTAAAAAAAATTACTTGGATTGTTAGTTAGTTCATGTACCCTCGGTCTGTTTATACATTATGTCGAGTCTCCTAGCCGGATGGCTAGCACCAGCTTCTTCTAGCGAGAAGACCCAGGTTCGAATCTTCATAACTGCAATTTTCCTTTTTGGGTCGTACAAAGTATTGGGCTAAGATATGAGGCCCAGCTAGAGGTTAGGAGCGGGCTTTGCGCCAGGTTGAAATATATTTTTATACAGCAGGCTGGGACTTTTTCTTACGCCCAGGAAATGGCCTGGGCTGCCTGTGGCCCAGCTCCGCCATTGTCGCTCAGCGAGAGGAGATTCCTTTGTCTGAAAAAAAAAACAAGAGGAGATACCTGTTACCAAAAAAACGAGAGGAGATTCCATGATTGATTTGTGTCGTAGTCAGCTGACTCAAACAAATTGTGTCGTAGTTGGGGTCAGACCTAGGTAGATCTACCCCTAAAAAAAAAATCTAGATCGATTTGATGTCAATCTAGATACATCCAAGAATAAAAGAGAGGACAAGATGCAAAACGGAGGATAAAAGAGAGGGACTCTGCGCGATTTGGTTGTGCTCGAACGCTTAACACATATTTCCGCCTCAAGTGTACAGGCATATCTAATTATTTTTTTATTTTTATTATGTATATTGACAGTCTTATAATACATATCATTGACAACACATCCTGGCAACGTATATGATCTGATGCACTTATGTACTAGAATGTGGTCATGAGCTACAACTCTGCAACACATTAGCTGCAACGCTTATATGCGTATCTACAATGAATTTTGCAACATATAGTCAAAACGTTGTAGAATTTGTGTTGCTTTATAAGGGGTATCCTTGTAGTGTCATGACAGTCAGTTTTCGGCTTTCTCCACTGAGGTGTTCGTCCGGAAGAATCAGGACACAATCGCAGTAGTTCTCCCAGCGCTACCTTAGTCGATATAGCGGAACGTAAGGTACCAAAACATGGGAGCCGGGCAAACCCAACTATTGACCCAAGACATGATTCGGAGCTGATGCATATAATTCTATAAGTTCGGGGTGCCGCACTGTCGAAAGTATTCAGACTTTCACGCTGTATTTATGGGGTATACTAAAGCCCCTTGGCGTACTGGTCGTATCAGAATGTAAGTGTGCAATTTGTCGTAAATAAGCAGACAAGAAAAATAAGAAAGGATAATGTAACAATAGACTGACGCTATGCATTGTTATTAAGTAATACGTCGAAACGTACGGATACAAGTAGTGCGAAAAGCAAAAAATAGGACTTATTTAACATGTCCTATCCAAGGGCAAGCTGCATATGGGTATTTAAAACAGGTAGAGACCACCTGGGGATTCCCTTGTATGTCAGAACTTCTTGCTTCCTTGGTGTTTCCTTCCGTAATGCGTCCAGCAATCGGACTGTCGAAAAGGGGCTTCCAGCGAGTAAGGTCCTGAAAGAGAGAAAATGATAGGGGTATACAGCCCCTGGGGCGATTGAGCCGCATTGTGGGGCGTGTCCTTGCGTTCCTCCACCTATGCCCATGGTATTTTTAGTGTGTAATTATGTACGCGTGGCACAGACTTCGTCATTTCGCTGGGACTAGGACGAAGGCCGAATTTCTAGGCGAGCTCAGAACGTGCCAGGCGATCCTGTTGCAGGTTACTCCAGACTCTCTTGAAGGTGTCCGGGGGCTTTATCGCCGAATTGGCGATTTGCCTTAAAAGGCTGCTTTGTGCCTCTGCTGCGAGGGCCGCAGTGTGCTCCTCAGTGAGGAGCGAGCGTTTTGTGTTTCCATTGACTGTTATAACCCCCCGAGGTCCTGGCATTTTGAGCTTGATGTATGCATAATGCGGTAGCGCATTGAATTTGGCGAATGCGGTTCGTCCGAGCAGTGCGTGATAGCCACTGCGAAACGGGACGATGTCGAAGATTAACTCCTCGCTTTGGAAGTTATCCGGAGATCCGAAGACCACTTCCAGTGCGATTGAGCCTGTACAGCAGGCCTCTACACCTGGGATGACACCTTTGAAGGTGGTTTTAGTGGGCTTGATCCTTGAAGGGTCTATGCCCCTTTTGTGCACTGTATCCTGATAAAGCAGGTTCAGGCTGCTGCCACCGTCCATAAGGACTCGGGTGAGGTGAAATCCGTTAATGATAGGGTCAAGGACCAATGCGGCAGAACCGCCATGACGGATACTTGTGGGGTGGTCCCTGCGATCGAAAGTGATCGGAAAAGAAGACCACCGGTTGAATTTTGGGGCGACTGGCTCCATCGCATAGACGTCCCTTAGTGCACGCTTCCGCTCCAGCTTGGGAATATGGGTTGCGTATATCATGTTTACCGTTTTCACTTGTGGAGGAAATTTCTTTTGTCCTCCTGTGTTCGGCTGCCGGGGCTCTTCTTCGTCGTTGCTATGCAGCCCCTTGTCCTTGCTTTCGGCATTTAACTTGCCGGCCTGCTTGAACACCCATCATTCTCTGTTGGTATGACTGGCTGGCTTATCGGGGGTGCCGTGAATTTGGCACGAGCGATCGAGTATGCGGTCCAAACTGGACAGGCCCGGATTTCTTCTTTTGAACGGCTTCTTCCGCTGACCGGATTTGGAACCACTGAATCCGGAATTGACTGTCGTGTCCTCGGTGTTGTCGCCGTTGTTGTGGCGTTTGTGTTTGCTGCGACGTGGTCTACCGTTGTTATCTTTGGCATCCGAATTGCCAGTATTCCTTGATGTGCTATTGCTGCGAGCCAGCCAGCTGTCTTCGCCCGTGGAAAAGCGGGTAATGAGTGTCGTGAGGGCTGCCATGGATTTTGGCTTCTCTTGGCCGAGGTGTCGAGCAAGCCACTCGTCGCGGATGTTATGCTTGAATGCCGCTAAGGCCTCTGCGTCCGGACAGTCGACGATTTGGTTTTTCTTAGTTAGGAACCGTGTCCAGAATTGCCCGGCCGATTCCCTTGGCTGCTGAGTTATATGGCTCAAGTCATCAGCATCCGGTGGTCGCACATAAGTGCCCTGGAAGTTGTCAAGGAATGCATCTTCCAAATCCTCCCAACTACCGATGGAGTCTGCTGGCAAGCTATTCAGCCAATGCCGAGCTGGTCCTTTGAGTTTTAGGGGGGGTACTTGATGGCGTGAAGATCGTCACCACGGGCCATGTGGATATGGAGGAGAAAATCCTCGATCCATACCGCGGGGTCAGTTGAGCCATCATATGACTCAATGTTCATGGGTTTGAATCCTTCTGGAAATTCATGATCCATTACTTCATCAGTGAAGCATAGGGGGTGTGCGGAGCCTCTGTGCCGGGCTATGTCTCGACGCAGTTCACACGAGTCTTGTCTGCTGTATTCGGCCCGGCCGGATTTGTTTTTAGTGTATCCCGCGTGACGATCATCGTCACGTGTTGGGGCGCGCCCTCGTGATCCATAGATAGATCTTGTGTGTCCTGCTTTGTTTTTCAATACGTCTCGCAGGTCCTGCGTCTTGCCCCGGGCCTTGGTGTTTTTGTTTGACTGGCGACGGGGTGCGGGCTGGACTTCAGGCTGATACACCGCTTTGTCTCGGCCACGAGGTGGCCGGTCAGTCGCGTCATACGTTGGTATTCCAGGCCTTAGTGCTTCCTCCTCGAGTTGGGGTAGCAACCTACGCTTTGGGTAACTTTTTGTTGGGCGCTCGGGTTCATATTCCTTGGCTGCCAGGACTTCGATCCATCTATCCGCTAGCAGATCCTGATCAGCTTGAAGCTGTTGTTGCTTTTTCTTCAGGCTGTTTGCGGTGGCTATAAGCTGACGCTTGAAGCGCTCCTGTTCGACGGGATCCTCAGGCACGATAAATTCGTCGTCGCCGAGGCTCACATCATCATCGGAGGGAGGCATGTAATTGTCATCCTCTGGTTCTCCGTCTGCTGCCTGTTCCTGAGGGTTAGCTTGTTCATCCTCCTGCTCGAGGTCTGGCTGGAGGGGATTGTCGTCATCTTCGGCACTATCTGGAGTGTTATTGTCTCTTGTGCCGGTATCACTGCTTTTGCTATGGCAGGACTTAGAGCCGCATCGCTGACGTCGATGCTTGGGTTGCTTCTTGGAGGGGTCATCCTCCGCTGTCTTGTCGCCATTGCCTTCTTTGGGGGTATCCACCATGTATATATCATATGATGAGGTGGCGGTCCAGGGCCCTGTGGGCGGTGGTTCCTGTTCGTCTCCTGCCTCGTCGTCCATACCGTCGATGTCTTTGGAGTCAAAGTCGAGCATGTCGGTCAAATCATCGACAGTGGCTACTAAGTGGGTGGTGGGTGGGTAGCGAATTTCTTCGTCGTCTGCATCCCATTCTAGCTGGAAATAGTTCGGCCAAGGTTCTCTTGACAAGGAGACAGACCTTAATGAAGTTAGCACGTCGCCGAAAGGCGAGTGCTGAAACATGTCCGTGGAGGTAAACTCCATGATCGGTGCCCAATCGGATTCAACATGCACGGGCACAGGCAGTTTGGAGCCCGTGGCCGGGGACGAATCCAAGGATCTGGCCACACGGGTCTCGCAGGAGGTGAGGTAAGTATTCGGCTCTATCGCCGCTGAGTGTGCAGCCTCCGTGGCAGGGTCCATCCAACCGTCCTCGGACGGCGCAATTTGCTCCGGATTGAAGGCCGGAGTAGCCACAGGTGCGATCTCCCGAACACCGTCCGGCGGCAGAGTTATGTCATGCTCGTCGTGACCGTGCGGCGCACCTGCCATGGGCTCGAATCCGTCGAAGATCAAGTCTCCGCGGATGTCGGCCATGTAGTTTAAGCTTCCAAACCCGACCTGATGGCCAGGGGTGTAGCTTTTGATCTGCTCCAGATGGCCAAACGAGTTGGCCCGCAGTACGAAGCCGCCGAATACAAAGATCTGTCCGGGGAGGAAAACCTCGCCCCGGATCACATCGCTACCGATGATTGCAGGAGCCATCAAGCCTTTGTCGCGACGAAATAGTGGAACTCTCAATGAAAGCACCAATGTCGGTGTCAAAACCAGCGGATCTTGGGTAGGGGGTCCCGAACTGTGCGCCTAAGGCGGATGGTAACAGGAGGCGGGGGACACGATGTTTACCCAGGTTCGGGCCCTCTCGATGGAGGTAATACCCTACTTCCTGCTTGATTGATCTTGATGATATGAGTATTACAAGAGTTGATCTACCACGAGATCGTAGAGGCTAAACCCTACAAGCTAGCCTATGGTAGGATTGTTGTTCGTCCTATGGACTTAAAACCCTTCGGTTTATATAGACACCGGAGGGGGCTAGGGTTACACAGAGTCGGTTACAAGGGAGGAGATCTACATATCCGTATTTTCCAAGCTTGGCTTCCACGCCAAGGAGAGTCCCATCCGGACACAGGTCGAAGTCTTCAATCTTGTATCTTCATAGTCCAACAGTCCCGCCAAAGGATATAGTCCGGCTGTCCGAAGCCCCCCTAATCCAGGACTCCCTCAGTGGGTCATCAAGAACATTCTCTAACCTAGATAAGTTGTCTGCAACGGGGTTCTCAGCTCCCTTTATATCAGTAATATGCAAATCAAATTCTTGTAGCAAGAGAACCCATCTAATAAGTTTTAGCATCTTTCTTTTCCATAAGATATTATAGGGAGGCAGGCCCTTTGTCCTGCCATTTATTCTCTTTTGGGTCTACTTCTAGCTCTTTCAGACTTCTGTGACTGTTTTATGGCTGTGAAGACTTCTCTGAACTATATCATGCAGTCTTCTGCTTATATTATGTGGCAGTATTATTATGTGATGTTTTGCTTGTCCTCTTCCTTCACATTGTTTTATCATGAGTACTTACCTTAACAAGAACTGGAAAGTACTCTGCTGGAATGTCAGAGGACTCAATTCTGAAGTTAGGCAGAGGGCTGTGAGAGCTAATATTGAGGAAAGCTGGTGTTCTGTTATTTGCTTACAGGAAACTAAATGTGATATCTTTGATCAAAGGTCTATTAGGTAGTTTTCTCCTAGAAGGTTTGATAATTTTGTGTACTCTCCTTCCGTGGGTGCTTCCGGTGGGATCATTGTCTTATGGTGTTCATCTGCTCTGGTTGGTGCTCTCATAGATTTACAAAGCTATGGTATCATCATAAATTTCTCTTCCACACAAAATAACCAAACTTGGACTTCGGTTAATGTTTATGGACCATGCCAGGGAGAGCTTCGAGATGCTTTTGTGCGTTGGTTATTTCATATTCAAATCCCACAGGATAAACTCTGGTTATTTCTAGGTGATTTTAACTTCATCAGATCAATGCACAATAGAAATATGCCAGGGGGTTACATTAAAGATATGTTCATTTTTAATGAAATCATTGACAATATGGGCCTTATTGAGTTACCTTTAAAGGGGAGGTCATACACTTGGTCAAATATGCAGGAAACTCCTCTTTTGGAACAATTGGACTGGTTCTTTACAACACCTTCTTGGACTGGCGAGTATCCTAATACCATGGTCTACCCCCTGGCCAAGACTACTTCTGATCATGTGCCTTGTGTAGTCTCAATCTCCACATCCATACCCAAAGCTAAGGTTTTTTGTTTTGAAAATTACTGGGTAGACATGCCTGGGTTCATGGAGTGTGTCCAAAGATCTTGGTCTGCTCCCACAAGGTTAACCAATTCGGCTGCAATCTTAACCCATAAGTTTAAAAGGTTAAGGTCAGAGCTTAGGAAATGGCAAACAGGTTTATCCAGGCTGAAGTTGTTGATGAATGCCTGCAATGCAGCTATCCTTGCCTTTGATAACTTAGAGGAGAGCAGACCTTTGTATAGACCTGAATTTAATTTTAGAAAGATTGTAAAGTTACATCTGGAGGAGCTTCTTCACCTTCAATACATTTATTGGAAACAAAGGTGTACCATTAGGTGGATCAAAGTGGGAGAGGAAAACTCCAAGTTTTTTCAAGCTATGGCAACAGAAGATTTAGAAGAAATTCTATTTCCAGCTTAGTTAATGATGATGGTCTGACCTTGTCTACTCACAGTGAAATGGCTGGACTTCTCTGGTCTTCATACAAGGATAGATTGGGAGTTACATGTGGAATTGACATGTTGTTTGACCTTGGGGCCTTGATCCAGCCTGTCCCTGGGCTAGAGGTTTTATCTGGGCCTTTTATTGAGGATGAGATAAATGAAGCTTTAAAATACCTACCTCTAGACAGAGCTCCAGGAACAGATGGTTTTACTGGTTGGTTTGTTAAGAAATGTTGGCACATAATTAAGGATGGTTTCCTCAAGTTAATAGATGACTTCTATGAAGGGAGAATTTCTCTGCAGAGTATTAATGGATCTCTTGTCACACTCATCCCAAAAATCCTTTCTCCTGAAGGACCAAATGACTTTAGGCCAATCTCTCTCACAAATACTTGTCTGAAATTCCTGACTAAGCTTCTGGCTAATAAACTGCAGAAAGTCATCCGCACATGCATCCATAAAAACCAATATGGCTTCCTTAAATCAAGGTCTATTCAGGATTGCATTGTTTGGAGTTTGGAATACATTCATCAGTGCCATCAGTCTAAAAGTCCAATCCTTACAATCAAGCTGGATTTTGCTAAAGCTTTTGATACTGTTGAACATGATCTAATTCTGCTGATGCTGAAATATAAGGGATTTGATGCAAAATGGATTGGATGGATTAAGGAGCTACTGTCATCTGGATCTTCTTCCATCCTGCTAAATGGTGTACATGGCAAACAATTTATTTGCAAAAGAGGTGTTAGACAGGGGGACCCCCTCTCTCCTCTTATGTTTGTCATTGCTGCTGATCTTCTCCAATCTGTGGTCAACCAAATGCTGCAATAGGGTTTACTTAACCTCCCCATTCCTTCTAATGACCCAGATTTTCCAATAGTCCAGTATGCAGATGATACCTTGTTAATCATTCAAGCTGATTAAGTTCAACTTTTAGCTCTCAAGCAAATTCTGCTGGCCTTCTCTAAATCAACTTGTTTAAAAGTCAATTTTCAGAAGTCTTGCATTCTGCCCATCAATGTCTCACAGGAAGTAACCATCAGATTGGGTGCAATCTTTGGATGTCAGGTTGGGTCTCTTCCTTTTACCTATCTAGGTTTACCTGTGGGCACCACCAAACCAAGGGTGCAAGACCTGGCACCTGTGGTGGATAGAGTGGAAAGAAGAATCTCTGCTAGCTCCTCCCTCCTCTCCCAGGGGGCCAGATTGCAACTGCTACAGTCTGTTCTTACCTCCTTGCCAATTTATTTCCTTTGCAGTCTTAGCTTGCCAGCTACTATCATTAATCAGCTTGAGAGAATAATGAGGCAATGTTTATGGAGAGGAAACTTTGATACACCCAAACAATCTTTAGCTGCCTGGCCAATGGTTTGTAAACCAAAAGATAAGGGAGGCATGGGGATAATAAATCTTGCCATCCAAAATAAGGCCTTGCTTACCAAACACCTGCACAAGTTTTACAACAAGGTTGACATACCATGGGTTTCCTTGATTTGGGACACTTACTACAATGGAGTGGTCCCTCATGCAACTGTTCAGTGTGGATCCTTTTGGTGGAGAGATATCATGAAGTTAAGTGATGTTTATAGAAATCATTGTGTTATCACAATCAATGATGGACACAGCTCTCTCTTTTGGCATGATACTTGGAACTTAGGTGGAAGCCACCAGCCAATTAAAGAGAGATTCCCTAGGTTATTTTCCTTCACACCGGATGATAAGATTTCTGTCAGCAATTTCATTGAGGAATTTGATATTACCATCTTCTTCCAATTGCCACTATCTCAGGAAGCTATGGATGAATTGGTGTCTCTAAATTCTGATTTATCAGCCTTGCAAAGGACACCTCATGAACCTGATACTTGGTCTTGGACACCTGGTAATGGTCAATACTCTGCCAAAAGTTACTAACTATGGCCCATGCACACCTTCTTGATGATGATCCCTGTAAATGGATATGGAAGAGCAAGTGTGTTATGAAAATCAAAGTTTTTGCTTGGCTGATGCTGAATGATAGGCTCAACATGAGGGATATGTTACTCAGAAGGCATTGGAGATTAGAGGATGATGACAATCTATGCCCTATTTGTGTAGCCCAGCTGCATGAGGACAGAGACCATCTATTTTTCAAATGTTCTTTCAGCATCAGAGTTTGGAATTACCTGTAGGTTACTTGGTATGCAGGGCTAGCTCCTCGTGAATGCATCTTGGCTGCCAAGAGAAGCTTCAACCACCCTTTCTTCTTTGAGGTGGTTTACCTTGCTTCCTGGAGTATTTGGATCACGCGGAATGACAAGATCTGCTTGCGCTTGGGATTAAATGAAATGCAGGGACTTACGCTAGCTCGTTGTACAGGCTCACTGCAGCTCTGCTTGCGCTTGGGATGTTCCATGTACAAGTCCATGTTACCACTTGCTTGGATGTGCAGGCCTTGTGCTCCTTGCATCCCCCTCTGCATTTTTGACACGGCGAATAGTTGATCAAATAAGAGGAATCAACCTTGATGTTGTACCGGAGGACAGATACTTACAAGGTTATACGGGTGTGCAGGATGTATACCAGATCCCGTAGCGCCGTCATGCTTCGCTAAAATATGGATTTGCTTGTTTCAGATGATATATCTCCAGAAGAAATAAGAGTTAAGGTCAGAGTTGCATAGGCGTGTAAGCTAAGAGAGCAGTGAAAGGATATCCAAACATCGTCGGAATAGTGCACAAGGGAGTGATGTGTGGATACCTAGTTCGGGCCGGCGTTTGGGCATGCTGGCCTAGCTAGAGTGCGGGTCACTTCAGAGCCGTTTAAGGTGATGCGCTGGCATTGGCTGGCCGCGCACGGATGCAGATCTTGAGTGGCAGCGGAGCACTACGATGCGGTGGATGAGACCGTTGGTGAAGCCCCAACGGCCTCGGGGGGCGGAGGTGTGACGATGTGCTCAGTGAAGTAGCCCCGGTGAGCTGGGAGACTGCGTCTGTGAAGCGCACCTGATGCGGTGGAACTCGGTGTCTGTGAGGCACGTCGGTTGCGGTGGCCGACGTTGTCGGTGGACCACCCGGTGTGGTGGACAAGGGCGTAGATGAGGTAGCTCCGGTGCGGTGGTGAAGCGCGACCGTCGTCTTCGTCGTCCGGCACAAAGGTGGGGAACGGTGGGGAAAGAGACGAGACGAGGGGCGATTCGAGGGTTGGCGGCGAATTAGGGATTTGAGCAATCTAGGCGCGAAAGGGGATGGTGGAGAAGGGAGATTTTGTAGGGCTGGAATTGGGGCCGCGAGATATTTCAATCCGAAACGTGGAAGCGCGAACTTATATTGTCGTCGTCCTTTTTGGGGGGGGAGGGGGTGGGTGGCTGGGTGCTACGCGTCCGTCCGACACACGCGACCACCCCGACAGGACTATGCTTCGGTGCCTTAAGGCACCTTCCTTTCTGTCCATGACATATGGGCCCAACAGGTGGCTGGCCCACATGTCAGTGACCCAAAGGCAGTTGCCTTTAAGGCACCGAAGCAGCGTCCACCCCGACACGACCCTGGATTGCCTGGTGTGCCTACATTTGAGAATGCAAACGAATCTTCTTTCATTTGCAAACGAATTTGTATGTATTACCATGACCGTGTTTTCCTTGCAATAATTAGTCATTCGAAACGAGATACTCCATCCGTTCACTTTTGTAAGTCGTTTCAAACAACTTAAAATGAACTGTTTTGCACATTGTCTGAAATGTCTTCAAGGTCTTATAAAAGTGAACAGAGGGACTACTATAAATTAATTAATGAGGAGTTATTTGAAAAAAAATCAAAACAGTACCCACGCTAACGTGGATTAGAGTGTGTCTCACATAATTAGTTATTTGAATTAGAGTGTGTGTGTCACGTAGTTAGTTATTTGAATTAGAGTGTGTGTCACGTAGCGATCTCCAATTCTAACGTGGATTTCGCATTTCACTGTATCCACACTACTTTTTTAAAACAAATTCATATGTATATGATGAACACCATGGTAGTGAGAAAACTTTTGGATGGATTCAAACATATGACCTACAAAATAGCACAATAAACTGAGTCAATGTCAACTTTTCGAAACTTAGTATGGCACGAATTCGAAATTATTACCCGTATGCCTGGTCCTCGGTTCAAATCTTACAATGCACACCAAATTGAAACATCGATATTAAGTCTCATACTATGTACATTCAAAT
>NC_041390.1:21414576-21431811 GCF_002162155.2 Triticum dicoccoides
GGTTTCCAACACACGTTCATTCTTTCTCTCCATGTTTCGATCTCTAAGTCTCTCAACTACACAACCCCTTTTTCCACTCTGTTACCAAATGTATTTACCTCACACACCCGCCATTGCACCCCATGCCGAGCTCTCTCTCTCTCCCCCTCTCCCTCTCACCCTCTCGCGCTAAATACATGCATTGCCTATCTAGTCCCCAACCTCTCGTGCATGTGCACGCACGCACGTTGTATATCTAGGCCACTCCCTCGAGACTGTCTCTCTCTTTCTTCCGCACGGCGGTCCAGACTTGCTCAATCTCGCTCTCTTTATTCGAGTCTCGTTTAACCTCGTTTTCTTTCACACACAAATGATATATCTCCCTGTTCGGGCCTCGATCGACATACTCTATACTCTCTCATGCAGATTGTCTATCTAGGTCAGTCCATCCAAGCCGCCACCACTCTTTCGACCTCATGGTGGGCCATGCTCACTCAATCTCTCTCTCTCTCTCTCTCTCTCTCTCTCCGTATGTATAGATTGACCTCGCTCTTTCTCGGACAAAAACGATATATCACCATGTTTGCGCCCAACTCGACCTATTCACATTGTATACTCTCTCACGCACATCGTCTATCTAGGTCGCTCTCTCCAACCCGTCTCACTCTTTCGATCGCACGGCGACCCTATGTGATCGGTTGACCTTGCTTCCTCCCACGCACAAAATATATCTACACGTCTGTGACCAGATCATCTCTCAAGCTCTATCTTACAGCCCTCACCCTTGCCAAAAAGCTCAATCGGACAATATCTCTCCAGAGCATATATATTTGTTCAATGAATGTCGGACCACACTCACTTTGTCTCTCTATCTATATGTCTCTCGATTGACCTCGTTTCTCACACCGTATCTTCCACGCGTTGAAGCTACTACCTCTCCATCCCTCACAAAGCCGGAGCTATTTACATTGCGAGAGGCACTCCAACCTTGGATTAATTTGTGTCGGCATTTATTCCGGTCAGTTTAGATTATATTTTCGTAGCATTTGGCCCACAACTACTCCAAACACCGTTGCAACCGACGCAACTGCCCTAGTTGATTTCCCTCTGGCTCGGTCGTCGCTCTCTCGCACGTCCTTTCTCACCTTCAACTTCGCACCATGGTATTATTGAAAGTACACACCGATAGTCCACTTGGAATGGAACAAATTTCGACCCACAAATTAAAGTGGTACAAACTACACACCGAGGGGCCCACATGTCATGAAACAAATTTGGACCCATATACAAATTAAAAAAATAAAGGACGAGGATCGAACATGCGACCGGGCCTTCAAGCCGCACGTCAAGAGTAGGAAACATACATAGAATAGCAATGTTTGTTGTACCCCCTTTGTTCACATAATGTTTTTATATTACCACAGCCGAATTAATGGATAACATGTAATATTATTTTTAGTACTATTCGCCTTCACTTACTGGTGGGTTTCATGTGTGCTCTCTCTCTCTCCTCCCCTTCTGCGTTTAGACGCACGGGCAAACATGAAGAACTCACGGGCGATATTGCCGTTGACCATATCTGGACGCGTTCACAAGTCACGACACCAGTTTCACGTACTAGCAGCACTAGTCAGTGTGTACGTGCAATGCATGTTAATTTGGATGTATATTAAGTGCATGCGGATATTAACTACAAGGATATTATTCGCGTGTTGTCATGTGATTAGCACTATTTTTGGCATAAAATTAACTAGACGCTAAATGTGTTGAGCGCTTGACATTGAAGCAGTCTAGGTCGTTAGATGACAAGGAATACATGTGGCTTGATGACGTTTTATATTTAATTTGATACGGCTCTAGCAGAACATTCAATCGATCAAACCATACACTTCGTTCAGTCTGACTCCGACTTTAAATTATACGACGATCGATATAAAATAAATGGAAATGATAAAGGTTCGGACTTTAAGCATGGCAATCCGAACGTTTTTCATGGCAAATTTAGATTATGCGGCGGCGGCGGGGGCATCTCGCGGTGGGAAGCGGCTCCTCTGCCGTGCTCTGTGTGTCGTCGGGCCACTACCCGACGGCGACGGCGGCGTCTTGCCTCGTTGTTGGCGTACTCCTGGATGTTGGCCTAGCTTCAACGAAGGCCAAAATGTTCTGGACTTCGGAGCGAGTCGACTGGCGGGAGGAGGCGACTGGCGTTGGTGCAAGGAAGCGGTCGACGGCGACCATCCATGCCGCTGAGGGGGACAGTGGCACCCGTGGGGGGACAGGCGCTGTCAACGGCGCGGCGGAGACATTCGTGTGCATAGGCACCGGCACGGGCGCGCACGTCAGTGCACGCGCAGGCGCATGCGCTGGCAGGTGCACGGGCGTGCGCGTCAGTGCACGCGCAGGCGCAGGCGCTGGCAGGTGCACGGGCGTGCGCGTCAGTGCACGCGCAGGCGCAGGCGCTGGCAGGTGCACGGGCGGCGTGAAAGTAGGCGGGCACCTCGTGGAACCCCGTGGGATCAAGCTCGGCGACAATGTGTGGCTCCCAGCCCATCAATGCCACGGGGATGGGCGTTGGCGCAGTCGAGGCGACGGGAGCCGGAACGGGAGCGGGGACAGGCGCGGCGTCTTCCCACAAGGCCAGTTCAAGCTCGTCCCAAAGCGCCTTATCTTCTTGAGACTCCGGCTGGGTGTCTTCCTCGGGAAACTGGAACACTAAGGGCATACCATCGTGATGCGGCATGGCGTATGTTTAGGTCAGGCTAGTTGGAGGTAGACGACAGGAGAATCGGAGAGGAAGAGAGAGAGGATTGGAGCGATACTCCCTCCTTTCCAGTTTATAAGGCTCAATTCAAAAATCTCACCAACCAAGGTAGATGGTGAGTGGTGGAATACTTTCTGTAGTTTGCAAAAGCACCCAATTAATGCTCTTGTTTTTCTCAAAAAAATATGTTTACCAATGCATTAATTGCAATGCATACATGCATAAATTACATGCATTGGTCAATTTTCTCTTAATACTTGCATGCAATGATTTAATTTACCTTGGAATCTGAACATGTGATGGGAAACAACAAATTGAGCGTTATAAAATGGAGAAACTAATATTTTGAGATAAGCCCTATAAACCGGAAAGGAGGGAGTAACGGGTAGTGCGGGGTTGATTTTAAACTGCGGCGCTGGCGACATTAAAAGTGGGAGCAGTTGGGACGACGGTGGGCGGCGGAGCCTGGTCAAAGGGCTCGCCTCCCGGTGAGCCTGCACAGCGGTCTGCTCGCACGCCTCCTGTCGACTCACACGCTTGCTCGGACGGCACCTGCCGATTGCCGATGAGAAGCGGGGACTCATGGCGGCACGTAAACGCCCACGGTTTCAATAGTGAAAGCGTTCGCCTTAACGTGACAGGTCTTTCTTCCAAAATACCTTGGCTCTTCATTTGTGCAACTTGTCATAAGCAGCTTGTCTCAAATTGAAGAAAAAACTTACGAAGTAATATTTTTGCCATAACACGTGACCATGATTAGTTTCAAGAATTTATGCTCACTTTTGGATTTTCTGAAATTAAGATCCAGGATTTGAAACAATATCATAACCTGCATCATGCAATAAATTTTCAAGCTGTACATCTGTCCTGTTGTATTTCTTAAGAAAGTATTTGGTCAAACATTTTGCTTAGTTAGACTTCAGACAAGTTATATATGCAGAGTAAAAGGATAATCCCTCCGTATCAGTGCATTGCCTGATATATTAACTCAAGTACTAGGCACGAACAAATGGGCTCAATTCTGTGCTCATCCTGGTGTAGTAGTAGTACTAGGCAATGCAGTTGACGGGTGACCTTGACGAGCCGCGACCGAGGGAATTGAACCGTGCTCGGCACGGTAGGTAACGTTGTCTAGTTACTAAAGCATCCCTCCGTTGTTCATCGGTAGTCATTATGCACCGGGGACATGAGGGGAATTTCCTAGGGCTAGAATTCTGGCCGCCAGATATTTCAACTTGAAATTCTGAGGCTCGACTGGTTGGGGTAATGGGGTTGCCCAATGTGCGTACCACGCACGCCACCGAAGGACACGAGCCTGCTTTTTTTAGGATCAACACGAGCCAAGGTCTGGCTGGTACGCCGTTGGGTCCTACCATTCAAGAATACGAAAGGAACCTTTTAAATTGCCGAACAAATCTATGTGTATTACAATGCCTGTATTTTCCTTGCAAATACTAATCTCAACATGGTAATTGATTTATGACGAGTTGTTGAATTAGAGTGAGTTTGTGATATAGTGATTTCAACATGGATTTCACATTTCATGGTATCCCTAGTAAGTTTTCCAATGCAAATTCAAATTTAAAAGATGAACAATATGGAGGTGAGAAAACTTTGTATGTATCAAGCATATGACCACACACACAGAGAGAACACACGCACGAACACAACAACAATCCAATAAGTATAGTGCATCTATTTTTCCAAACCATGCATGTATGACACGAATTCAAAAATACTCCTTCTACTCCTAAATATTAGTCTTTTAGAGAGTTCAACAAGTGACTACATACGGAGAAAAATGAGTGAATCTAGACTCTAAAATATGTCTATATACATCTGTATGTGCCAGTCCATTTGAAGCCTCTAAAAAGACTAATATTTGGGAACGAAGGGAGTAAAATGTAAGACATCCATGGTCCTCAGTTCAATATTTAAAATGAACATGAAACTGAAACATGAATATTAAGTCTATTACTACAGTACATGCAAATGTTCTGTTTAGGCGGAGCTATGATTGTCGGGGGTCAACCCCTCAACCTTAGATAAAATTGTGGAGCTATGTTTAGGGTTGTTTAGATTATATTTGTCCCCACCCTCCCAGCCACCGATTGGTTGTGCACCCCCACCCCTCCTCCCCGGGAGAATATCATGTGCCCCCATACCTTAGATGCTATATGCCGATACGAGTTGCTTGGAGCTTCTAGATCTGAGATATAGCAGCTCACATAATGTGTCTTAATATTTCTAGAGGAAACCTTGATGAGTTTGAGAATTGCACACAATTTGTACAAAAACTACTTAGATGCCCTTTGATCCCATATCCAACGACCTCGAAGCTCGTATCACCGTAGCATCTAAGATGAAGGAGGACATCATATTCTCCTGTATGTAAGAATATCATGTGCTACCACACCTTAGATGCTTTGGTGATACAAGCTCTTCGGAGGCGTTGGATTTGTGACCCAACACCTCCTCGGTGGTTCGAATGGTTTTTTTGCAGAAAAGCCCCTAAAGAGTTCGGCCACTGCTTACAAGCACAAAGACTGCTCAGATGCCATTGGATCTCGGATCAAACGACCTCCAAGCTCGTATCACCGTAGCATCCAAGCTGCGATAGCACCTTATGTTTTCTCGCACGGGGGAGTATGAGGTGCTCCCACACCGTAGATTCTATGGTGATACGAGTTCACTGAGATCTAACGGCCCACAATAGGAGGTTTGAATGTTTTTGCAATATACGGCTGATAGAGTTTGGGAAATGCGTAGAAAGTACAAGTACTACGCATGTGCCATCTGATCACTAATCATACGACCTAGATGCTCATATCACCGTAGAGGGTAATTAAGCTACGGGGAGCACCTAATATGAGCACCGAGGAGCCGTTGGATCGAAGATGCAGTGGCACACATGAGGCCTGAATGTTTTATTTGCAAAAAAACCTTTGGAGAGTTTGGAAATTGCGCATAATTACAAAGACTACTCCCAAGCCATCGGATCTCACTTCCAACGGTGTAAAAACTCGTATCACCATAGTATCTAAGCTGCGAGCTGGATGTGATATTCTATGTTGCTGTCATTTTTGTTCGTAAACTTGCAAAATTCGTGTAACTCATGCCGTTACATGTCTAACCGCGCAAAGTGTTTGTTCAAAAAAACCATCCTACACTGAAATATCGGAACAACACATGGGGGTCCCACTTGTCATTAATCAAATTTGGACCAAAAACTAACAAATCTGAAAGACCAGATTCGAACTGGCAACCTGTACTACAAAGCATAAGTCGATAGCCTGAAAAAACGGATGGTTGTTGGCTTTGTCCCATAACTTGATTTTATTTATATAGTACTTTCATTGAGTAGAGTAGAGGGAGTGCCTCGTCAACACGTGCATGACCGTTGTCTCACTTACTGGTGGGTCCCAGGTCTGCGATCTCAATCTCTCTTCTCTCCATCGTCTAACCTTTGCACGGGCACACACGAAGAGCGGCGCTAGCTTGCCGTGGTGTTATTACAACTAAAAAAAAGCTTGGAAAATAGAAGAATCGCCTAGAACAAGAGACGTTATGGCTGGTCGAGACGGAGCTAACCACATCTATCCTCCGTGCCACGTTTGCATGATGAAGCTGTGTGGCTAGTGGGGTGTTTTCGACCGACTGGCTGGGTCCCGAGGTCGAACCATAGGTACTACGTCTGATACAGTATAATTTTACACGCACATTTTTCCTCCGTGCCGAGACGTGGCACACCCTACCGTGCGGTTTTGGGGTCCTCCCGGGTGGTGCACGCATATATTCTTCCTGACGTGGGACGCCCTACTGCGCGTTTTCTGGGTCCTCCTCGGTCGTAGCACCGAAGCAAGTAAATGAGTCGTCAAATCACGAAAGACCACCTTTCCCGCCGGGTACATCAGTGAAGCACGGTGGCTAGCTAGTTGGTCTAGTTCGACCAATTAGCTAGGACGCCGCCACATTTGCTTTTTCACCCCCTTTTTTATCTACTTGCCGGCAGGTAAATTTAAATATCCACCGCGGCGTTGCTCTGGTGTTTGGGTGCGGAAGGATTTTTATTTTTTTGATTGACGGGAGCAGGTGCGGCAGGATTTTTATTTTTTTGATTGACGGGAGCAGGCGTGGCAGGATTTTTAATTTTTTTATTGACGGGAGCAGGCGCGGCAGCAATTAGTCATGATGACTCCGCCTGTAAAAACCCACCACTCCCTGATGTGAGAAGTCTTCGACTGGTGTTTTACCGCGGTGGAAACCAAAAGATTCCTTGCTCCCTCCGCCTTCCCGTAGATTGCATTGCCTTTTAGCCGTTTTGCCCCCTTTGCTTCCTCTCCCCATTGCTTCTACCTGGTGCCATGGCGGCGCAGCGGATCACGAAGTCCGAGGTGAGGCTCCTGACATAGGAGCTCCATGCCAAGGATGCGGAGCTCAGGGCCAAGGATGTGGAGCTCCGTGAGCTCAAGGAGGAGAGAAGTGCCATGCTCCTCCGTTATGTGCGGGACTTCATGGAGCTTCAAAAGCGGCAGGCGTACACCACCAAGATGCTCGAGGCGTCGGCGGCGTTGCTGCAGAAAGCGGTAGATACGATAGGCCGTCAGGGGAGCCGGTTGGAGCGCGAGCGGGCCGATCGTGACGAGGTCCAGGATCGCCTCAGCCACTTGGTGAACCAAGTTGCCACGCACGTGCTGCGGCTGTGCGATGCCTACCGTCGTGCCAGCGCGATGATGCCGGCAGTCGGGCTAAACCCGTTCGACCACCCGATCGACTTCAATGAGTTGCGGCTTCCTGACCTGGTCTCCTTCTTCACCTATATCTCCGAGGAGCTGAGCCGTCTCCGCGCGATGGTGGGGGCTGAGCTGGACAAGGAGGGGTTGCGGGTTGCCGTCGCCGTTGCCGGGCGAATCCTTTCAGGGCTCCGTCACCGGAATCTATTCGTGCCATTGGACGCCGTCTTTGACGAGCTGGCTCCCATCGACCGGGAGCGGGCTCTGCGGGCGGTTGCACCCTGCATCACCAACGTCGTGTGCCTCGAGAAGTAGAGGGACTTTGGTGGTGTTTAGTCGCCCTCTGCATGGGCATGTCCATGTCTCGGAGCAACATGACCGTTGGATCAAACTCAGACAGTGCAGATCACTCACTGTAGCACAAAGCATGTGGGTGTGTTTGGTTGCATTCTCATCTCAATATAGTTGTTTCCTCTTCGTGTATTTTTGTCAACCTACTAGTGTGGACTCATGCACTCCGCCAAACACCCAAAAGTGGGTTGAGAAGGGAACTTTTGGTCCCATCCCGTTCACCCTTCATACACCCTGCCTAACACTATCCGTGCTTCATATGGTTCATCTTTCGTGGAGTAGTGTAGCACCGTACTCTCCATGCGCTGTGGACCTAGTTCTGTTAACATTGATCTCACTGTTCATTCTCGACCGGACAGTCAAAAAAGCGGTACTATGTTACATATAGGAGTAGTTGACATGCGCACAACATCATTTGTTATCGTCATATCTTACTACACTAGCAACAAGATTGTGTAGTACTGACGTATGAACCACTGCACATGCCTAGTAGTAGGAGCACTGTGTATGTTCAAGTGGCTGTCGTGTTTTGCACTCCTCCGTCGTAAGAGTGGAAACGCTTGCTGTAATCATTTTTTTTCTGAAAAATAGTGGACACGCTCTACCGTGCGGATCCTCCTCCAGCCATGCACTAAATTACTCACTTTCGCCAACGTGTGGGACAGCCAGCATCGGGGTCCACCAGCCATGCACTAAATTACTCCGTAGTAGAGTGACTGTAGACTACCCCGATCGAAGCGCCGCAGTAATGCCCAATGAGCCGTCAAATCACAAAACCCCCTCCTTTCCAGTAGTAAGTTGGACGGACGAAGCAACCACCATTTCACTCTTCTCTCTCAGCTTCCTCTCTACCCAACCCTCGCTTCTGCCTCATCTTGTTCCTCATTTCTTTAAGAAAACCCCGACCTGCTTCTGCCATTGTTCTTCTATCCCAAATAAGGAAAGGTGAGCGCATCAATGGTGTTGATTCTGGCCAAGGCCCGGTCTTGCAGCCCCGAGAGTGATCCTATAACTCCCTCTCTTTCCTTCTTTTGGGTTTGTGATTATGGTTTTTTTCTTTTATTTTCTATTTGACAGTTTCTTGATGGACGCTGGAGCACCGGCCGAAGTGATGTATATGGCTCTGGCCAAAACCGTCGAGGCTCATGGTACGAAGAAGCGCAAGCACCCCGCCGAGACTACCGCAGACAAGCTCAAAGCCATCGCCATGTCCAAGCCCCCCTCTCCAGGATCCCTCATTAAGCAAGTCCAGGTAATATCTCTCCTTGACGATCTTTTTCTCGATCTTGATCGTGTTTTTTCATCTAACACGCAGTACTAGTACTAGTAGTACAACTTTCTGGGTGATCTTGCATGTGATTTTTGTGTGCCAAATGACGGTTCTAAATTCCTCTTTTGACCAAAACATGCGAGAGGTTGACACTGATTTCTTATAGATTACTTTCAACTACTCCCTCTGTCCCAAATTTCTTGTCTTAGATTTGTCTAGATACGGATGTATCTAATACTAAAATGTGACTTGATACATCCGTATCTAGACAAATCTAAGACAAGAATTTTGGGACGGAGGGAGTACTTCATGAACATCAATGCTACCTTTTAAGAGGGTATATTTGCCTCAGTAACTTGTGTTATGGATTTTGCATGTAATCCCTCTGCTCTCATGCCTTTGAAGACATGTTCTAGTGTCTTTGTTCACTCATTTCTGTGCGTAATGTAGTCATATATGGAGTATAATATCGAAAATTATCTTATATTTCTGAACGGAGGTAGTAATAAAATATGGTTTCTGTATGAATTAGAACCAGGTCCGCGGTGGAGATGAAGTTCTCAAAGTCATGCCGTGTGAACTAGAAGACCTGATCATGAGTTCTACTGCTGAACTATCCAGCTCCTGTGTCCTTGTCGCCACGTGTCCTGAACTAGTGTTTTCCTGTAGCATTGTTGTCAGGCGTGTTCTCGAGGCTGTACTTGACCACAACAATTTCCTGGCTGTGCCTTCGATTATGAAGGGTGTGGTTCTTGTAAAGCTTCCCAACAAATCTAATGCGGCTTGTCTTCATCATCATGTTTATGAGTGGAAAGACCACTCTGTTAGGTTCTCCAAGGTTGACAAGATGGTGATGGTGCGTGTAGACATCTCACACGAAGTCCATGGCCTAGTCAGTTATGCTGGGTTCATCCCATAGGTCGGTGGCAAGAAATAGTCTGCAGAGTTTAGTTAGTGCAACTTTGCTTGTCTGTAGTAAGTACTATTGTCCGATACTTGATTTGTGTTTGTGAACCCTGTATTGTTTATTAGTACTGCCGCTTTTGGTGTGTGGTCAGTCTTGAGAACAGTCTATGTTAATGTCTGTCCACTCAATTCAGTCTGTATATTTTGAAGTATCCAGATCATATTTTTTGTGAGGACGGTTTATCAATTATGGTTACACTCCAATATCTGTATGCATTGCAGGGTTTATCGCACCCACTAGGATTTCCAGTCCCATGGATGTTCGGTCCATACGATTTGTCACGACCTTTGGACTGTCCTGCTTGTGGGAGAAGGCAGGGCCCCTGCATGCCACGTGTAGTTGGATGATCAATCTTCTATTTAGTACTTCAACATAGTGATTTCCTGGTAAGGATTCACTCGTGTCACATCAAGTAAATCTTATTGATTTACTGTCTAAATCTTATTGATTTAATGTCATGTTTTCTTTCTTTTCCTGCAATTTTACGATGCAGGTTTTGCCATGTGACATTCATCACAGAATAAACCGTTTGGTTTGCTCTACGATGGCTATTTTTGCAGGTTTCACTTATTATGTCGTGTCAGTAACGAAGGCACTGTCCATCACTTATATTACTGGAAAAAATTGGATCAGTCTGTTGTCTGAGTACAAGATGAATCCCTATGATGAACTGCAGTTTGGTTTAACAAAAACGCCACAATTAGTCCTTCTCGTGTTTAAAAGAAATGAAGAAAAAAACTGGATCACGGTCACGGATCCTAGTCAAGTTAGAAAGCTGATCATAGCAGACCAGACACGATCGCCGGTGTCTCGCATAGATCGAGCACCGGCAGTTGCTCTAGCACTGACAGCGGCAGCAGCTCAGTCTGATCCAGCTGAGTATTGGGCACCGACCGCGTTAGCAGATCAGTTTGATCTACCAGAGGATCGGGCATCGACACTAGCACCAGCTCTACAAGGAGCACCATCTCCAGCAGCAGCGGCGGCTTCGGCACCTGCACCAACACTTGCACTTGCATCTGCTCCGGCCCGTGCAGTTGCACCGGCAACAGACTGGGCTGCAGTTCGCACTTCATATACCAAAGTCCTTACAAAAACCGACATGTCCACCTTCTTGGTAAGCATTGGCCGCCCAAGTGCTTCGTTCTTTTTTCTTTCCATGTTGTTTCACATGATTCACTATGTTGATCTAACTGTTTGGGTATGTCTTCTTGTTTGCAAATAGAGAATTCCTAGAGCAACGAGGGAGTCGTTCAACAATCCGGGCGACCGCGGCCAAGTTTCTCTTACCATGCACAGCCTTGGTCTGAATGAACTTGCTCAATATACCGTAAGTACAAAGGATGGTCGCATGATGATTGATGCTAAAGGATGGTCAAGGTTCAAATCTAAATCATATCTTGCGGTAGGGGATCATGTCAAAATCGAACTTTCTCGGCAAGGAGAGCTGGTCCAAATCAACTTTGAAATTAGAAGCACGCAACTGCCGAACTGATCTATCCTCCAAGAGATTTTGATGTAATAATCTGGCATGCTGAAACAAGTGTCCTGTGTGAATAAGTAGTACGACAGTATTATTTATCACATGGTATATCGTTGATAGCATTGCAACTGTGATTGCTGGTTAGGAACTGTCATTCGATTTCATTCCAACAGCTGCCGTGCTTTATTCAATTTTGTGTATTCGACTTGAGACAGCATCCAAAACCAGCGTCGTACCGATCGCTTGCAATATGAAAAGTGCTGAGGTAGAACACATGGGCCCCCAAACATGCAAGGTTGGCCTGCGGCCCAAAGTCCAGAACCATGAGCCTATCTGAGTATTATATTCTCAGCTGAACCCCCATAATGCCTGTGCGTTGCAGAGGGAGTATATTTCTCGACAAGGTGAGCCTGTGATATAAAAGATTTGTATATTTCTTTACAGAGGGAGTATCTCTCTGTCAAAAAATATATTTATGTGTAACTAGTTACTCCTGTCTTTCAACTTCCTTTCGCTGATATGTGGGGCAACCGGCAGCGGGGTCCACATGCCATATGCACAAATTAGAGTGCACAACTTCACGGTAGACACACCCCGGTCGTAGCGCCGCAGTAATGCCCAATGAGCCGTCAGATCACAACCCCCCCCACCCGCCCTTTCCAGCTTTAGCAGTAAGCTGGACGGACGAAACGGCAATATTTCACTGGGCCTGAATCCCCTTCTCCCTCGTCTGATTGTTCAGAGAAACCCCCTCTCGGCGATTGCATAGGTTTTTCTCATGGAGAACCAGGTACGAATTCTTCATCCATCCCCGATAAACCCAAGTCCCTTGGTCGCAGATAATCCTAGGATGGCAGCCGCCGCCGTTGATGCATTTTTCTTCCTACTGAATCTAGTGTGTTTCATTTGCAGTGCCCAAAGTGCGAGTACCCTACAGGTTTCTGCGCCCTCGGCGAGACGCCACACTTGTTCCTTCTCATCCTAACACAGCATTTTGAACCACGCACAGTATGTTCCTAGAATCCTCTTTTCTATCCGGGAGGGTGCGGGTTTTTTGAACATGCTGTGTTCTCATATTATTTTTCCTGCAATGTATTATTTGCTCTGCCAGAACACATGTACTCAAGATGCTCGGCCTTGCCATAACTGTATACACTAGTTTAATGGTCACACTGAAGACAAGCCATGGATATAAGTTCCGAGTTCGGTTCATGAACCAAGAATATCTCTGCTTTTTTTATGGCCGAACTTGGATAAACTTTCTCAAGTGTTACGGACTAAAAGTTGGCGCACGAATGTTGATGGAAATAGCAGAACCTGGTCTCGTCTTCACTGCGATCTTCCACCCCGACGTCGTTCCAATTGTTCATCAATGTTAGTTTTGTATCTGGTTCTTGCTTGTTGCCTTGATTACTTCTTAATCCACCTATTCTATCTAACTAATCACAATTTAACTTTAGAAGTAGCAATGAATCTCTCACGAAGGTGCTACTTCTAACTAATATTTTCTTATAATTGGTGGCACGTGTAGGTTTTTTCAGAGTTAAGCAGTCTGCTCGTTTGTTACTCTGTAATAAGTCGGCTATTACTAATGGCACTGAAGTTGACTGGATCGACATCCACAAGTTCCTACACTTTATGATCGTCTTGAGGTCCTTGTGGGGCGTTTCAATGGTGGAAGGCCACGTGGGATATGTGTGCAACTGCTGCACTCGTTGAACAGGTCCAACTGTGTCGAGAAACTTATGGTACGAGTTGTTTTCTGTTATATATGTTGTTCATAAACTATTGCTTATATACAGTTTTACAGCTATGATCTTCTTGAAACAGGAACTGCCGAGTTCTATTGTTCCTATATAGATGCCTGACCATGGTCGGGTCAGACTTGCGCTTGGTCACAACATGATGTTTATGTCGACCTACTCAATTCTCCTTGGAGGTGAAAAGATACTTATTCATGTGTGGTCTCAAATAATGAAGGCCCGTCCATCTTGGAGAATAGGACAGAAGATTATGTTCATGCTATTCCATGGCTCTAAAGAGAATATCCTGTTTATTGACCACGTTGCGAGATGAAGCCGCTTTCAGAAGGTTGTGGATGCGCGGTGGCGCGTGGGCCTTGTCCTGGGGCTTGGCGGCCTCACCCTTGGTTAACTGTAGGCAAAGTAGCACTGTTAGAGGCATGCTTTGTACGGTTGAACCTGTATAAGTACTCATACTGCTTTCAGCTTTGGTTGTTAAGTGCCCCTGCTGGTTTCAGTTAAGGTTGTTAAGTACTCCTGCTGCTTTTACAGTCTGTCGTGTTTCTTCAGTCCTGTCTTCATCTAGCCGCCAAAACCAAACCAGCGCCGGTGGGGCCGCCTTCTTCCGCCTCCCACGGCTGGCTGCGCCTCAGCGCACGCATCGCCGCCCCACCGTCTCCTAAATCGTTAATGTCGACGTCCTCCGCGCGCTTTGGTGCGCTCTCCGCAGCGCCGCCCTCTCGCGTTGTCAACATAGTCAACAAACAACAGGAATCGGCATAAGTACGTGGAGAAGATGACAGTAGGGGCCCACCACGTCAGCGTATGGAAAAATAAAATGCTTCCTCCTAGTGTTTTCCTGACATCTGGGACCCACGACATTGTGAGCGTATATAGTCAATAGACAAGAGAACAGCACAAGATCTGCTGACACCTGGGACGTAGCTACTCGAGCAGTATTTTTTTTGTTTGGTATTGTTGAGACAGAGTAGGGTTTGAACTGGGCTGTGGCCCGTCTAGCCCAGGCTTATATTTTATGTTCACCATGTGACCAGCCCAGCTATTTTTTCTTTGTGAAAATGAGCCCAGTTTATTTTTTCTGAAGAATACCCAATCCAGGCCTACTTATTTTTCTACGCCCTGATGGGATGAAACTCTTTCAAGACGCCTGCATCTTGAAAGTAATATGAAATGGGTTGTAAATATAAAAACAGATGACAAATTGGCAATTACTTTATAATTTCTGAATTTTATCACATTTTCAGATTCCTATTTCACTGGGCATTAACCTAATTTAAATATATCTTCAAAGTACTTTAAATTTGGCTAGACATTTTGGTATTAAAAATAGTTTGGAACCCACAGAAATATGTGAAATTGGCCCTGGCCAACCAAAAAATGACTGCAATAAATTGCATAAGAAGTTGCCATGAGCTATGTATAAATTATTAAAAAAAAGGGAGTGGTCTGACTTGTGGGCCTGTTTAGTTGACGCGTATGCAAGATTTTTTTAGTTATTATATACGTCAACAAACGATTCTAGCAGACGTAACCGTTGGATGTCAATCCAACGACCGTCGTGTTTCTTCAATCTCTGATCTTCTTGCTCCAGCCACCAAAGCAGTGCCGGCGGGACCGCCTACTCCCGCCTCCCGAGGCCGGCTGTGCTGTCGCGCAGGCCTCAGCGCCCCCTACTACTCCCACCGCTGGCCAAGGCATCCCTCTACTCACCCACACCCCCTGTTATTCTGCAGCGACGACAGCCTCACACCGCAGCCGAACCGGTGAACGCTCATACTCCTCTCCGCGTGGGCATCCACTGTCGCGTCTTCCCCGGCTCCGCGTCGTCCCCTTCCTATGCCTTGCCGTCGTCCACCGCCGTGGTGCTCTCGGCGCGGCGTGGTCAAAGTGGTCAACGACCGACTTCCATCGGAAGAGTACTGTACGTGGAGAGGCTGACAGCTGGGTCCACGGCATCCATAAGGAAGTGCCTCCTTATTACGCGGAAAATAATTATTCCTCCACCTGACAGCAGGGACCCACCGGCCGGGCCACCAGTATTTTGTGAAAAAAATCATTCCCCCCTGACTGCTGGGACCCACCGGACGGGCCACCGTATTTCACGAAAAAACGTTCCCCCCGCTGTCAGCTCAGACCCACCGGAAGTGCCTCCTTATTACGCACAAAAAATGAATACTCCCCCGGCTAGCTGGGACCCACCTTGGTGGGAGGCTGACTTGTGGGCCTACTAAGTTGACGGGGATGAAGGGCTTTGTCAACTTAGTCAATATGAACGATTCTAGCTCCAGTGACCGTACGATGTCCATCCAACGGCCGTAGTGCTTCTTCAACCTCTGGTCTTCTTGCTCCAGCCGCCCAAAGCAGTGTCGGTCGTGCCGCATGCTCCTGCCTCCCGTGGCCGGCTGTGCTGCCGCAAAGGCCTCACCGCCCCCTACTATTCCCACCGCTGCCCAGGCCCTGCGGCAACGGCAGCCTCACACCGCAGATGAACCTGTGAACCCTCGTACCCCTCTCCGCGCGGGCTTCCACTGCCGCGTCTTCCCCGGCTCCCCGTCGTCCCCTTCCTAGGCCTCACCGTCGTCCACCGCCCTGGTGCTCTCGGTGTGGCGTGGTCAACATGGTCAAGGAACGACTTCCATCGGACGTGGACTGTACGTGGAGAGGCTGACAACTGGGTCCATGGCCGCAGCAAGGAAGTGCCTCCTTATTATGTGCAAAATAATTATTCCTCCACCTGACAGCGGGGACCCACCGGACGGGCCACAGTATTTCATGAAAAAAATGTTTCCCCCCTGACTGCTGGGACCCACCAGCTACACCTTCGCATGCAAGGAAGTGCGTCCGGGCAAAAAAAAAATTCGCCCCCCTGACTGCTAGGACCCACCAGCTACATCTTCGCAGGCAAGGAAGTGCCTGACAGTCGGGACCCACATGGTCGAAGCGTACATAGTGTTGTCATTCTGGTCACGAACGTGTATGTACATACTGGTCGATGTAGAGGCGCGCACGTGTCGTAGTAGAGGCACGCACGTAGCATGTACACGTACCTACAACGGCCAGGGTGCAAGAAAGAAAATACGGCCACATATGTGTACATATGGGCGGGGCCTCGAACACCTACTAGCACATATGTACGGTGAGGGCTCGTTGACATGGCTGGGTCGAAACGGAGAAACAGCGTCGTCATCGTGTTCATGGGGAGGCAACAGAATGCGTCGTGTTCATGGGGAGGCAACGGAATGCGTCGTGTCCATGGGCAGGCAACGGAATGCGTGGTCGTGTTCATCGGGAGGGCTTGGATGGAATAGGCGATGGAAACGAGGCCTGGCGTACAGCAGAACGGAGAAAACGGCCTTGTTTTTGACTGTCCACGTTCAAACGGGATCCTGTTCATCAGGAGGGGTCTGGCGTACCGCAAAACGGAGGAAACGGACCTCCTACGGTCGAAACGGGGGTCATGTTGATCGGGAGGGGTGTGGTGTACTGCAAAACGGAGGAAACGGACCTCCTACGGTCGAAATGGGGGTCCTGTTGATCGGGAGGGGTGTGGCGTACCGTAAAACGGAGGAAACGGACTTGTGTTGGAGCGCTACGGTCGAAACGGGGTCCTGTTCATCGGGAGGGGTGTGGTGTACGGCAAAACGGGACTCCATGGGATACTGTTCATCTCCACCGTCAACCCCCTCCAGCCTCCACGAGCTACTGTTCATCCACCATCGACCTCCTCCAGCCTCCACGGGCTCATGTTCATCCAGCCTCCACCGCGCGCTACTCCACCGGCTACTGTTCAACCACCCCTCCACCGTCTACTGTTCATCCAGCCCTCCACACCACGGGGTCCTGTTCAACCACCCCTCCACGGGCACCCCTCCACCGTCTACTTTTCATCCACCCCTCCACACCACGGGTTCCTATTCATCCACCCCTC
>NC_041390.1:21432208-21489370 GCF_002162155.2 Triticum dicoccoides
AGTTAGCAGCAGTAGCGAAGGAATCGCTTGACGGGTTCAGTTAACAGCCATCGATCGATCGCTCGGGTGTAACGCGTAGCCTGCAGTGCAATCGCTCGGGTTCAGTTAGAGCCCAACGCCTCGCTCGGGTTCAGTTAGAGTCAACGCCTCGCACACACGCGCGTACGTGTACGAGAGAAACGCGCATCGCTCGGCCCCCGACCTCCCACCGTAACCGGGAACTCCCCGAAATTTTCCTCCCCCTCGCTTCTACCACGGTTTTTTCCATCATGGACGGCCCAAAGAATGTCATGCAGCTGCGTCTCTGGCCCGCCCAGGACGAAAAGCCCATTTTCTGTCATGATTTTTTGTCATAGAAGTAGGATCCCACCACATCTATGATGATACCAGGTTTTGTCACAATCATCGTCATAGAAGTGTCATATGTATGACAAAAAAAAATTCGTTCGGCCCAAAATGTCACGGATGTGTCTTTTTTTTGTAGTGTAAAATGCGGCAATTGCTAACATGATTCGGACAGACTTAAGCATCGCTACGGGTGAGAAAGTCTCATCGTAGTCAACCCCTTGAACTTGTCGAAAACCTTTCGCAACAAGTCGAGCTTTGTAGACAATAACATTACCGTCAGCGTCAGTCTTCTTCTTGAAGATCCATTTATACTCTATGGCTTGCCGATCATCAGGCAAGTCAACCAAAGTCCACACTTTGTTCTCATACATGGATCCCATCTCAGATTTCATGGCCTCAAGCCATTTTGCGGAATCTGGGCTCACCATTGCTTCTTCATACTTCGTAGGTTCGCCATGGTCAAGTAACATGACTTCCAGAATAGGATTACCGTACCACTCTGGTGCGGATCTTACTTTGGTTGACCTACGAGGTTTGGTAGTAACTTGATCTGAAGATTCATGATCAATATCATTAGCTTCCTCACTAATTGGTGTAGGTGTTACATGAACCGGTTTCTGTGATGAACTACTTTCCAATAAGGGAGCAGTTATAGTTACCTCATCAAGTTCTACTTTCCTCCCACACACTTCTTTCGAGAGAAACTCCTTCTCTAGAAAGGATCCATTCTTAGCAACAAATGTCTTGCCTTTGGATCTGTGATAGAAGGTGTACCCAACAGTTTCCTTTGGGTATCCTATGAACACACATTTCTCTGATTTGGGTTCGAGCTTATCAGGTCGAAGATTTTTCACATAAGCATCGCAGCCCCAAACTTTAAGAAACGAAAACTTTGGTTTCTTGCCAAACCACAGTTCATAAGGCATCGTCTCAACGGATTTTGATGGTGCCCTATTTAACGGGAATGCAGTCGTCTCTAAAGCATAACCCCAAAACGATAGCGGTAAATCAGTAAGAGACATCATAGATCGCACCATATCTAGTAAAGTACGATTACGACGTTTGGACACACCATTACGCTGTGGTGTTCCGGGTGGCATGAGTTGAGAAACTATTCCGCATTGTTTCAAATGAAGACCAAACTCGTAACTCAAATATTCTCCTCCACGATCAGATCGTAGAAACTTTATTTTCTTGTTATGATGATTTTCCACTTGACTCTGAAATTCTTTGAACTTTTCAAATGTTTCAGACTTATGTTTCATCAAGTAGATATACCCATATCTGCTCAAATCATCTGTGAAGGTCAGAAAATAACGATACCCGCCGTGAGCCTCAATGTTCATTGGACCACATACATCAATATGTATGATTTCCAATAAATCTGTTGCTCGCTCCATTGTTCCGGAGAACGGAGTTTTAGTCATCTTGCCCATGAGGCATGGTTCGCAAGTACCAAGTGATTCATAATCAAGTGATTCCAAATGTCAATCAGAATGGAGTTTCTTCATGCGCTTTACACCAATATGACCCAAACGGCAGTGCCACAAATAAGTTGCACTATCATTATCGACTCTTCATCTTTTCCCTTCAATAATGAATATGTGTGTCACTACTATGGAGATTCAACAAAAATAGACCACTCTTCAAGGGTGCATGACCATAAAAGATATTACTCATATAAATAGAACAACCATTATTCTCAGATTTAAATGAATAACCGTCTTGCATCAAACAAGATCCAGATATAATGTTCATGCTTAACGTTAGCACCAAATAACAATTATTCAGGTCTAAAACTAATCCCGAAGGTAGATGTAGAGGTAGCGTGCCGACGGTGATCACATCGACTTTGGAACCATTTCCCACGCGCATCGTCACCTCGTCCTTAGCCAATCTTCGCTCAATCCGTAGTCCCTTTTTTGAGTTGCAAATATTAGCAACAGAACCAGTATCAAATACCCAGGTGCTACTACGAGCTTTAGTAAGGTACACATCAATAACATGTATATCACATATACCTTTGTTCACCTTGCCATCCTTCATATCCGCCAAATACTTGGGGCAGTTCCGCTTCCAGTGACCAGTCTGTTTGCAGTAGAAACACTCAGTCTCACGCTTAGGTCCAGACTTAGGTTTCTTCACCTGAGCAGCAACTTGTTTGTCGTTCTTCTTGAAGTTCCCCTTCTTCTTCCCTTTACCCTTTTTCTTGAAACGGGTGGTCTTGTTGACCATCAACACTTGATGCTCCTTCTTGATTTCTACCTACGCAGCCTTTAGCATTGCGAAGAGCTCGGGAATTGACTTATCCATCCTTTGCATATTATAGTTCATCACGAAGCTCTTGTAGCTTGGTGGCGGTGATTGAAGAATTCTGTCAATGACACTATCATCCGAAAGATTAACTCCCAGTTCAATCAAGTGATTATTATACCCACACATTTTTGAGTATATGTTCACTGACAGAACTATTCTCCTCCATTTTGCAGCTGTAGAACTTATTGGAGACTTCATATCTCTCAATCCGTGCATTTGCTTGAAATATTAACTTCAACTCCTGGAACATCTCATATGCTCCATGACGTTCAAAACATCGTTGAAGTCCCGGTTCTAAGCCGTAAAGCATGGCACACTGAACTATCGAGTAGTCATCAGCTTTGCTCCGCCAGACGTTCTTAACGTCATCAGTAGCATCTGCAGCAGGCCTGGAACCCAGCGGTGCTTCCAGGACGTAATTCTTCTGTGCAGCAATGAGGATAATCCTCAAGTTACGGACCCAATCCGTGTAATTGCTAGCATCATCTTTCAACTTTGCTTTCTCAAGGAACGCATTAAAATTCAACGGAACAACAACACGGGCCATCTATCTACAACAACATAGACAAGAAAAATACTATCAGGTACTAAGTTCATGATAAATTTAAGTTCAATTAATCATATTACTTAAGAACTCCCACTTAGATAGACATCTCTCTAATCATCTAAGTGATCACGTGATCCAAATCAACTAAACCATAACCGATCACCACGTGAAATGGACTAGTTTTCAATGGTGAACATCACTATGTTGATCATATCTACTATATGATTCACGTTCGACCTTTCGGTCTCAGTGTTCCGAGGCCATATCTGCATATGCTAGGCTCGTCAAGTTTAACCTGAGTATTCTGCGTGTGCAAAACTGGCTTGCACCCGTTGTATAAGAACGTTGAGCTTATCACACCCAATCATCACGTGGTGTCTCGGCGCGAAGAACTTTTGGCAACGGTGCATACTCAGGGAGAACACTTGTACCTTGAAATTTTTAGTGAGAGATCATCTTATAATGCTACCGTCAATCAAAGCAGAATAAGATGCATAAAGGATAAACATCACATGCAATCAATATAAGTGATATGATATGGCCATCATCATCTTGTGCCTTTGATCTCCATCTCCAAAGCACCGTCATGATCACCATCGTCACCGGCTTGATACCTTGATCTCCATCGAAGCATCGTTGTCGTCTCGCCAACTATTGCTATTACGACTATCGCTACCGCTTAGTAATAAAGTAAAGCAATTACAGGGCGATTGCATTGCATACAATAAAGTGACAACCATATGGCTCCTGCCAGTTGCCGATAACTCTGTTACAAAACGTGATCATCTCATACAATAAAATATAGCATCATGCCTTGACCATATCACATCACAACATGCCCTACAAAAACAAGTTAGACGTCCTCTACTTTGTTGTTGCAAGTTTTACGTGGCTGCCTCGGGCTGAGCAAGAACTGTTCTTACGTACGCATCAAAACCACAACGATATTTTGTCAAGTTAGTGTTGTTTTAACCTTCAACAAGGACCGGGCGTAGTCACACTCGGATCAATTGAAGTTGGAGAAACTGACACAAGCCAGCCACCTGTGTGCTAAGCACGTCGGTTGAACCAGTCTCGCGTAAGCGTACGCATAATGTCGGTCTGGGCCGCTTCATCCAACAATACCGCCGAACCAAAGTATGACATGCTGGTAAGCAGTATGACTTGTATCGCCCACAACTCACTTGTGTTCTACTCATGCATATAACATCAACGCATAAACCTGGCTCGGATGCCACTGTTGGGGAACGTAGTAATTTCAAAAAAATTCCTACGCACGCGCAAGATCATGGTGATGTATAGCAACGAGAGGGGAGAGTGTGTCCACGTACCCTCGTAGACCGAAAGCGGAAGCATTATGACAACGCGGTTGATGTAGTCATATGTCTTCACGATCGACTGATCCTCAGTACCGAACATATGGCCATTCGTGTTCAGCACACGTTCAGCTCGGTGACGTCCCGTGAACTCGCTATCCAGTAGAGCTTCAAGGGAGAGCTTTGTCAGCACGATGGCGTGATGACGGTGATGACGAAGTTACCGACCCAGGGCTTCGCCTAAGCACCGCTACGATATGCCCGAGGTGGATTATGGTGGAGGGGGTGATGAAGCTATGTACCTAGGGTAGGGTCATGGACCTGTCCTACCTACCCTACCCGAGGACATCTCTAGAAGAAATCACCTTTCAATCGACTTGAAGGTGTTCCACTCGACAGACTCGAAGACACTCGACCAAGAAGCAATCACTCGACCAAGATCCAACCACTCGACGGCCAGGAGACCTAAAGTCACTCCGCACGCTAACAGTCGGTCATTAAATAGCTTTTTATGGTCATCATAGCACTTTATTACTAGCGTTACCAGTAACGCCTCGCCTTAATGAACATTGAACCCTTGGTAACATGGGCTGGCCGGGGGCCTGGCGCACTCTATATAAGCCACCCCCCCCTCCGAGACAAGGGTTCGCATCTCTGTAACTCATACACGCATAATCCAGTCGACCGCCTCCGGGCTCCGAGACGTAGGGCTATTACTTCCTCCGAGAAGGGCTTGAACTCGTAAACCTTGCGTGCTTACAACTTCTCCACAGCTAAGATCATGCCTATCCATACGTACCCCCCTACATTACTGTCAGGCTTAGAACCACGACAGTTGGCGCCCACCGTGGGGCCGGTGTTTTAGCGTTTGTTGGAGAAGTTACAACTTTTTTTTGACCCGAATCATCATGGTTTTCGGCGGAGTTTTGGTGGAGGGCCGCGAGATCCGTCTCGGCGCGCTCACGTTCATCGTCGACGACTCTGCGTGGCTCCGGGAGGCTCCGCTCGACGTGGACGCACTCCCTGCTCGCGGGGCGACGCACTTTAGCGTGTGCATTCGCGGAGTTCTCCTGCGGCAACCGTCGACCCCCTACAGGTCGGCTCCTGTGCTGTCCTCCCTCCCTGTTTCCCACCAGCGCAAGCGCTTCGGTCGGTCGAGACTTCAGCGGTGGGTAAGGCACGCGGTGGCACGTCAGTCGGCCACCCCTCAAGTCGCGGCGATCGAACCCGACGAATCCCTCTATGGCTTGTTCGATCTGTCGACTAGCTCCGCAGAAACCGCATCCGAGTGCGGCAGCAGCGATTCGGTGGCAGAGGTTCTGATGGCCGATGGACCACCCAGTCCTCCCGGTTTTCCACGCACCGACGGAGGCACGGGCGGAGGCGACCCGTCGCGTCCCCATGAGGAATATCTTCCCAAGCCACTCACGTCGGTGCAGAGGGAAGAACTTCGTCGCCGGAACGTGGATGCACTGCACACTCCTATCATTGGAGAAACCCCCGAGGCTCGCGCCTTGGAGGACGCGCGCCTGGCAAATTTGGCCGAGCATGCTCGACTGGAAAACCTCCAGCGAGCACTCGACGAGCGGGCGCGACAACGGGTTCCCGAATCCAGTCGACGTCAGCTTTTCCTGCCCCCGCAGGTATATCGAACTCCGATTCAGAATTTAGCAGCGGCAGCCCGCATAGCGGAGTCGATTCAGCCTTCCCAGTCGGAGGCTGGCAGAGGCTTGCTGCAGATCAGAGCGTTGCTCCGGGCACCAGGAGATCAGAATTCCGCTGTTTCTCAGTCGTGGAACAGGATTCACAGCAGATCTGTTGCCACGGACACAGTCCAGTCGGCTCATAGCCCGAGATCGCCCCCGAGGCGTGAGGGATGTGGGGACCAGCGTGACCAGTATGGGAACCATGAACAGTATGAACACCGAGTCGGTCGTGACGGTCAGTGTCGAGTGCCCACGCCTCCACCGAGGAGCGGGTCGTATGTGCCTCGTCAGCAGGATGACAGGCGCACTCATAGTGGTGGGCGAAGGGTTTCAGTCGACCCCAGAGGGCCAGGCTTTGACGCAAGATCCATTCTTGTCCAAGGTTTGGTCGACCGGAACAGGGCTCACCGAGAAGGTCACGACAGAGATGCCCCTACCAGCAGCAGAGTGCATGTATTGGGGCCAGAGTGCTTTAGTCGAGCCATCAGGGCTGCTGTGATTCCTCCCAACTTCAGGTTGGCTCTAGAGTCAGTAAGTTCACTGGCGAGTCCAAGCCCGATACTTGGCTTGAAGATTACCGAGTGGCCGTCCAGATCGGCGGCGGCAATGATGAAGTGGCCATGAAGCATCTGCCTCTCATGTTAGAGGGCTCGGCCAGAGCGTGGCTGAACCAGTTGGCGCCTAGCAGCATTTACACTTGGGAGGATCTCTCTCGAGTGTTCGTCACCATGTTCGAAGGCACGTGCAAGCGACCGGCAGGGCTGACGGAACTGCGGTCTTGTGTACAGAAACCAAATGAAACTTTGAGGGATTACATCCAGAGGTGGATCACGTTACATCACTCGGTGCAGGATGTGCCTGACCACCAAGCGGTTTGTGCTTTCAAGGAGGGCATCAAGTACGGAGAACTGAGCTTGAAATTCGGTTGAACCGGAGAGATGTCCCTGAATCGGATGATGGAGATTGCCACCAAGTACGCTAATGGTGAAGATGAGGATCGACTCCGGAGCGGCAAGCTGAAGTCAGTCGCCCAAGAAACCAGAGGGAATTTCAATCGGAAACAGAAGCGGAAAGCCAAGCCAGCTGCCCCCGGGGAAGCCTTGGCCGTAACTCAGGGAAAGTTTAAAGGGAAACCTAAAGGGCCTTGGAACCCCAAAAAGGTTAAAGACTAGGACGGAAATGATGTGTTGGACTTGCCATGTCTCGTCCACACGAAGAAAGATGAAGAGGGTAATTTCATTTACCCGAAACATACCACTCGACAGTGTCGACTCTTGATCCAACAGTTCCAGGGTAAGCAACCCAAGGGTAAGGAAAAGGAGTCGGACAAAGTCGAGGACAAAGAGGACAGTGACGACGGATACCCTCAAGTCAATTCCACCTTGGTGATTTTTGTTGATGTTGAGAGCAAAAGTCGACTGAAAGTCATCAATCGAGAGGTGAATATGGTTGCTCCGGTGACACCAAGTTATCTGAAATGGTCCCAGACTGCCATCACGTTCGACCAGTCCGATCACCCAACGCATATTGCCACCCCTGGGAGGCAAGCTCTGGTGGTCGACCCAGTGGTTGAAGGCACTCGACTGACCAAAGTCCTGATGGATGGTGGCAGTGGTTTGAACATATTGTATGCAGACACATTGAAAGGGATGGGCATTCCGTGTCCAGACTCAGCGCCAGCAACATGAGTTTCCATGGAGTCATTCCTGGGAAGAAGGCTGAATCACTCAGCCAAATTGCCCTTGATGTGGTTTTTGGTGATTCCAAGAATTACCGGAAAGAGAAGTTGACATTTGAAGTTGTAGACTTCCAGAGTGCCTATCACGCTATTTTGGGTAGGCCGGCTTATGCACGCTTCATGGCCCGACCGTGTTATGTGTATCTCAAATTGAAGATGCCTGGTCCCAAAGGTGTGATCACCATTACAGGCAATCGGAAGAAAGCAGAAGAGTGTTTTCAGAAAGGCTCAAAGATTGCTGATGCTCAGATGGCAGTGGTCGAGCTGCAAGAGTACCAGAAGACTGCTGATCCGAGTGAGTTACTACGAGCCAAGAAGCCTGCTTCAGAATTAGCTTTTCAGTCGTCCGGTGAAACAAAGCCAGTTCAGATTCACCCGACCGATCCCAATGCTTCTCCGACTCACGTCTCAACGACGCTCGACACCAAATAGGAAGAAGCGCTCATCCAGTTCCTCCGTGAGAACTGGGACATCTTCGCATGGAAGCCCTCTGACATGTCGGGTGTTCCCAGGGAGCTGGCTGAGCACCGCCTAAGTGTCGACTCAAAAGTAAAACCTGTCAAGGAACATCTCCGATGGTCCGCCGTCCAGAAGAGAAAGGCTATTGGCGAAGAGGTAGCTCGGCTTTTAGCGGCGGAGTTTATCCGAGAAATCTACCACTCCGAGTGGCTCGCCAATGTTGTCATGGTTCCCAAGAAGGACAAGTCACTTCGCATGTGCATTGACTTTAAACATATCAATCGGGCCTGCCCGAAAGATCATTTTCCTCTCCCCGCATCAACCAGATAGTCGACTCGACTGCGGGATGTGAGCGATTGTCTTTTCTAGACGCCTATTCCGGGTACCATCAGATCCGTCTGTATGGACCTGATGAGATTAAAACAGCTTTCATCACCCCATTCGGGTGCTTCTGCTATGTTACCATGCCATTCGGCCTCAAGAATGTCGGAGCCAGGTTCATGAGGATGATTCAGAAGTGTTTACTCACCCAAATCACTCGGAATGTGGAGGCATACATGGATGATATTGTGGTTAAGTCACGGAAGGGTTCCGACCTGCTGACTGACCTTGCTGAAACCTTTGCCAACCTCAGGAGGTATGATATCAAGCTCAATCCATCAAAGTGCACATTCGGAGTTCCAGGCAGAAAGCTACTCGGTTTTCTCGTTTCCGAACGGGGAATCGACGCCAATCCTGAAAAAATTGGTACTCGCCTAAGTTTGAAAAAATCCCACTTAGAGACTTAGCTGCAGTCATGCACTCGCCTAAGTTTGAAAAAATCCTACCGAGTGGAGAGCGATCCTCCCACTCGGAGGCTTAGCTGCAGTCTAGTACTCGCCTAAGTTCTCCCACTTAGAGACTTAGCTACAGTCAGGCACTCGCCTAAGTTTGAAAAAATCCTACCGAGTGGAGAGCAATCCTCCCACTCGGGGGCTTAGCTGCAGTCCAGTACTTGCCTAAGTTCTCCCACTTAGAGGCTTAGCTGCAGTCCAGTACTCGCCTAAGTACGAAACGCATCCCGATCCTCAAGGACGACAAGAGGCAGGTCGACCGCACCTTCTCCTGGAGAGCTTAGCCACAAATACAATGTGTGCTCCGTCCCACTCTGCAATAACAGGGTGCGGGTCGACCGCCACCTTCTCTTGAAGAGCTTCGCCACAAATACAAGACATGGGTCGACTGCTTCCCTCACCTTCGGAACTGCGCCGCGAGTGCAAAGGTTGCCTCGAATGAAGAATGGGTTCACTCAGCAGGGGATTCATAAAGATATTCAACGATAAACCAAGTTCAGATAAATTCTAAAGTTTCCAGACCACCGATCGAAGTACTCGGGCATGCAGCCCGAAAAAGTTTAACGGTTACAAAAACCACTCGGCATTCCGAGGCAAATTTAAGGTGGGACGTAAGAGTTTGTTCACTCCGCGGGAGGAGGGCTGGCAGGCTCGACGAACTCATCCAGGTCGACGCCGTCGGCTATCCGAGTGGCTGCATCGATGAAAGTCTCCATAAAGGTTCGGAAGTCATGCTTCTGGGTGTTGGCAACCTTGATTGCCGCCAGCTTGTCTTGGCGCACCTCCTTACAATGGACACGAACCAAGGACAGAGCCACATCAGCGCCACACCGAGCAGAAGACTTCTTCCACACCAGCACTCGGTCAGGGATTCCGTTAAGTCGAGTCATCAGAGACTCGAGATCGTTTTTGAGCGAAGCCTCTGGCCAAAGCGCCGGGTCGATCCGGGACATGGCGACCTTCAGTCGAGCCAAGTAGTCCACGGCACCGTCAATACGAGATTCCAGTCGGAGCAGGTTCATGGCAGTGTCATCTTTCACGGGAGAGTTGATTGGATCCAAACCTGGTTCGATCCGCCCAGTCTCCTCTTCAAAGTTCTGGCAAAACTCTACATTCACAATCCAAGGATAAGTCAATTTTCATACACTGAGTCGACACAAAAAAAACACCCAGTCGGAACTAAATGTGCACCTTCAAGCTTGATGTACAGCTTCTTGGCAAGACTCCTCAAGTAGCTCTCCATATCATCCCTCCTGCGAGAAATGCATTCCATCTTTTCGTTCAGGGTGAGGTTATCCTTCTTCCAGCGTGTACACTCCATGTTGGCTTCATTCAGAGCGGTCTTCAGCCTGGTATTCTCTTCTTCTAACTGGCCGACCGAAGCCAGCTTCTGGTCGGCCAGAGCGGTCTTGTCGTCAGCCTCCTTACGGGCAGCAGCCAAGTCCTGATCCTTTTTCGCTAGAGCTTCTCTCAGTTTTTCTGCAAAGAAATGATGATTGATTCGGAAATAGCAGAAGGGTACTCAAGCCTAAAACTAACCAGTCGACAAAATAGTCTTACCTGCGGTGCCGTCTCTGGCCTTTTGCAGCTCTGTCCTGGCCAGCTCCAGATCAAGGTTCAGTTGAATCGGCTGCTTCTCCAAGTCAGCAAAGCGAGCTCCAAGATCGCAAGATTTCTGAAGTCAAAAGGGAGAAGTTATTTTACAGCGAAAAACAACAAAGGCAATAAATACTAAGACTACGGTCGACTGCCAGCAGTCCACCATAGCCTCGGGGACTACACCCAGTGGGTGCACTTAGCGTGCCCCCACTAGCCCAAGAATTCAATTGACGCACCCAGTGGGTGTGCAGATGCAAAGATTTTCGGAAAGACTCTTCAGGTAGCATATCCTAACAGAACAAGCGGCGACCAACTAACCTGAACGTTGCTCTGGAGGGCCGAGCTGGCATCATAGGCGGCTTCGCTGGCGTCCCGCACCGCCTTCATCTTCTCCATCATAATGCCCGCCTGACGAATGGCTTCCCTAGCAGCATTCACCTCGTCCTCCGGGACACGATGGGTCGCAAAAATTGAAGGCGGGTCGACAGGGGCCTGAGCAGTTGATGAAGAAGGCAAAGCACGCTCAGCGAAGCTAAAGGACCCCGATTGACATCGCCAGTATCCTGAACAACTGGGTTCTGCCCTCGGCGTCGTCTGTAGCACCCCGCTTGCAGGAGCTCGCCTGTTCTTCCTCGTCAAAGGCCTCTCGGGCTCTTCTTCATCATCAGGGAGGTCAATAATGTTGGGAGCTGTGCAAGGTTCAAATTGCCAAAAGCACGTTACCCAGTGATGCACGATACAGTTGAATCGACCAAAAAAAGATAGTATGGCAGAAATCATAGCCGGATTAGAACTAACCGCATCCTCCATCGCCTCATCATCATCCCTGTAAGCTGAGGTTCCGGAAGTGGCAGCGCTAACAATTCCAAAGTTTGTCCAGTTAAAACAAGAAAAACAAACAGCGCGGAGCGTCAAGTGAATACAAGGAGAGACACTCACGCGGAGGCGGATATTGATCTTGATCTTTGGCAGCGCCTTCCGAGTCTTCGGCTCTGCAACTTTGGGGTGCTTTGGCGCCTTCCCAGTCGGGGTTGGTGAAGAGATCCGAGGGCGCTTCGAAGACTGAACAGCCGGAGCAGTTGCCTTGTCGCGAGCACTCGGCCGTTCTTGGTCAAGCTTGGATCGCCTCTCCCTGCGAGGAGGTGACTCGACTTCTTCTCCAGCACTTGAGTCGTCGCTCCCTCTGTCCCCTTCACCATCGGAAGCCCCCTCGCCGCTTTCGCCGCCACTCGCCTCGCCTTCCAGAGCTTGCTCTTGCTCCCCGTTGGGCATGGAATACATTTCTATAATGGCCTGAAAGAAAGCAGGGAGAACAAAGTCAGTCGACGCAATATAGACGGCTGTGCGAGTGAACTTAGATTACAAGCAAAAACTCAGAATCAGACCTGCTCGGGTGCGTGGGACTAGTCGAATGGAGGGACTCTCCTGGCTCCCCTGGGATTGTCCTTATTCCCGGTAATGCCAGACAGCCACTTCTCTAGCGTGTCGTCATCGACCTCCTCCGGGTGGATCCGAGTGGAGTCTTCAAGACCCGAATACATCCACATCGGATGGTCTCGGGCTTGGAGAGGCTGGCTGTGCCACTGAAGGAAGACCTCCAAGAGATCCATACCAGTGACCTCGTCGCGAATAAGCTGGACCACTCGGTCGACCAGCACCTGCACGTGCTCCTTCTCCTCCGGGAGCACCTTCAAAGGGGAGGGTTTTTCCACTCGGTCCATGGTAAAAGGAGGGAGGCCAGTCGATTGCCCTGGCGTCGACTGGTCTTTGTAGTAGAACCAAGTCGACTGCCATCCACGAACTGAATTAAGGAGAATCTTGGCCGGAAAGGAGCTTTTTCCCCTCGTCTGGATGCCAAGACCCCCAGACATCTAGATCACTTGGGTCCTCTCGTCACTCGGATTAGCCCTTTTCACTGTCTGGGAGCGACAAGTGAAGATATGCTTGAAAAGACCCTAGTGAGGTCGACAACCCAAGAAGTTCTCACACAAGGAAATGAACGCGGCAAGATAAACGATTGAGTTGGGGGTAAAATGGTGGATTTGAGCCCCAAAGAAGTTCAGAAACCCTCGAAAGAAAGGATGAGGAGGCAAGGAAAACCCACGGTCGACGTGGGTGGCAAGAAGAACGCGCTCACCCTCCCGAGGTTGCGGCTCAGATTCCTTCCCCGGAAGCCGCGCCGCGTCGTAGGGGATCAGCCCCCCTTCGGACAAGTCGTCGAGGTCGTCTTGGTAGATCCTCGAGTGGATCCAGTCGCCCTGGATCCAGCCCTTCGGCAGGCCAGACCGCGAGGAAGATCCGCCCCGGCTGGTCACCTTCCCCTTTGACTTCGCCGTCGCCTTCTTGGCCCGCTCCAGAGCCGTTGTCTTCTCCCTCCCCATTGTCGCCGATGAGGCGCGTGCGGTGCGGTGGTGTTAGGGCGAGAGCGAGCGTGGCGGAGGGACGTGAGGGAGAGAAGAGGTAATGGGATGCACTGCTCGGGGGACTCCGGTACAGGCGCTTTATATCAGGCCGCTCCTGAGTGGCTGACGGGTAGGCCCAGGTAGCCCTGTCAAATCCCGCAACGACCGCATGAGCGATACGTGGCGAAAAAGGTGGTGCGGGGATCGAGGCGGCTCCGCTCTATCTTGTCCGATTATTGCGGCCTCCCCCGTCCCGCGCGCTTCCCAAAATTCGGATCCCACTAAATCTGCGGGCAGCGAATAACTTGTCAGACCAAGGATCTCCTCCACACCATCGCTTGGAGCCTTACAAGTAAAGAAACCCACTCGACGAGGAATTAAGAATGGATCAAGGCGACTGGAAAGGAAGTTGCTGCCATCACTCAGGCCCGTTGATCTGAAACTAGATATGCTCACGACATGAAAAACGAGTCGGAGAAGCTCTCAAATCCTTCCCCACTCAAACCTCGATCCATTCGAGGGCTAATGATGAAGCTATGTACCTAGGGTAGGGTCATGGACCTGTCCTACCTACCCTACCTGAGGACATCTCTAGAAGAAATCACCTTTCAATCGACTTGAAGGTGTTCCACTCGACAGACTCGAAGACACTCGACAGACTCGAAGACACTCAACCAAGAAGCAATCACTCGACCAAGATCCAAGCACTTGACGGCCAGGAGACCTAAAGTCACTCCGCACGCTAACGGTCGGTCATTAAATAGCTTTTTATGGTCATCATAGCACTTTATTACTAGCGTTACCAGTAACGCCTCGCCTTAATGAACATTGAACCCTTGGTAACGTGGGCTGGCCGGGGGCCTGGCACACTCTATATAAGCCACCCCCCCTCCGAGACAAGGGTTCGCACCTCTGTAACTCATACACGCATAATCCAGTCGACCGCCTCCGGGCTCCGAGACGTAGGGCTATTACTTCCTCCGAGAAGGGCCTGAACTCGGAAACCTTGCGTGCTTACAACTTCTCCACAGCTAAGATCCTGCCTCTCCATACGTACCCCCCTACATTACTGTCAGGCTTAGAACCACGACAGGGGGCACCGCACAAGGCTAAGAGAGATCAATGATCAACTTGTGTGTCTATGGGGTGCCCCCTGGCCATGTATATAAAGGAGTGGAGGAGGGGGGAGGGCCGGCCCCTGTGGCGCGCCCTGGAGGAGTCCTACTCCCACGGGGAGTAGGATTCCCCCCCCCCCCTTCCCTAGTTGGACTAGGAGAGAAAGAAGGGGGGGAGAGGGAGGAAGGAAAGGGCCCCCCTCCTAGTCCAATTCAGACCAGAGGGGGAGGGGGCGTGCGGCTTGCTCTGGCCTCCTCTCTCTCTCTCACCATTATGGCCCATTAAGGCCCATACAATTACCGGGGGGTTCCGGTAACCTCCCGGTACTCCGATAAAATCCCGTTTCACCCGGAACCATTCTGATGTCCAAATATAGGCTTCCAATATATTGATCTTTATGTCTCGACCATTTCAAGACATCTCATCATGCCCGTGATCATATCTGGGACTCCGAACTACCTTCGGTACATCAAATCACATAAACTCATAATACCAATTGTCACAGAACGTTAAGCGTGCGGACCCTACGGGTTTGAGAACTATGCAGACATGACCGAGACACGTCTCCGTTCAATAACCAATAGCGGAACCTGGATGCTCAAATTGGTTCCTACATAGTCTACGAAGATCTTTATCGGTCAAACCGCATAACAGCATACGTTGTTCCCTTTGTCATCGGTATGTTACTTGCCCGAGATTCGATCGTCGGTATCTCAATACCTAGCTCAATCTCGTTACCGGCAAGTCTCTTTACTCATTCCGTAGTGCATCATCCCGTAACTAACTCATTAGTCACATTGCTTGCAAGACTTATAGTGATGTGGATTACCGAGAGGGCCCAGAGATACCTATCCGACAATCGGAGTGACAAATCCTATTCTCGATCTATGCCAACTCAACGAACACCATCGGAGACACCTATAGAGCACCTTTATAATCACCCAGTTACGTTGTGACGTTTGGTAGCACACAAAGTGTTCCTCCGGTATTCGGGAGTTGCATAATCTCATAGTCATAGGAACATGTATAAGTCATGGAGAAAGCAATAGCAGTAAACTAAACGATCAAGTGCTACGCTAACGAAATGGGTCAAGGCAATCACATCATCTATTATATATAAAAAGCGCTTAACGGGCTCACCAAAAAAAGATAAATGAGCTAGAAATTACCACAAAAATTAGAAACATCCAACCATTGGTTTAATTGGTTAGAAAATAACCACCATTAGATCTACATAACACATTGGCATCTTAAAAAATTACCCACGGGTGCCATTAGGAGGCTATATGCATCTAGCTCCGTATAGTGTTTTTTCCCTTCTCTACAAAACCCTAAATACGCAGATGTATCTCCCGTGTGAACCATGAGGCCGGAACTCGCACCAGCCGCCGACGGCCGACCAACCTCGCGTCTTCCTCCAAGATCAATGCCCTCTTATTGGATCTCTCTCCCGTGTCTACAGCTTCCTTCTAGATCTTCCACATGCTAATTCTGCCTCTCTCCTATGTATATGGATCATGAAGCCACCAACCTCTCCACAGACCTCCTTGCCGGCGAGAGATCAACAATGAAGAAAGAGGCAACCAGGTTGAGGGACGGGCCGGCAAAGAATTCTGCTTCTCTCCTAGGTATATGGATCATGAAGCCACCAACCTCTCCACAGACCTCCTTGGCGGCGAGAGATCAACAATGAAGAAAGCAGCAACCAGGTTGAGGGACGGGCCAGCAAAGAATAAAGATCCATCTGCAATCAATAGCAGACTTCTACTGCGAAGAAAGAAGCATCAAGGTTGAGGGAGGCGCCATCACGGAATAAAGTCGATCATAGTTACCATGTATATGGAAGTACAAAAATTTGGTTCTTTCAGTAATTACTCGACGACCTCATGTAAGGATGTGATTGGTTGGGGAACAAGCTCGAAAATTTCTGGTCAAACTCTGTAGTAGCAGCACTTTCATGCTCACGACAATCTTCAGGTTTGTTTGTTTTACTGTCGAAAAGTAAAAAAAGCCTGCAGGTTTGTTCACAAAACATGAACTCATTAATTACCTACACATGGTGTTCTGATAGTAGTTAGCTAATTGCAGATGTACGTTCTGTTTTGTTGTAGATAAGACAGGTTCAATTGCTTTCTGTTCTTGCATTTGGTGGCAACAGACAATTGGCCTGATGGTGCTTATCGCCAGATGCACATGCAGATGCATGCACTGGCTGAACTAAACTTGAGATACTGAAGTAGCAGAGCAGCGTTGAACTAAACTTGAGGTACTAAAGTAGCAGACCAACGCTAACTCACTTCACACTTGCTAAGCTCCTTCTATCTACTCATCTCGAAACAGTGTTGCTTTTTAGCTATGCAAGATAGTACCGGCATGGTACTTGGGTCGGTTCATCATGTGTTAGTCTATCAGCTCGATTGGATGTAGAAAAGTGATTTGATTTCAAGTACACAGGCTCAATTGTCTGCTGCTCTTCCATTAGATGGCAAAGCTTAGTTACTCAAAATTTACTAATTGCAGATGCATGTGATTCAATGTAGAGAAGTGTTTTGTTTTCCCCATATACATACCCAATTACTTGGTGTATAGCTGATAAAGTATAGTGATAAATCATTATATGCCCTAACTTATAATCTCAGTATATATATGCACGTGTTATGCTTTATTTGGGACATGGCTTAATGGGGTTGGGCCTGTTCTCGCAAGACATATTCGGGTTGGAGTTTGCGCTTTGTTATGGACTATCTGGAATTGCAGAAATGATTTGGTTTTTAACAGAACATCACGGATTCATTTCTTGCAGGTTATTTTCCGAGCTACGGCACTGATCCGTTCGTGGTCGCTACTCACTCCGATGGAGGCCAGGGAGCATTTGGTTACTGGATCTATCCGTTGGGAGATGGTCGCTCGGGATATCTTCAACCGGTTTGGATGGCGGTCATGTAATAGGATAGGCAATTAGTTTCCCTATCTATTGTTAGCCAGCCGGTTGTGGCTTCTTTTTTGGGCTAGTTTGTATATCTAGCCGTCTGTAGCTCTGTGTGAGCTGCATTTCTTTTTATCCTTTTGTTTACCTGGAGATTGTGGAACCTTGTTGGCACTTTTGCCTTTTTTTTTATTAATAAGATGGCCGTATGCATCGTTTTGATGCAGAGGCCGGGGAGACCCCCCTTTTCAAAAAAAAAAATATGCACGTGTTGTCTATGTATTGGAAATATTTTAAATGTTCAGGGAGGAGCTTCGTAGGAGGAGTTATTGCAGTTTCAGTTTCAACCAGAGAACAAAGACATGGTAATTAGTTTCAGTTTTAGGTAAGCCGGTAGTCTCTGCATTATTTCAACTACAGAAATGCAGAGACTACCGGTAAATCAAGGTAATTTCAGCGTAACTTAACAATTTCATGATGATGTTACTGAAAATTATTAAGTTACGTTGAAATTACCTTGATATCACTGCCAAGCATGATGTGAGTAGGGAAGTTCTAAAGCTTCAGATAATTCGGTCTTAAATCGAAATGTCATGTGCTTTATGGTTATGAATAGTACATTGCAATAATGGAGTTGGGAAACAACTCGAGTGCATAGAATGATCCAAGTCTCTTCTTATCGGTAATATCCTGGACTAACAATGAAGTTGAATCGAATATTTTGGAACTAATCTTACAAACTGTGTTACAGTTTATTTCCCTGAATAATTAGCGGTTGCAGGTGCTCTGTTCTGTTTACTAAATTGATGCAAAATATTCACATTCCCAAACACGACATTTTATCTTTTTCTTAACAATTTATATTGTGATTGTCTTTCCCCTTTTGTGCTGATTGTTCTCTCTGACATATATATGTACGCTCATGTTATATTAGCCATCGCGTTCCACTCGGTGCCCTCGGCTTGCTGACCGATCGTTTGAGCTAGAAGAAAAACACACACACATAGGTGTGCAAAGCTAGCTTGAGGGAATATAGCTTGATTGGCATGTGTTCACCTAGCTGTAAACTCACCGTACGTGCTTTCCCCAGGAACTTCAGGTAAGTTTTCCTTAGCCTTTAGGTTATTTAGTGATTGATGATTGAATCTGACGTCATTGGTCCAACTCCATAAATTTTTCTATTGTAAATTCATAATTGCACTTAGATGTAAAGAACTTATCGTCAGGTCCACACCCAAAATTCACGCATCTCTTCATTGTGTGTTCCATCCACTACAGAACTGTGGTGTAAGCAATGCCAAGCTACTATAATAAAATTTGTTGCCCTTAATTTGGTTGAGGATCGAGTTCTCATTAGCACACCAGATGTTGGAAGGGTATTTTAGACATAATGCACTGCCAGGTAATCCTCAATCCCTCGCTTTGTTCCATGTCCGGCTCCACTAAAAGGATTTCCTATTCAGTTATCCAAACAAACTCTTTGTATCCATTGGCAGACTTTAAAAAAAATTGATGAGGCTAAAGCGCGCTTTTGTTTCCTGTCAATTATTAGTTTCTTACTAAGCGAGCATGGTGACGCATTATGGAGATGTGCCTATGCAGATTTTAAGAGTCAAGGATGAAGATTTGGCTGGTGGCCTTCTGCTTTCGTGTTTCGTTCAACAGATACATCTATCCACCAACGTGCACATCCAGGAGAGGAACAGGGTTCAGTTTTGGCAAGGTGATAGGAGTTGAGCTAATGAAGACAATGACCCATGAATGGCGGACAAATATTTTAGGTCAGTTAAAGTTTGGGTAGGTGACAACAATATAAATTGTCAAACGACAACATGCTTCCTGGCAAACCAAACCCAGTTATGGCACGTCATGCACATTTTTCTGCAACCTCGCCTTTTTGTGAGAGCAGTGCACCTCGCCTTCATACACATAGAGACCCAAAAGCAGCAAACACATGCATCCATCAGGCTAGGTTCAAAATTGCCTCGGCATCCATGCTGCCATGATATAGCACTAGGATGCTGAACTTGATCGGTACACAGAGAGTATTGATAGTCGGGATTGGGAGGTGCTCTAATTAGGACCATCTAATTCCAGCAGTGGTGATAATTAGTGACTGTAGCTAGCTCTTAATCCTACTGTTTTGGAAAATGTAGAAAAAATAAATCACCTACTTAAGAATCAAGAACATGATCAATGGCCTGCAAATTGTTTACCCTTTCTTTTGTATGGGCATTGTACCTGACACGAGTTGGAATAAGCTTACAACTATTGCATCTATTATTTTTTAGTATAGGGTAAAGTTGCAGGGTAGTAGTTCTGTTATATTAAAGCAATACACAAGTTTAATTGTATTACACATTGTTTTCAGCATTAGCACGGTGGTACGACAGGAAGATAATAGTCCATGTCTGGTCTCTTATTTTAGGTAATGCTAGAATATAGTTCTGCTACAAGCCATGCGTAGGAGAAATAATCACCAACTATAGTTCTGTACTTCTCAAAGTCGTCAGTTCGCTACTAATAATCTATTTATATATAAAAAGTGATTGATGGGTTAATTAGAAGCAAGAGAATTAGTCTAGAAAATTCTACGTTAATTAGAAAATACTGACCCTCGATTTGGTGGGTCTTCTAAAATTATAATTATCTAGCCGTTAGATATGTGTAACATATTCCATCAAAAAAGATGTGTAACATATATATAGCATTGTCCTAATGGACCATGAGTCGTGTCAAACCTCAATTTTTTTACATGCTAACATGACATACCTGGTTTCTCTCATAACCGTTAGATCAAAATTAGTAACATCTGGCCATCTATTAACTGGGTCCTCATTGTTATTTCAATCAACGGATTAGATCTAACTCGGGAAAAAAGGATTGCACTCGTGTGGGATTTCACACGATCCTAGGTGCAGATCCGTTCTGTTCCATGCTCCCGAAACATCGTTGCCTGCTTGGTCGCTAGAGTCATAATCCCCAAGGTCCTCTTTTTGGCGACACACATCTTGGCCATCGTCTCCTCCTGTTTCCATAGCGAGCACTTGCATCGTTGTTACACATCTAAATCCCCAACGCCATCTCACTCCCTTCCCTTAATCCCTTCTTATACTTGGATGTTCTTTCGTCCATAGTCACATAGATCAGACTGTGCCACCCCTAGGACCCAATTCGTGTGGTAATTCTTGGTTTTCTTCTCAATGATGAAGAGTAATAGCGCCGGTTAAAGGTTTCCCATCCGCATCAGCTGTGATTCCTGGGAGACAACAAAGTGACTCTGAAGTCTGAACATGTTGATACTTGATGCTAATGTTCAATGTGTTCTCCAGGAATAAAATTCGCTACCCATGACGCTTTTAAATTCTGTTACTAGCATCACCTGCATGGGAGGTTACGATCGTGGGCGAGCATATCAATGAGCTGGGTTTGTATATGCCGCTGAAGGAAGTGCAGATATTAGCATCTTGAGGCAACACATCGAGAAGCTGATTCTAGGAAAGAAACAGATGGAAGTAAAACATTAATGATTCCCAGTGGTCAATGGTGAAAGAAGCTTTACTTTGAGCAACAGGTGGGTTCAGAAGATAAAACAGAAAAGGAGATATGAATATATGATACAGTCCATGAAGTGGTCGCTGGGAGATATATGCAGGCTCGCATGCAGCTAGCAGTTAATATAAATTTGAACAAATACTTAATATAAAAAGTTTGACTCAGTTCTATCCGGTGGCAAAAGTAAAAAAGGCAAAAGATTTCTGTTTTTTAGGCAGCAGTCCAATAGATCAAGCAATCACGTATGCTTGCAGATAATGGCATCCACCTATAATGTCAGATATGAATAAATTTTGTGTTGTGCATTAAGATTTCAGGTCTTCATGTGATATGTTTCACTTTGTCCTGAAGCACCCCATTCATCTTAGTTCTCGGACATTTAGAGAAGGATTAGAAAGATGAGTATGACCTTTCTTAATTTTGCGCCACCCTCAAGGTACATACTGTGAGCAAAATTAGCATCTGATGGCCTTAATTCGACACTTATGCTTGCTGCTCTTCCATGAACAATTATATTGAGTTTATGATTACCCCTTTGGCGACACAATGGGTTTCCCTAATTCATTGCTTGGTACCGTCATGCTAGATTACATGCAGGCACATGTGCTGTCAGGAAACTGTGCAGGCAGTATGGGGCACCATGTCCATGTACATGTTCATTACCTAGCTCCTGGTGCACCAACGCTTTGTTGGCACAGACCCGACCATGATGACACAGACGTCGAGTACTTTCCGACGACGTACAAGCTACAGCAGATTACTTTCCGGCCGGTCGAACAGAGCGGGCCGTACATAGACCTGTCCCGCCGGGACGGGCAGGACGTACACGGCGAGGTGCACGTATACTCGAAGCAGCTAACCAAGCTGCTGGATCGATTCCCAGCTGGATGGATCACGCACGTACAGAAAGCTACCTTTAGCTAAGCTAGCGATCAATTTGAACGATGCCACAAGTCGACGGAACAAACACACGCGAACACACGAGACGCCGAGTTTATGGCAAAACAGGGCCATTTCGGTCCTGTTGTTTTTCCTTGATTTGTTGATCTGGGTTACAAATTACAAGGGGTATAGCTAGCAATATATAAGACAAGCTAACCCTACACGGGTTAGGAGTTCTAATCCTACTACTATATTACGTGACTGAACGTGTACAATCCGGACACGGACCACTACATCGTGGTTAATTCCAACATGCTTCTGGTCGTGGTTGATGATGACCTCAAGAATAAATAGTTATGTTCATGTTACAGCAGAAGAAGGTCGAGTTCTGCAAGAGACTGGACATGTGCGGATCAATTGGTGAGTGCAGGTCGATTGGGATTCATGAGGGACTTCCAGCGTGGATGGAATGAGACGCTCATGTCCCTTGCTTCCTTTCCAAATGACGATGTAAGTATGCGAGAATGCGCTTACCTTAAATAGTTGTGCATCACGTTGTTCTTATGAGAGTCTCATCTTTCATGCTATATATATGTTGGGTTTTTGTTCACCTATTTTATTGAACACTTCTACTGGACTTTGGGAATGTGCATCCTTTAGGTATGCATCACCATTCTGAAACTACCCATCGACACCCTATTAATGTCAACGGAAGTTCCAAGCTAATTATTAGTTTTACTATCAAGCTAAAGAGGAGGTGGTTTCGATAACTATTCAAGAGAAATTATTATTAGTCAAGAGAGCTAGATATTAGCCTGCCACAAATTTGGCCATGTTAACATTTAATTAACTAAAGACACACCACATGGCATAGGCATATAGGTATTGTAGTTTATCCAATATACAGAATAATACAGTTCACAAAGTAAGAACACGACACAAAAAGTAACTAACATTGCTACAGACGCATATGGTACACAAAATCGCTGCCAGTGGCAAACATGAAAAGGTATTTAGATGTTTAATCACATGTGTATCGTGTTGCATTTGTTCTATCTACTTCTTGAAGAAAGAAGAACACAATCACTTGAAAACAATCTATTCAAAAGCAGGAAAAGGAGACATTTTTAAATTAAAGATCCAATAAATGTGTGGATCTCCTTTTGATGTTATACAGATAAAGCAATATATTTGATGGAATAGTAAAATAAATTTTCCATATCACAATAGAGGACACGAGAAGAGTCAAGTAATGCAAATTATTTCGATAAAAAATGCAAGGTGTGATGAATTTGTAGGATTTCTATAAATGTGTAGGCCTTTCACATTGAAAGATAATCATAAACACGGTCAAGTGGCGCATGTCAAGATATCAAAGGTTTCATACTTGGTAAAGAACAAAGGTTATGTTGGTTTCATCTCATGTAGTTCTGAGTTAATGCTCAACATAGGGACATATTAAATGTTATTCGGTGCCTCCTTAATTACTTCACAACTATATTTCGTTCATTGTGATATGGGAAATGGACTACTACATTAGCTGATTGACAGTAAATATGTATACTGTCATCTTTTACATCAAAATTATTGAGCCGTGAAATTACAAACCTCACCAAGGAAGAGGTTTACGGTGATGTTTTGCAAATTAAATATACCTATAGATGTATCGTTGGACAAAATCATGGACAAATAGGCTGGCAATAAGCAACAAAAAAAACTAGATGAAGACCAGAAAATTATGTTGGTTTAATTTTTGAACACATGCAAATAAAAAGACACATCTTGGATACGAACTATCATTAAAACTTTTTACATACAAATGTGTTTCCAACTTTATGTTTTCTATATACACTTTTTCTTATGTCTTACTTTGCCTCTAAAAATGGGAAAATGAACAAAAGGAATTTGTATACTTTAAATATTAGAAAAAACATATCATAATATATATCATGTAAAGCACAAAAGCTTACACAACATTTATTCATTGCAACATAATATGAAATACCTAATTGGCAAATTTATTATAAAACTCTTTGAGAACCAATACATATATTGCAAAAACAATGTTGGCAAAAGGATCATATTTGTGAATGTGATCACATTTGATATAAAATTTCTGTAGACAAATCAAATGATGTGTTCTCATAACATAAATTTATGAAATTCTAGCCCGCACATCGGGCGGGCCACTGTGCTAGTTCTTCTAATGATGTGATCCCGTTAATGAAATGACAACTCATGTATACGGCTAGGAAACTCAACCATCTTTGATCAACGAGCTAGTCAAGTAGAGGCATACTAGTGACACTATGTTTGTCTATGTATTCACACATGTATTATGTTTCCGGTTAATACAATTCTAGCATGAATAATAAACATTTATCATGATATGAGGAAATAAATAATAACTTTATTATTGCCTCTAGGGCATATTTCCTTCATTCGGAGCCAGTGTTCGGAGAAGAGTCCGGCTTCATGATGATAGTCGGTGACACTACTTCCTCCGGCTCTCCCGTACTAAGCTCAATAGCCGGAGAGAGTCCGGTGGGCTCGGAAATCCCATCTTCGGATCTGGTGATGCGCTCCGGATCTAAGGCCAGAGTGGAGGTTGGGGTCGTGAACCCTTGGAAGATAAAATCACCTCGGATATCGGCTACATAATCCAGATTTCCAAAAATAATCTGGTGACCTGGGGCGTAGCTGTCGATCTGCTCTAGATGGCCAAGCGAGTTGGCCCGCAGTGCGAAGCCACCGAACACAAAGATCTGGCCGGGGAGAAAGACCTCCCTCAGGGCAGCATTGTTGTAGATGACTGATGGAGCCATCGAACCTTCTAACGACGACACAACGGAACTCTCAATGAAAGCACCAATGTCGGTGTCAAAATCGGCAGATCTCGGATAGGGGGTCCCGAACTATGTGTCTGAGGATCAAAGGTAACAGGAGACAGGGACACGATGTTTACCTAGGTTCGGGCCCTCTTGATGGAGGTAATACCCTACTTCCTGCTAGATTATATTGGATGAATATGGGGTTTACAAGAGTTGATCTACCTCGAGATCGTAATGGCTAAACCCTAGATGTCTAGCTTGTATGATTATGATTGCCTCTACGGACTAAACCCTCCGGTTTATATAGACACCGGAGGGGCCTAGGATTGTACAGAGTCAGTTTACAGAGAAAGCAATCTTCACAAAGGAGAGTCCCATCCGGACACGGGAGGAAGTCTTCTGTCTTGTATCTTCACAGCCCATTAGTCCGTCCCACATCACATAGCCCGGACGCCCAAGGACCCCTTAATCCAGGACTCCCTCACCAGGTCTATGCGTAGATGTTATATGCACGAGTAGAACACAAAGATTTGTGGGTGACAATAGTCATACTGCAGTATGTCATAATTTGATTCGGCGGTATTGTTGGATGAAGCGGCCCGGACTGACATTACACGTACGCTTACGCGAGACTAGTTCTACCGACGTGCTTTGCACACAGGTGGTTGGCGGGTGTCAGTTTCTCCAACTTTAGTTGAATCGAGTGTGACTACGCCCGGTCCTTGTTGAAGGTTAAAACAACACACTTGACGAAAAATCGTTGTGGTTTTGATGCGTAGGTAAGAACGGTTCTTGCTTAGCCTGTAGCAGCCACGTAAAACTTGCAACAACAAAGTAGAGAGCGTCTAACTTGTTTTTGCAGGGCATGTTGTGATGTGATATGGTCAAGACATGATGCTAAATTTTATTGTATGAGATGATCATGTTTTGTAACAGAGTTATCGGCAACTGGCAGGAGCCATATGGTTGTCGCTTTATTGTATGCAATGCAATTGCCCTGTAGTTGTTTTTACTTTGTCACTAAGCAGTAGCAATAGTCGTAGAAGCAATAGTTGGCGAGACGACAACGATGCTACGATGGACATCAAGGTGTCGCGCCGATGACAATGGTGATCATGACGGTGCTTTGGAGATGGAGATCAGAGGCACAAGATGATGATGGCCATATCATATCACTTATATTGATTGCATGTGATGTTTATCCTTTATGCATCTTATTTTGCTTAGTTCAGCGGTAGCATTATAAGATGATCTCTCACTAAATTTCAAGGTACAAGTGTTCTCCCTGAGTATGCACCGTTGCGAAAGTTCGTTGTGCCGAGACACCACGTGATGATCGGGTGTGATAAGCTCTACGTTCACATACAACGGGTGCAAGCCAGTTTTGCACACGCAGAATACTTGGGTTAAACTTGACGAGCCTAGCATATGCAGATATGGCCTCGGAATACTGAGACCGAATGGTCGAGCGTGAATCATATAGTAGATATGATCAACATAGTGATGTTCACCATTGAAAACTACTCCATCTCACCTGATGATCAGACATGGTTTAGTTGATTTGGATCACGTGATCACTTAGATGATTAGAGGGATGTCTATCTAAGTGGGAGTTCTTAAGTAATACGATTAATTGAACTTTAATTTATTATGAACTTAGTACCTGATCGTATTTTGCATGGCTGTGTTGTTGTTGATCAATGGTCCGTGCTACTGTTCCTTTGAATTTTAATGCGTTCCTAGAGAAAGCTAAGTTGAAAGATGATGGTAGCAACTACACGGACTAGGTTCGTAACTTGAGGATTATCCTCATTTCCGCACATAAGAATTACGTCCTGGAAGCACCGCTGGGTGCCAGGCCTACTGCAGATGCTGCTGATGACGTTAAGAACGTCTGGCAAAGCAAAGCTGATGACTACTCGATAGTTCAGTCTGCCATGCTTTACGGCTTAGAACCGGGACTTCAACGTCATTTTGAACGTCATGGAGCATATGAGATGTTCCAGGAGTTGAAGTTAATATTTCAAGCAAATGCCCGGATTGAGAGATATGAAGTCTCCAATAAGTTCTACAGCTGCAAAATGGAGGAGAATAATTCTGTCAGTGAACATATACTCAGAATGTTTGGGTACCACAACCACTAGACTCAGCTGGGAGTTAATCTTCCTGATGATAGTGTCATTGACAGAGTTCTTCAATCACTGCCCCCAAGCTACAAGAGCTTCGTGATGAACTATAATATGCAAGGGATGGATAAGACAATTCCCGAGCTCTTCACAATGCTAAAGACTGCGGATGTAGAAATCAAGAAGGAGCATCAAGTGTTGATGGTCAACAAGACCACCAATTTTAAGAAAAAGGGTAAAGGGAAGAAGGGGAACTTCATGAAGAACGGCAAGCAAGTTGCTGCTCAAGTGAAGAAGCCCAAGTCTGGACCTAAGCCTGAGACTGAGTGCTTCTACTGCAAAGGGACTGGTCACTGGAAGCGGAACTGCCCCAAGTATTTGGTTGATAAGAAGGATGGCAAGGTGAACAAAGGTATATGTGATATACATGTTATTGATGTGTACCTTACTAATGCTCGCAGTAGTGCTTAGGTATTTGATACTAGTTCTGTTGCTAATATTTGCAACTCGAGACAGGGACTACGGATTAATTGAATATTGGCTAAGGACAAGGTGACGATGCGCGTGGGAAATGGTTCCAAAGTCGATGTGATCGCCGTCGGCACGCTACCTCTACATCTACCTTTGGGATTAGTTTTAGACCTGAACTTTCGTTACTAAGAATGGATCCTTTCTAGAGAAGGAGTTTCTCTTGAAATAAGTGAGTGGGAGGAAAGTAGAACTTGATGAGGTAACTGTACCTGCTCACTACTAGGGAAAACCTTATACACAGAACTTTAGCAGTAGCGAGGGTCAAAAAAGCACGATGGTGCTAAGTAGCAGTAGCGCGCCTGTGCAAACCGCGCTGCAGATAAAGTTCTAGCAGTAGCGCGTCTTGCTCTAAACACGTTACTACTAAAATTCCCACGGCTTAGCCGATAGGCTACACATAGTAGTTGCGACCTATAACGAACCGCGCTACTGCTACTTTCTTCTAGCAGGCGTTTTAGTCTAAACTCGCTACTGCTATAGGATATAAAATTAAATGGAAAGCAAATAGAAAGGTAATTGAAAATGAAAGAAATAGAATAAGGTGAAAGGAAAATAATAAAATGTGAAGAAAACTAAATGAAAAAGGGGAAAAAGAGAATGGTGTAGCAGTAGCGTGTATTCCAGAACGCGTTGTAGCTAACGTAGCAGTAGCGCCCTTTCTGGAACGCGCTACTGGTACTTCTGACTTAACCACGGGGTTCATTCTTCCCCACGGCCACTTCATCCCCCAAATCCAACTCCACTCTCGTCGCCGGCGTCGCCCGTCGGCCGCCGCGCGCTCTCCGCACACCCTCTACGCCGCCCCTGACCCCAGATTCAACGCCGCCCCCGACCCCGACCTCAACGCCGCCCCGGATGCCGCCCCGACCCCGACCTCAACGCTGCCCCGTACGCCGCCCCCGGCCCCGTTCTCAACGCCGCCCCGGAGCCCCGACCACGACCTCGACGCCGCCTGCCCCTCCCTCGTCGCAGGCACCCGAGGTGAGCATGTCTGCTCCTTCCTCTCCCCTACCTCTGCCTAGGGTTTCTACCTCCATCAAATTAGTTAGGGTTCATGTAAGGGTGGAAACGAATCGGATGCGGATGCGACTCAAATGAGTTAGGATTCATGTAAGGGTGTAAACGAATCAAATTTCTAAGATGAATCATAAAACGAGTAAAATTTGACCACTTATTTCACTTTATAGTGGATAATTGGAATATCCGCTACCACTTTCCACCCCTATAGGTTCATCAAATTAGATGGTAATTAGGGCAGTAGTTCCTAGGTACTAATTAGTTAGTAAGAACTAGGTACTAATTAGGTACTAGAATATTTTTATTTATAGTAAGTTTATTTTTAGTAAGAACTAGTTGAATTAATAGAACTAGTTAGTAAGAACTTGTTGTTATTTTTTTAGTTAAAGCAATTTTCGCGCATCGACGTGGACGATGCCTATCCCGCATCCTCGTCGTCGAGTCCGCGTAGGACGACACCTGCTTGACCAGATGGGCCATGTCCGGGACTGGGCTCCGCCGGGGTGGTACTGGGAGACGCTACCTACCGGGGGGCGCAGGTTGGTGAGGAACCATCCTGTCGTTGACCCGAACCTTCTTTGGTGGCGGTCGCGTGGGCCAGTGACGGTCCAGAGGCTCGACGACTCCGCGGAGGTGGTGCGTCACCGTGTCAGTGAGGAGGACGCGCACGTCCGTCGCTACTTGTTTGCGTTGGAGCACAGGTTCTCCAATACCTGGCAGGTTCTCCAGGGATCTCACTGGAGCTATGATCCCGTGATGGTTCCTTCTCTGTGGGTGTCCACCGCCCGCGCCGATACCCGTCGTGCGCTAGGGATTTAGTTGTACTAGTGATGTTATATGTATGACACTATTCGGGATGTATTAGTGATAATATTCGATGATGTACGGACGCATGAGATGATTTACTTTTGCTTATTGAATGCATGCTAATTTGAGTCCTATAAGATATTTTGAAATGTATATCTTGTGTTGCTCAATATCCAAGTGGTCGGTCATGTTTGCAGGTTACACCTTCGAGTGGCCTATGTTTTGCCGGAGTGTTGATTCATTTCCGTTCCGGCAAACTTCAGGCGCTCGATATGTCCTATTTTAGCAAAGGTCATGCCGGATTTTTCCGTGAATTTTGGCATGACTTTTGCCAGAATATGTAGGAAATATCGAGTGCCCCGGATTTGTGTGTTGAGTATCCTGGTAGTTGTCTTCTATCGATTTTCAATTAATGTTTTAACTATGAACATAGGAAATGTCTGACGACAAAAAGGATTTCGGTATTTGCAAATACTGCGAAGACGAGCGCGGCCTGTGCGACGGAATCTTCCTAGATGATGATAGGCGCTTCAGCATCAAGCTGGACGAGAACTTCGAAGTGGATACGGTAAGTCACAACGACAAGTCTTTTTCGTAATTAAGCATGGCATCTGCTTCATTTGCTTCAACTTATTTTTTTTACTATTCTACTAGCGTATCCCCTGCCATGCAAGAGTTTTTGTATTGGATAAGATAGGTTTCAGTCATGCTATGGAGGTAAAGAAAGTTTACTTGAAGACCGAGCATGGTTATATTTTCCACGCAAAATTATACAAATTAGACGACTACACCTATTTTGGATGCAAAACATGGCGAGCACTATGCAAGACTTATGCATTTGAGCCTGATATGGTTATCACCTTTGATATTCGTCCGGAAGATGATATTGAAGGTAATACCGACATTTGGGTCGATGTGTAGATGCCTCCAGTTACACCATTATGTAAGTTTCTCAACCATATTTATGTCTTTGATATTGTTTATTCAAAAATAGTTGACAACTAATTTGTATTGTCAGCTTATTTCGGTGCAAGCAAACATGTCCAGCGCTTGGTAGACAAGACCTACTACTATCCCAGGGCTGAACTAAACTGTGAGGAGCTAAGTCATTATGTTTCATGGCTTGAGGATCTTGATACTGTCAAGACAAATTTTCTTCCTGGACTTAGAAATCTTAGTACTGAAAACGTGCGACCAATAGTGTTCGTAATGAACTATGGTCACATCTATTTAGGAATGATGGTAAGATTTTTACTATTTGTCCTCAATGCATCTTCTCCATACATTATTTGTGAAGCTAAACTTCATTGCTAAGTATGTTACCATACGATGTTCTTCAACAGGGACTCCCGATGAATGTTGTGCCTTATGGGATCGAGACTAAAGGTACCATGAGTATTATTAGCTTACGGCCAAGATATCCTACATGTTACTTTAGTGCACTCAAGATCAGAGATGAATGCTTAATAGTGCAAGACTGGACCAGATATGTGATGGGGGAGCGCAGAGAAGTACTAGGGGGCAGCAAACAGATGTGCTACCCAAAATTAGGAGACAGGTTCATCTGCATGCTCCAACTTGATCAAGGAGGAGAGCTACACATGTTTTATGTTATTTTACCTAAGAGATAGCAGCAGGAGTGATTAGCTAGCTAGAAATGAGTTTGAGGATGATGATGTGCTACACTATTACTATGATGGTAAAATAGCTAGTGTTGGTGGTAATGACTATGATGATTGTTATTAGCTAGTGTTGGTGGTGATTAGCTAGCTAGAATGAGAGTTTGAAGATGATGATGTGTGCTACACTATGACTATGATGATTAAATAGCTAATGTTGGTGGTAATGACTATGATGATGATTAAATAGCTTGTGTTGGCGGATTAGATTCAAGTGGAGGCAACATGTGGTGCACATCGAAAGTACTACTAGTCCAAACTAGATCAAGTTTGGATTTGTAGTATACTTTTGACATGCACCACATATTGCCTCCACTTGAAACTAATCCACCTTCATTTGACACACTGTTATGGACATAATGATGTAAACCTCATAACTGGTATTCTACCAATATTTTTACAATGGCGCATAAATACACTAAAAAGAATACTAGTAGCGATGGACAGAAAACGCGCTGCCAGTAGTTACATTAGCAGTAGCGTGGTATTGAGCAAACGCTGCAGCTACTTGTCCTAGCAGTAGCGCGTGCGGGCACGCGTTACTGCTAAGCAATAGCTGTAGCGCCTTATTAGTAGCACCAGTACCCACGCTACTGAGAGGCCCAAAACCCTCGCTGCTGCTAGGCTTTTCCCTAGTAGTGGCTCCCTTATTGCAAAGTAGTTCATCACAGAAATTAGTTCCTGTGACTACTACACCAATTAGCGAGGAAGCTAATGATGATGATCATGTAACTTCAGATCAAGTTACTACTGAACCTCGTAGGTCAACCAGAGTAAGATCCACACCAGAGTGGTACGGTAATGCAGTTCTGGAGGCCATGTTACTTGACCATGATGAACCTACGAACTATGAGGAAGCGATGATGAGCCCAGATTCCGCGAAATGGCTTGAGGCCATCACTACAAGAAACCTGTTAATCCATGACAGATTTCCGGTGACAATTTCGAAATTCGTCATGAACCCCGAAGTACTGACCCACAAGCCCGCCTAAAGCCCTAAACCTTATGCCCTTATAAAAGCTAACCCTAAACACTCCCGTCCCCAACCTCTTTCTCCATCTGCCGCCACCATGCCTCGCCTCTCCTAGATCCCATCCTCTGCCTCCACCTTCCCGCCTCCAAGCGATGATGAGAACCCGAGATCCATGGCAACAACGGCTACAGCGGCTCGATGGAAGCGGCGGCCATCCCTAGCAGCTGTGGTGCGCCTCTGCTACTCACAACCAACGACCCGGGCCATGGATCTGCAGCAGATGCCTCCCTCCTCCGTCTCCCAGGTCGCGCAGCTGCCTAGCCGTTCGGAGATTTGGAGCAGCAATCGCCGGACGAGAGAGGACGACGACCGTGACCTGTGGGAGGCCCGACCTCGACCTCGCCGGCAACGTTGACGCCCTGCACAAGGTCACTCCCAGCTTCACCGATCTTCTCCTATCTCATTCATTACTCCCTTTTCTCTGCCATCCCCAATCGAAGTTTATGTCTTTGATTCAGATCAGCAGGACCTCTCTGCCACTCCAGTTTGATGGATGGCAATGACCGGGACCCACGCTCAAGCCCGACGAGCGGGGCAAGCTCGATGGCGAGGTCCTCTGCCCCGACCACCATGATTCCCCAGAGAACAAGAAGGTCGACCCTCTCGCCCTGTTTTTCTTTTCTTTCCAAGTGATTGCTGCTCTGCTCTAGCATAGTTCTCCAGGGGCTATCCAATTTTGTTACAGCCAATGATAGACTAGCATTGCCACTTCATACCTGCTCTGCTCTAGCATTGCCACTTCGTTTTCCTGATACTCGAAAGTTACAGCCAATGATAGAATAGTTCTGTTGGCTATTTCTTTTTCTTCTCTTGTCGTGCGAGCACTAGCAGTAGTGTAGAATTTGTGAGATCTGCTAGTTAGTTAAGAACTACTAATTTAATAATTAAATGCCCCATGAGATGCTCCTGTTGGTTCCTTGGATTTTTATTGATTGTGGAATAAATGTAATTTATTAATCTCACTCAATCAATTAACGAAGAGTAAGATTTTTAACTAGCGCTGCTATTAATGAAAGTGCGTTATATCGACTAGAGGGGGGTGAATAGGCGATTTTTATGAAATTCTTCACTGAGGAATTGGCTAGTGAGGAAATTCCTTAGCAAAGAACTACTAGCAGCGGAATAAGTACTCAGAAGTAAACATAGCAGAATACATGCATGGTATCATGATGAAATGAAGACAAACACAGAGTACAGAAAGCGTAAACACAGGATAGCACAAGATGAAGACAAACAGACTGAAGAAATTGAACTGAGGAAATTGAGAAAGTCTTCAGTCAAAGTCTTCAAACACATATATGAACAAACACACAACACAGTAATGAGGAAATGAAAGTGTTGAGGAAATAGAACCAGTTGGCTTGGTGAAGACAATGATTTGGTAGACCAGTTCCAACTGCTGTCTCAGTTGTACATCTGGTTGGGGCGGCTAGGTATTTAAACCTGAGGACACACAGTCCCGGACACCCAGTCCTGAGCACGCAGCTCCGGACACCAAGTCCTCACCATATTCTCCTTGAGCTAAGGTCACACAGACCTCGCCCAATCACTCGTGGTAAGTCTTCAGGTGACTTCCGAACCTTCACAAACTCGGTCACTCGGCGATCCACAATTCCTCTTGGATGCTCTAGACCATGACACCTAACCATCTGGAAGAAGCATAGTCTTCAAAGGTAACAAGCGTCGGATCCACGCAGGATCAATCTCTTCAGTGATGCTCAATCACTTTGGGTTTGTAGGTGTTTGGGTTTGGGTTTTGGATTTTCCTCACTTGATGATTTTCGCTCAAAGTCCTCGGAGGATGGGATGCTCTCAAATGACAAGTGTCAGTTTCTCGCGGAGCAGCCAACCAGTTAGTGGTTGTAGGGGGCGGCTATTTATAGCCTAGGGATCAGCCCGACATGATAAGACATAAATGCCCTTCAATGATATGACCGTTGGATGGATAAGATATTTTGGGACAGCTGGCGCGTAGCACAGCAACGGTCAGAAATTTGAGGTACAAATTCCTCAGGGCTATCATGTTCCTCACAGTGTAGGCAATTCGCACTGGCGAATTCCTAACTCCTCAGTCAGAGCAAAGTCCTCAGTGACCAGAAGAACTGCGTCTCTGTCATTGAAGAAATTGACTGAACTGTATGAGATTTCCAATGGCTTCACTCGAAGGGATTGGTAGATGTAGGATTTGAGTTGAACATCACATGGAAATTTTCTCCTTAGTATTTCCTCGACCCCCTTTAACAGTAGAGTGTTTCCTATGACCCAAGAAAGAGAAAATGAAACTACGAAAACAAAATTCTTCACGCTTCATGTTCCTCAAATGAATACCAAGTCTTCAAGGTCACACCAATTTTTTCACTTTCAAAGTCTTCAGAAAGTCTTCAGAATATCAAATTCTTCAGTCGAAGAACTTCATTTTTAGGGGTCGACTTTCTCTGTAAATATCAAACTCCTCATAGACTTATAGACCTGTGTACACTCATAAACGCATTAGATCCTTAACCTATAAGTCTTCAATACACCAAAATCACTAAGGGGCACTAGATGCACTTACAATCTCCCCCTTTTTGGTGATTGATGACAATATAGGTTAAGTTTTCAACGGGGATAAACATATGAAGTGTAAATACTGATATTGAGGAATTTGATTGCAAGATATAGAAGAACTCCCCCTGAAGGTGTGCATAGCGAGGAATTTTCTTTTGAAGCAATGCACACTTGAAGAGTTGAATCATGGAGAACTCCCCCTATATCTTGTAATTCATACACGCATTTTATATATAATATGAAGAATTTGAAATGCATGACGAAATATGGTGACTGATGTAATTCAGCATGCGTGCAATAATATTGACGAGTAATAAGCATGCAGAATAACATAGCAGAAGTAATAGACCACCATCGGATTTAAGTTTACAACTCGATCCAATAAAAGTTTCGGAAGAACGAGAGTTGTAACTTAGCAAAAAACGCCCTTATAATAGACCCGCTTGAAGACTAACTCAGATTTCTCCCCCTTTGTCATCGAATGACCAAAAGGATCGAAACTGAGGACTAACGCCCCTGAAGATAATCAAGTTGATGAAGGAGCGCCAGTGTTGTTGGGGTCGGTCGTTGAAGTAGGGCCTGCCGCTGTGTCGTCCAAGTCTTCATTTTCATCAGTCTCACACGATGAAGAATAGGAGCTGGCCACCAAAGAAGGAACCTTGACCTTCTTGTATTTCTTCGGAGGAGGTGCAGAACAGTCAAACTCTTCTTTGAAACCCATTTTCTTCATATCGCCAGCGCTATAGACTTGAGACAGAACAGCCCAGGTGCGGTTGAGGGTTTCATGGAGGTAGTAGTGTTTTTTCTTCACTACATTGTGTGTTGAAGTCATGTTGTGAAGAATTGAACCAAACTGACGCTTGACCCATTTGTGATTGCGATCAACCTTCTGATGAAGACTGAGGAGTAACTCACGATCAGTCATCACCCTGGGTGTTGTGGCTTGAGGATTTTGCTTGGCATTGTTGGCAGCAGAGTCATGCATGGCAGAGTCATCATTGGTGGAGTAGTATGCAGCCTTGCGAAATTGACCATCCAATGGACGAATGCCTTCATCTATCATAGCAGTTGCCTTGCCCTTTTCATCAGCTGAGGAAAATGTCCTTTTGAGGACTTCAATAGGAGGCAAGTAGCTACAGTGGTTCAAAGTGTCAGCTTTGTAATTGAGTGAAGACCTTGTCCTGATGAATCTCATAATCCATGGCGCATAAGGCTTCAGCTCAAATGGTGACATAGCAATATTGGCCAGAGTCCTCATGAAGAAATCATGGAAGTTGATGGGAACGCCATGACAGATGTTGAAAACCATATTCTTCATGATGCCAACGACTTCTTCATCAGTAGAGTCATGGCCTTTGATAGGACTCATTGTCTTCGACAGAATGCGATAGACGGTCCGAGGCACATACAACAATTCCTTGACGAGGAATTTGGTTCGAGGAGCCTGCCCTGGCTTCAAAGGCTTCATCAGCACTTGCATATAGTGATTTGAAAGCTCAGGTTCGTTGTAAACACAATGTGCATCTTCAAGGGGAGGACTTAGAGGAAGGGCACGAAGCAATTCAGACGCTGGTGCCTTGTAATGAGTGTTCTCTGTCATCCAGTCCAGAACCCATGAATTCACATCTTTAGAGTTGCCGGTGATGTGCAGCGTTGCGTAGAACTGAAGAATGAGTTCTTCATTCCAATCACAGATGTCAGTGCAGAAGTTGAGCAGCCCAGCGTCATAAAGAACACTGAGGACTGGCGTGAAGCACAGCAAAGACTCCATGTCTACATGAGGAATATGTGCATGGTCGAAGACTTTGTCTTTGTTGAACAGCACTGAGGAATAGAAGTTGGCTTGACTAGCAGTCCAGAAACGCCTCTTCCTTATGCGAGCAGAGTCATAGGGGTTGTAATCTGTGAAGAATACATGCTCGCCAAAGAAGTCTTCAGCCTTGAACTTTCGCTTCCTTGAGAATGGATCCTTTGGCTTGGGCAGAGGAGTGTCAGTGAGTTGCATCACTACCTCAGGAATCACGAGCTCAGGTTCTTCAGGCTGAGGAATTTCAGGTTCCTCCTCAGGTGCAGTCACATTTTCAGCAGCAGCAGTTTCTTCAGCACTAGTGACTGGAATTTCTTCATGGACAGATGAGGTGGGATGAGTTTCTTTAGAGCCCAATTGAACTGTTGGTGCAGGGGAGTGAGGGATTTGCTGCAGTGGGGTGAAGAGTGGAGAATTGGATACTGACTTTCCCAAAAGTCGTCATTCATCACTGGAGTTGTGCTTCCAATATCCACATCTTCATCATCAATTTCTTCAACACCAGCCTCTTCAGTAGTAAACTGAGGCATTGGTGATGATACCACTGGGGTTGAAGGGATTGCATCCACTTCAATTTCTTCATCAATCTGCTCTGACGAAGCAGCAGATTGAGTTTCTTCATCAGATCCGCTTGGGATCACATATTCTTCATCAAAAGGAACAAGGTCCTTTGATGACATGGTGGAAATCGGAACAGCATCGATCGGATTTTCATATGAGCTGGTCATAGGCTTCGTCTTCTTTGGAGCTGAAGATTCTGAAGCACTTGATGCTTTCCTTTTCTTCACAGCAACTCGCTCTGCAGCCTTGGTCTTCTTCACATCTGATGCAGATGGAAGGATAGAAGTTGGTGTAGGCACAGGTAGAGCTGAGGAATCTGGTTGTATTTCCTCAGGCGCAACTGATGCAGTTGTCCTGACTTCTTCAGTTTCTTCAGGCGCACCACTAGTGGATGCCCTGGCAATTTCTTCAGCGGCTGGAATGGAGTCATCAGCCCTAGAACTAGCATTTTCTTCAGCAGCCTGAACTTCATCAGTGGTGCTGGCATGTTCTTCAGTTGGCTGAGCAGAAGCTTCAGCTTGAGGAACTTCTTGTTGCGATGGGGATGCAACATTGGTGAACTTCTCCGTCAGTTTCACAAACCTGACTTTGGCTCCTTGCCAATCAGCATAGTAAGAGTTGAATTTGTCGCTGAGGGTTTTGATTTCAGACTGAATCTTTATGAGTTCATCAGTCGTCATTGTGACCACATTGGTCTTCAGATACTTTTCCTTCTTGTACTGGGCCTTCTTGATTTGTCTGGCCTGGTCATATTTCCACTTCTCCTCTTGAATGAAGTGAGTCAACATGTGATTTTGACCAGGGGTCAACTTGAAGTCAGGCATAGGTGAATTTGGATCCTTATGCCAGAGATCAATATAATCGAGGATCGCCCTTGGATCCAAAAGCAGTGGCACAGGTGTGCCTTTGGCTCTAGCGGCCCTTACTTGTCGGTCTCTGATGATTTCTGCAAGTTCATCATCATCAGCCTCATCATCTTCAGGTGGCTCTTGGAAGGTGACCTGTTTCTTCTTAGGACTTGGCCGAGGACCTCGTCCAGCTGTTGCCTTAGTCTTCAGCAGAGTTGGGCCAGATGAAGAATTTGGCGCAGTTGAGGAACTTGCTGAGACACCAGAGGCAATAGAGATGCCAGCAGTTCGTTGGCATGACGCCAGATGCACAGGTGCTGAAGACTTTGTCGGAACTTCTGAGGACTTTGGAGGAGGTGCTGAGGATTTTGAAGGAGCAGGATCAGCATGAGGAATTGGTCTTGAAGATTTTGATGTTCCTGGCCGTGAGGGCACAGCTGAGGAACTTGGCCATGAAGGCATTAAAAGTAACTTTTAATTACCCTGAATGAAGAACACGACGAACGGTGAAACAGTGAAGTTCGTCGATGTAGATCTTCCATGCCCTAACTCGGCGGAGGAAGATGTCTACGGCGGCGGCGGAGGTGAAGATTTCCGCGGTCGGCGCGAGTACGACGGCGACGAGGTCGAGGCAGTGAAGCTCTTCCTCACCGGCAACGATGGAGTAGCGGTGGCGCTAGGGTTTGGGAAGCTCGAGCGGGAGAGAGAGAGATCGAGCGGAGTAAAAGAAGTGAGGAAGGGGTGAGGGGGTATTTATAGTGGTAGTGAAAACTGTTCGCTCGGAGATTTGGGACGAACGTGCCCCTGACCTTTCTCCTTCTCACGACATGTGTCACCCACGTACTGTGTAGTGGAGATCGTGTTAGATCGTGGGTGAATATAATAATGCATCATGGGATGCGGAACGGTTTGAGCGGCAAAACCAAAAATTTGGATAAGATTAGTTTTAACGTTCCGTTCACAATTTCTTCAGCTGACAAGGACATAGTGAAGATTTTGAACGAGTTTCAAATAGAACGCACATGAAGAATTTGTGAATAGATTGGATTGAGTATAGCATAGAGGGGAAGGGTCCGATCACATTCACTTAGCAGAAAAACCAACTTGAAGAAATAGCTATAAGTGAATGTTGTAGAGGACATAAACTCATATATATATATATAGCCAATGAAGAAAAACGACGGCACAAGTGAAGATTTTGCAAGTTGAAGAATTTGAACAACTTAGGAATTTCAAAACTGAGGAAAAACTCAAATTGAAGATTTTCAACTTTTGTGGTGGCGTGACGCGCCGTATAAGAATGATGATTTCAGACACCGCGTACAATTGTCGTAGGGTTCTAAGAATCAAATTCTTCATTAATTTCTTCACACTTAGAGTGTTATTCTTCATTGATTCAAGAAAAATGTTTCTTCATGTGTTGCACATCTAAGTCATCAATTTTGCATAAGTGTTAGGATGAGTGCCTTTTCAAAGTATATTCGGAGACTCTAAGATATTTAGCTCACACCGCAACTTGCTAAATCTCTTCTCATCCAAGGGCTTAGTGAAGATATCGGCTAGCTGTTCTTCAGTCTTCACATGCTCAATAGAAATGTCGCCCTTCAACACATGATCGCGAAGAAAATGATGACGAATATGAATGTGCTTTGTCTTCAAGTGCTGAACTGGGTTGTGAGCAATCTTGATGGCACTCTCATTGTCACAGAGGAGAGGCACATTCTTCACGTTGACGCCATAGTCCTTGAGTGTTTGCTTCATCCATAGCAGTTGAGCACAGCAAGAACTAGCAGCAATGTACTCAGCTTCAGCAGTAGACAGTGATACGCAGTTCTGTTTCTTCGAGGACCAACAGACCAAGGATCGTCCGAGGAAATGACATGTACCAGATGTTGACTTGCGGTCCACACGATCACCAGCATAGTCAGAGTCAGAATATCCAATGAGATCAAAATCTGAGCCCTTGGGATACCATAATCCTAGTGTTGGTGTGTGAGCTAGATATCAAAGAATATGCTTCACAGCCTTATGGTGTGATTCCTTCGGTGCAGCTTGAAATCGTTCACACATGCAAACACTAAGCATTATATCTGGCCTAGATGCACATAAGTACAATAAAGAGCCAATCATGGAGCGGTATACCTTATGATCAAAGTCAATACCATTTTCATCAGTGCATAGATGACCATTTGTGGGCATAGGAATTTTGATGCCTTTGCAATCTTGCATGCCGAATTTCTTCAGGACATCCTTGAGGTATATCTCCTGAGATATGAATATGCCATTGCGCTGTTGACGAATTTGAAGACCTAAGAAGAATTTCAACTCTCCCATCATAGACATTTCATATTCTTCACTCATCATATAGGCAAATTCATCACTATAACGTTGGTCAGTACAGCCAAAGATGATATCATCAACATATATTTGACACACTAACAGTTCACCATCATAAGATTTAGTAAAGAGAGTGGGATCGAGTGAACCGGGTGTGAAGCCTTTCTTCATGAAGAATTCCTTCAATGTATCATACCACGCCCGTGGGGCCTGCTTGAGGCCATAGAGGGCCCGTGGGTTGAGCAACATATACTTCTTCCTCAAGCTTACCATTGAGAAATGCACTTTTCACATCCATTTGATATAAGATGATATCATGATGGTTAGCATAAGCAAGCAATATGCGAATAGCATCAAGTCTAGCAACAGGTGCAAAAGTTTCATTGAAATCAACTCCTTCAACTTGTGTGTAGCCTTGAGCTACTAGTCCTGCTTTATTCCTCACCACAACACCATTTTCATCTTGCTTGTTGCGGTAGATCCACTTTGTGCCAATGATGTTATGCTTGCGAGGATCGGGACGATTGACCAGTTCCCAGACGTTGTTGAGCTTGAACTGATGTAATTCTTCTTGCATGGCCTGAATCCACTCAAGCTCCAAAAATGCTTCATCTACCTTAGTGGGCTCTGTGATAGAGACAAAAGCAAAGTGCCCACAAAAGTTAGATAGATGTGAAGCTTTCGAGCGTGTGAGAGGACCTGGTGCTCTAATGTCATCGATGATCTTCTCCACTTGCACTTCTTTTGCAACGCGAGGATGAGCTGGTTGTTGTTGAGGAATTTGATCAGCATTTTCTTCGGCATCAATTTCCTCAGCATTTTCTTCAGGTGCATCAGCTCGACGCTCTTCACGTTCTGGAATGAATTCTTCAGCAGATTCTTCAATAGGAATGACATCTTTAGTAGCCTTGTGCTTGATAGAATCCTCAGGTGCTGATTCATCTAACACAGAAGGTAGGTGCTCTCTTTGCGAGCCATTAGTTTCATCGAACCGCAGATCTACAGTTTCAACAATCTTGTGAAGAACATTGTTGAAGACTCTATAGATGTGCGAGTCCTTTCCGTAACCAAGCATAAAACCTTCATGTGCTTTCGGTGCAAATTTAGAGTTGTGATGAGGATCTCTAATCCAGCATTTAGCACCGAAGACTTTGAAATAACTCACATTGGGTTTCTTGTCAGTGAGGAGTTCATAGGCAGTCTTCTTGAAGAATTTGTGAAGATATACTCTGTTGATGATGTGGCATGCAGTATCAATTGCATCAACCCAGAAACGATGAGGGGTTTTGTACTCATCAAGCATAGTACGAGCCATCTCAGCAAGAGTCCTATTCTTGCGCTCCACGACGCCATTCTGTTGAGGAGTATAAGGAGCAGATAACTCATGAGTAATACCAAGTTCATCAAGATATTCATCGAGACCCGAATTCTTGAACTCAGTGCCATTGTCACTTCTGATGTGCTTGATCTTCACACCAAAGTTGGTGGAAGCCCTCGAGGAAAATCGTTTGAAGACTTCCTGCACTTCATGTTTGTAAGAGACAAGGTGTACCCATGTGTAATGAGAGTAATCATCAACAATAACAAAGCCATATTGAGATGCTTCATTTGAAACAGAGGAATAGTGATTAGGACCGAAGAGATCCATGTGAAGCAATTCGAATGGACGAGTAGTGGTCATGATGGTCTCTGCTGGATGCTTGGCCTTGGTCATCTTTCCAGCTTCACAGGAACCGCATAAGTGATCCTTGAGGAATTTGACATTCTCAATGCCAATAACATGCTTCTTCTTGGCAAGCATGTGCAAATTCCTCATGCCTGCATGACCAAGTCATCGATGCCATAGCCATCCTTCTGAAGCTTTTGCAAGTAGGCACACGGCTGGTTGTGAATCTGCAGAGAAATCAACAATATACAAGTCTCCTCTCCTAAAGCCTTCGAAGACTTTGGATTTGTCAGCTTCCATAATCACAACACAACGATACTTGCCAAAGACAACAACCATATCAAGATCACAAAGCATTGAGACAGACATAAGGTTGTACCCTAAGGACTCAACAAGCATGACTTTGTCCATGTGTCGATCCTTTGTGATAGCAACCTTACCTAGACCCAATACCTGACTTTTGCTCTTGTCAGCGAAGATGATATGCTTCAGATGTGATGATGATACGGGAGCATCCATCAACAGATTCCTGTCACCAGTCATGTGATTTGTACATCCACTATCAAGGACCCACTCAGTGGCTTTGGGTTGATCATCCTGCAGATGAATTAGTGCAACTTACGGACCTCATATACTTCGGCAGTGAAGAATATGATATCACAATTCATCAGATCAATTTCATCAAGCAATAAGACAGATAAAGCAGTGTGAGGACGTGAGAAATGAAAGTTCATTTCATCATGGTTAGCCTGCGTCCTTTCAGGCAATTTGTCAGGTCCCCAACAAATTCTTCCGACGTTACAGTACGTCTGGAGACCTGACCCTGCATAAGAGATTAGTTCTTTTTCTTCACCACCCACATCTGAAGGGGTGGCAAAGAGTTCATCACTCTGCGAGCTCCATATGAGAATGGTGGCATAGAGGCCAAACCATTTCGTTTCACATAAGAGGGGTTAGGGTAAGCATATGAATAAGCAGAGAAATTCTTTGAGGACTTATGAACATAATGATTAGAAGAATAATGCTCATATTCATAGCCCTTGGCTCTTCCCTGCGAAACAGAGTTGTTAGCACGATGATGTTCATATGAGGACTTTGATCCTTTTGAGGAATTTGATCCACGTGAGGAATTTGGTCCGTATGAGGACTTGGATCCATATGAAGAATTTGGTCCATATGAAGAATTTGATCTGGGTTCCTTTTCTTCACAGGTGGTGTCATGAGGACATTCACCTGAAGACTTTCAAGACACCTTTTGGGAACCTAGATTTTCTTCATAGGGGAACCGCTCCTGCAGTTAGTGCCAACATATCTAGCAAATACTTCACCATTCTGATTTTTGAACAGTTTATAGTTGGAGTCAAATGACTCATCAGAAGAATGAGAAGATTCACATGTATAACCAGATAAATTAGATGGGTCAATTGGAGGTCCCTTTGCAGCAACCCATGAGGTTTTGGGGTACTGCTCAGGCTTCCAATATGTACCATCAGCATTGAGTTTCCTCTCAAAGGAAATACCCTCTTTCCTAGGGTTCCTGTTGAGGATCTGCTTTTTAAGCACATCACAAAGAGTTTGATGCCCTTTGAGGCTTTTGTACATGCCTGTCATGTACAATTCCTTCAGCCCTGCATCGTCAGTGATACTAGCAATGTCCTCAGATGAGGAATTAGTGATAGCAGAGGCAGGTGAAGAATTTGTAACATTAGAAGCATTTGAACATTCAGGTGAAGAATTAGCAGATTCTCGTTCAATGCATTTTAAACATGGAGGAATGAATTCTTCCTGAGCAGCGCTGATTTGTTGAGCAAGTAATGAATCGCGCTCCTTCTGAAGATCTTCATAACTCACTCTTAGCTTCTCAAGATCTTGCTTTTTATGAAGAAATTCATAAGAAAGCTTCTCATGATCAGACAAGAGAGTGTTATGATGACCTTGAAGGTTGTCAAACCTGGTATGAAGTCTCTGAAGATTTTCAGTCAAGGCTTTAGTGCGATCCATTTCTTCACCCAACATATCATCACTTTTGTCTAGCATGTTTTGAACCTTTTCAAAAGCCTTTTGTTGTTTCACAGCAATCTTAGCAAGTTTAGAGTAGCTAGGCTTAAGATTGTCATCTGATTCATCTTCACTAGACTCAGAGGAGGTATATCTAGGTACCTTGGCACCCTTTGCCATGAAGCAATAGGTGGGAGCGTAGTCAGCGTTGCCTTCATCAGCCTTGTTGGTGAGATCATTTTCTTCAGAGTTGAAGATAGACTTGCTGACGAATGCGGTAGCGAGGGCTAGGCTTGCCACACCTGATTCAGAGTCCTCAGAAGCCTCCTCTTCCTCTTGTTCCTCAGATTCAGCTTCAAAGTCCATTTCCTTGCCAATGAATGCCCGAGCCTTCTTGGAGCTGCTCTTCTTGTGAGATGAAGACTTTGAGGATTTTGACGATGAAGATTTTGAAGACTTCTTATTTTTCTTCGCATCATCAGAACTGTAATCCTTGTATTTCTTCTTCTTTGATTCCTTTTCCCACTAAGGACAATCTTGAATGTAATGTCCTGGTTTCTTGCACTTGTGACAAAGCCTCTTCTTGTAGTCACTGGATGAGGAATCATTGCTCCTTGAAGGTTTTCCAAAATGACCACGTCTTGAGAACTTCTGGAATTTCTTCACAAGCAGTGCTAGATCATGACTCAGTTCTTCAGGATCACCAAGGCTGCTACCAGAGTCTTCATCTTCGGATTCTGATACTGCCTTGGCCTTCAGTGCACGTGATCTGCCATAGCTCGAACCATAGAGATCTCTCTTTTCAGCAAGCTGGAACTCATGAGTGTTTAGCCTCTCGAGGATATTAGCGGGGTCAAGTGACTTGTAATCAGCACGCTCTTGTATCATCAGTGCTAGAGTATCAAATGAGGAATCAAGCGATCTCAGCAATTTCTTCACCACCTCATGGTCGATGATGTCAGTGGCACCAAGTGCTTGAAGCTCATTTGAGATGTCAGTGAGGCGATCGAAGGTTTGCTGAACATTTTCATTGTCGAGTCTTTTGAAGCGGTTGAAGAGATTGCGAAGAACATCAACTCGAGAGTCACGCTGAGTTGAAACTCCTTCATTGACCTTGGACAGCCTATCCCAGATAAGCTTAGCAGTTTCCAAAGCACTCACTCTACCATACTGTCCTTTACTCAGATGGCCACATATGATATTCTTCGCTTGGGAATCGAGTTGCTTGAATCTCTTCACATCAGTAGCATTCAGTGAGGGTGAGACGGAGGGAACACCATTTTCCACAATGTACTAGAGATCGTTATCAATTGCCTCAAGATGCATGCGCATCTTGTTCTTCCAGTAGGGGTAGTCCGTCCCATCAAAGGTAGGACACCCAGTAGAGACCTTGATCATACCTGCGGTCGACATAACTAAAACTCCAGGCGGTTAAACCAAAATCACACAGAACAAGGGAGTACCTTGCTCTGATACCAATTGAAAGTGCGTTATATCGACTAGAGGGGGGTGAATAGGCGATTTTTATGAAATTCTTCACTGAGGAATTTGCTAGTGAGGAAATTCCTTAGCAAAGAACTACTAGCAGCGGAATAAGTACTCAGAAGTAAACATAGCAGAATGCATGCATGGTATCATGATGAAATGAAGACAAACACAGAGTACAGAAAGCGTAAACACAGGATAGCACAAGATGAAGACAAACAGACTGAAGAAATTGAACTAAGGAAATTGAGAAAGTCTTCAGTCAAAGTCTTCAAACACAGATATGAACAAACACACAACACAGTAATGAGGAAATGAAAGTGTTGAGGAAATAGAACCAGTTGGCTTGGTGAAGACAATGATTTGGTAGACCAGTTCCAACTGCTGTCTCAGTTGTACATCTGGTTGGGGCGGCTAGGTATTTAAACCTGAGGACACACAGTCCCGGACACCCAGTCCTGAGCACGCAGCTCCGGACACCAAGTCCTCACCGTATTCTCCTTGAGCTAAGGTCACACAGACCTCGCCCAATCACTCGTGGTAAGTCTTCAGGTGACTTCCGAACCTTCACACACTCGGTCACTCGGCGATCCACAATTCCTCTTGGATGCTCTAGACCATGACACCTAACCGTCTGGAAGAAGCATAGTCTTCAAAGGTAACAAGCGTCGGATCCACGCGGGATCAATCTCTTCAGTGATGCTCAATCACTTTGGGTTTGTAGGTGTTTGGGTTTGGGTTTTGGATTTTCCTCACTTGATGATTTTCGCTCAAAGTCCTCGGAGGATGGGATGCTCTCAAATGACAAGTGTCAGTTTCTCGCGGAGCAGCCAACCAGTTAGTGGTTGTAGGGGGCGGCTATTTATAGCCTAGGGAGCAGCCCGACATGATAAGACATAAATGCCCTTCAATGATATGACCGTTGGATGGATAAGATATTTTGGGACAGCTGGCGCGTAGCACAGCAACGGTCGGAAATTTGAGGTACAAATTCCTCAGGGCTATCATGTTCCTCACAGTGTAGGCAATTCGCACTGGCGAATTCCTAACTCCTCAATCAGAGCAAAGTCCTCAGTGACCAGAAGAACTGCGTCTCTGTCATTGAAGAAATTGACTGAACTGTATGAGATTTCCAATGGCTTCACTCGAAGGGATTGGTAGATGTAGGATTTGAGTTGAACATCACATGGAAATTTTCTCCTTAGTATTTCCTCGACCCCCTTTAACAGTACAGTGTTTCCTATGACCCAAGAAAGAGAAAATGAAACTACGAAAACAAAAGTCTTCACGCTTCATGTTCCTCAAATGAATACCAAGTCTTCAAGGTCACACCAATTTTTTCACTTTCAAAGTCTTCAGAAAGTCTTCAGAATATCAAATTCTTCAGTCCAAGAACTTCATTTTTAGGGGTCGACTTTCTCTGTAAATATCAAACTCCTCATAGACTTATAGACCTGTGTACACTCATAAACGCATTAGATCCATAACCTATAAGTCTTCAATACACCAAAATCACTAAGGGGCACTAGATGCACTTACAATTAATTACACCACTTCTATGTTATATATTATGTACAAACTTTCTATGTGTTATCATCATTTGGTTAATTAGTCCTCCTCGCCTACTCTCTCTCTCGCACTAATTACATCTACAAGTTTAGTGTCAGATCCATGAAATATACTTACTACCATCATTTGGTTGCAGAAATTATTACATATTTTGTTCATTGCACCTTGTCATACTCACCGGCAAGTTATTATTTGCTGCCATCTTGGATTGTAACAATTGGGTTTATTTACTATTATTCTGTAAGATTTTTCTCATCCTAGTTTTCTGGTTTGTCTTGCCTGAACAGCCTCTAACTTTGGTTTTCATGGAGACAAAATGAAAATCTGATTCATTGAGATATTGGCTATACAACAGGTTTCCCTACAACGGCGATCCATGGTGACAGAACACAGGAGGTTAATACATATTCTGGACTCTTCTGTCCTCACCTAACTTGTTCGTTAGCAGCAATATAAAACTGCAATGGTAACACATTCTAGCTAATATTTTAGTTTGAAATATCTGCCATGCTGTTTTAACACTGGAAGTTCAAGAACAAGAGACATTTTTCTAAGCATGCTATACTTGTATGAGTTGCAGATTTCATAAGTGTCAAGGATATATCTAGCTTAAGCATATGTACACCACTTGTTATACATATGGCTTTGCTTGGAGTATCTCTGCTAAGATTCTAGCTAGTTTTATCTACCTCGTGTCCACCTGTTCTGCTTATCTGAATATAAGAACAATTAGGCTGTAGTTATCATTAAACTATTAATGATAGATGTATGTAGTTACTCCAGGCATGTGATTCACATTATTTTTGGAAGAGGCAAAAGCTTTGCCTTGTATATTAAGAAAGAAAGAAAATGTCAAATTGTATGTATATGCCAGAGTTGCACATGTAACAGAAACATGTGATCACAGATTACTACTAGTCTATTTCCTGTAACCATGTAAATTGATTATTTTTTATATGACACTCATTTGGCATTTTCTTAAAGTTGCTTGACCAGTCTATGCCACTTAAATATGATACGCGCTGTTTACTGTTGTCAGTGCTTTGAGATGAACTTGCAGCATAAACATTGGGTTTCATGTGTAAACTTGGACGTAGTTCGATGATCAGAGGCTTCGCGTCGTGCATATTGTTTGTTAGTGATGCCATGTTTTTGTCATAGATACTTTGTTATTCTCATTTGTAGGAACTGTTAGATTTAAGAACTTTGGACAGTACGTAAATTTTTTTTCGCTTGTTCTAATTCTCTTATTTCTACTATATATTCCTATCATAAGTATCTAATGTTGTAAATATGCTAGGTATGATGATGAAATGATAGTTGCCTACAGGAGTCTGATGACAAGAACCTGAATAACAACCTGAATAATATAGTACTTAGTTTTGTGATGTGTGTATTGTTACTGTCATTTGAAACACTTTTTCGGATTAATTTTAGGAAACCTTATGTTTAGTCTTGTTTTATAGTAGATACAATGTTATTCTCATTTGTTGGCACCATAAGATTTAAGAATTATGGACAACATGTAATTCATTTTTATATTTTTTGTAATTATATTATTTCTACTATATATTCATATATACCAGTATCTAAGGTTCTTGTAAATATGTAGGTAAGATTGGGAAGTGGGCTACTTGGTGCTGCTCATCACAATTAGCCAAGACATGATGGCTGCCATCTGGAGGGCTAACAGCAAGAACCTAAATAACAACCTCGATAGTTTGTATGTTTTGCTGATGTAAAATGAATTTTACTCATTCCTAAGTGTGATGTCTGATATATATTGTTGATCTATATTGCAAGTTGTCATTTTGTAGAGGATTTTGTAAACTGCTATGTTGTTGATACATACAAAAGGCGGTTGCATACTGGTTGAACTATGTAATGTTACACTGCAAATACTTTCTCTTGGCCAAACTTAGCATTAGGATTTGTGTATTGCATTATGATAAACACGTATTGGGTAAAAATTGGGATGAAAGAAATGGGCTAATGTGCTCAACCATGACGAATTTTGTGACGGAAAAGAGTATCCACGTAGGCAGCCATGTCATTCAAATTGGTAAATAAAAAATCGTACGTGGCGTTTATCGATGACGGATTGTTCCTTCACAATGGATTGGGCCTGAGCGGGCCTTGGGCAGATCCATGATGGACAAGAACCGTCATGTAAGGTACGGTGTGAAATTATGACACGATATACATGACGGATTTCAAGTCCGTCATGGATGGGCACCCTTGACATTTTTCTGTCGATCCATGACGGATCAGAACTGTCACGTATTAACAGATTTCTTGTAGTGCATGAAATCTGAGAGATCCATGTATCATAACAAAGTGTGGACTTTGGTTGACTTGCCCGATGATCGGCAAGCCATCGAGAATAAATGGATCTTCAAGAAGGAGACTGACGCTGATGGTAATGTTACTGTCTACAAAGCTCGACTTGTTGTGAAAGGTTTTCGACAAGTTCAAGGAGTTGACTACGACGAGACCTTCTCAGCCGTAGCGATGGTTGAGTCCGTCCAAATCATGTTAGCAATTGCTGCATTTTATGATTATGAAATTTGGCAAATGGATGTAAAGACTACATTCCTGAATGGTTTTCTGGAAGAAGAGTTGTATATGATGCAACCTGAAGGTTTTATCAATCCAAAGGATGCTAACAAAGTGTGCAAGCTCCAGCGATCAATTTATGGACTGGTGTAAGCATCTCGGAGTTGGAATAAACATTTTGATAATGTGATCAAAGCATATGGTTTTATACAGACTTTTGGTGAAGCATCTATTTACAAGAAAGTGAGTGGGAGCTCTGTAGCATTTCTAATATTATATGTGGATGACATATTGTTGATTGGAAATGATATAGAATTTCTGGATAGCATAAAAGGATACTTGAATAAGAGTTTTTCAATGAAAGACCTCGGTGAAGCTGCTTATATATTGGGCATCAAGATCTATAGAGATAGATCAAGACGCTTAATTGGACTTTCACATAGCACATACCCTGATAAAGTTTTGAAGAAGTTCAAAATGGATCAAGCAAATAAAGGGTTCTTGCCTGTTTTACAACGTGTGAAGTTGAGTCAGACTCAATGCCCGACCACTGCAGAAGATAGAGAGAAAATGGAAGTCATTCCCTATGCTTCAGCCATAGGTTCTATCATGTATGCAATGATGTGTACCAGACCTGATGTGTGCCATGCTATTAGTTTAGCAGGGAGGTACCAAAGTAATCCAGGAGTGGATCACTAGACAGCGGTCAAGAACATCATGAAATACCTAAAAAGGACTAAGGATATGTTTCTCGTTTATGGAGGTGACAAAGAGCTTGTCGTAAATGGTTACGTCGATGCGAGCTTTGACACTGATCCGGATGACTCTAAGTCACAAACCGGATACGTATTTATATTGAACGGTGGAGCTGTAAGTTGGTGCAGTTCTAAGCAAAGCGTCGTGGAAGAATCTACGTGTGAAGCAGAGTACATAGCTGCTTCGGAAGCAGCAAATGAAGGAGTCTGGATGAAGGAGTTCATATCCGATCTAGGTGTCATACCTAGTGCATCGGGTCCAATGAAAATATTTTGTGACAATACTGGTGCAATTGCCTTGGCAAAGGAATCCAGATTTCACAAGAGAACCAAGCACATCAAGAGACGCTTAAATTCCATCCGCGATCAAGTCAAGGAGGGAGACATAGAGATTTGCAAGATACATATGGATCTGAATGTTGCAGGCCCGTTGACTAAGACTCTCTCACGAGCAAAACATGATCAGCACCAAGACTCCATGGGTGTTAGAATCATTACCGTGTAATCTAGAATATTGACTCTAGTGCAAGTGGGAGACTGAAGGAAATATGCCCTAGAGGCAATAATAAAGTTGTTATTTATATTTCCTTATATCATGATAAATGTTTATTATTCATGCTAGAATTGTATTAACTGGAAACTTAGTACATCACTAGTAGAAAAAGGGTCATCTGTCCCGGTTCGTGAGGGCCTTTTGTCCTAGTTTTTGAACAGGGACTAAAGGGTCGTTACTAATGCCCTAGCCCTTTATTCCCGGTTCAAACACGAACCGGGACAGATGGGCCTCCACGTGGCCGGAGCGCTGAGCCCAGGCAAGAGGGCCTTTGGTCCCGGTTGGTGGCACCAACCGGGACCAAAAGGCATCCACGTGTCAGCATTTCAGGGGCTGGGGTTTTTGTTTTTTTTTAAAGGGGGGGGGGGTGGGGGTTTGGGGGGTTAATTTAGGTGTTTCATATATTGTGTTAGCTAGCTAATTAATAGAGAGAATTGTCCTCTCTTATCTCCGTGCTTGGTCGACGCTACATACTATATACGTATATATAGAGAGGACTAGACACTCTAGCTAGTAAGCAAATGAAGGAAACAGAAGATCGTCATGAACATATGCACATACAGAGAGAAGTGATATCGACCACCTCTCCTTCTTCGAGAGATTGGTCGAATAAGAAGTTCTCGTATATCTATCCGACACTACCGGCTACATATATACAATAATTATCTCTTACAATATAATCTCCTAATTATATATGAACACAGGGTCCACATAGTATTCTCCGTCTTTAGCGATGACGTGGTCAAGGAAGAATGCCGCCAATTCCTCTTGAATTGCTCGCATACGATCTGGTGGTAGGAGTTCATCCCGCATCCGAAAGATCTAATTTGAAGAAGGGGGTCAATATATATATATATATATATATATATATATATATATATATATATATATGAATAAATGAAACTCAACACAAATGATGGTAATGAAATAAAATTGTGAATATTATTGCTTACGCACTTCAAATTGTTCGTCAGAGTAGCCCCGCTCACAGGTCGTGTGGCAGATGGACTCGCAAACGTAGTATCCACCGAAATCATTCCCTTGTTCCTGCCACAACCACTTTACAAGAAAGAGAGGTCAATCAAACTGATAAGAAAGCATGCTAAATGGTATTGATGAAACTAGCGCTTGAATCACTAGGAGATGCGCGGAACATGCTACTATAGTACTTACTTTCGGGTGTCTAAATTGCAGCTTCTTCGGCAGCCCCGGAGCTTTTTTGGTGAATTTTCTCCAAACCCTGCCAGACAAAGAAAACAATTACTTGATATCAGGAAATGAACAAAGTTGCTGATATGGTGGATAATGATCGATTTAACTTACTTGTGGAGAATTTTAGTCATGTCCGCATACTCATGGGGATCTTTTTGTCTCGAGTCTAAGACGGTTACTAGTCCTTGTTCAAGCTTAATATCTAAGAGAATATAGTGGAACCTGCGCACGCATGCATAACTCATCAATCACATTACTATAACCTGGACTAATAAGGGAAACCGAATATATATGCACAAGACAGTAACACTCACTTGAAGTTGTAAGGAAAGAGTATTATCTTTGTTTTCATTTATTACCAACGATTGTAGCAAGTTGGCCTCGGTATCTTCGGCATGATATTTAACCTCAGTTGCATCTATGAGATTTGTGTTAATGAACCCAATATCACCGATTTGTCTTTTCCTCAATTCGGCGATCTTCAATCTGCATAATATAGTGAGGATAATTATAAATACATGCAATGAAAGAGCTGGCCTATATAGAGAGACTTAATGCATGACAGAAGTAGTACTACTTACAGACAGTAGCAAGTGACCGTTGATTTATCGAGGGCCTTTTGATTGAAAAACTGGAAGAACTCCTCAAATGGAACATTCAACAGTTCAATTCCAACGAGGTCATGCTCCTCTTTAACTTTCAGCGTCAAAATATTCCTCCCCCCAGACTCTCTACAGGTTTTCATGTACCAATCATGGAATCTTCTCATCATCGTTGGAAGAGATCTTTCATCTTTGACGAGAGGCTTCCCGTACTCGTATTTGTGTTCATACACCTCCAAGAAATCATAATGTACATCGTCGGGCAGGTAATCTTCAAGATTGCTATAACCGGGCACCATCCTCGGATCGTTAGCGATGATGTCACTAGACACCTCGAGCGGGGGGCATGATTGGTCCGCTTGTTCGCCGAGCTGGGCAATTTGTTTCCCAGCTCGTCATTCTGCTAACCTTTGATCACTTCTAGTACTTCCCGACCGCTTCGCTTCACGAAATGACTTTTCAATAATGTGGCCATAGTTGTCTTTCAGCGGAGACTTTACTGGTTTCTTCAGGGCAGCCAGAGTGCGCTTCGCTTTCACAGGATCTACCTTCTCCTCCGGAGGTGGATGTTTCTTTGCTTTCACCCCTTCAAAGAAGTCCTTCAATTCGGCTTTAGCGATCTTCGCATTTTCCTTGTTGGACCTCTCGTATGGTAACTTCTCTAGAGGCTTGAGAGAAGGACCGAATATGTATTGCCTCCTGCCTCTGGCTGTACTGCTAGACGCCGGCAGAGCAGACGCAGCAGTTGTCTTCTTTCCTTGCTTACACGGAGGAGGAGAAGGACTACAACGCGCCGGAGCAGCCGGAGCGGCGGCGGGTCTCTTCCGCCCTTGCTGATGAGGCGGAGAAGGAGGAGGCTGGTGGCTGCTCGGGCACGCTGGTGCAGGCAGAGAAGGAGGCGTACACTACAAGAAATATGTCAACTTGTGACCTTGACTATTGGTCACTGAAAGGTCATTGTTTTTCATTTGCAACCTTTTTGTGACCAAAAACAGAAGGTCAAAAGCTGGCGGTCCTAAATTGAAATTAACGACCTTCTCTGTGAGAAGGTCGTAGACGTTTACGACCAAAATATGCCTACTGTTGTGTTTTGGTCACTAGCAGCCTCCCTAGGCCACGTAGGCATCCGACGTGGCAATCTGATGTGGCACAAGAATCAGCCCGGTCCAATTTGGTGTTTATATGGGCCGAGCCCATTAATTCAACCCATTTGTTGTTGTTTTTTCTTTCAATTTGGGTAAGCTACATGGGCCGTTGTTTTTTCTTTCAATTTGGGTAAGCTACACGGGCGAGGCCCTATAATCCGGCCTTTTTATTTTTGGGTTGTGGCATGTTTTTTCTTTTTTCAAATAGGTCCCAATTGTCAGGTTCTGATAAGTGGGTCCCAAATTTCCGATTCTTGTTTGTGGGTCCTTGCTGTCATGGTCATGTTCCTCATATTTCAATATGCCAATAATTAAACAACCAATATTTAAATCAAAATAGATAGAAACAAGTGTAATACTTCAAATAACAAGAAGCAACAATCTGTTACATCAACACACATACAACATTTCATTCAAAAACAGAGAGAAGATATATGAAATTCTGGAGTTCACAATGCCTAGATAACCCAACTATTATTACATAACTTGCTATACAAAAATGTCTTGGCGCTTCTTTGAACATCTTCTTTCGTCTTGAATTTAGGCAAAATATCTGCCAACAAAAAAATAGAACAACGAGGAATAGTGTGAATAACAACAGCAGCAAGTGACGGGGTGCTATTTAGTAAGATTAAGTCCAGAAAGAAACATGCATGGAAATTAAGAAGAGCTAGAGCAAGTCTGCATGTGGTTGCCGTATATGGAGTCGTAATATACTCATGGATTAATAATCTACAGCAGGAAGTGTTTTTTCAGCATGACAGTTGCTTAGTTATTCATGAACTCGTAAGTGTTTATCACCAACTCTCCTCATACTAAATTTACATTGAACAAGAAAGGAATCAGTACCATGTGACCAACTATGCTAAAGTTACAGTGCCCTCCACATGTTTATGTAATAAATTTACGTTCAACAAGAAAGGAATCAGTATCGTATCTCTTAATTCGTTGTTGCACATCTAGCTAGGAACAGATCAATACACAGACCTAATAAGCAAACATCACAACATGGCATGACATTTGACCCCAATCGACTGGATCAAAAAATTAAGACCGCAAGACCATTGTCTCACACCCAGAAGCGAGCATTTTCCCGCAACAACCAGAAGCGTAGCTACAACGAAACTGGGACGCCTAGATTTTGGGCACGCAAAATTTCAGACTTATCAGCAGCATCACATGACATCAAATTGGCACGACTTCCCAAGAACCCGAGCAGAGCCGGGCATCGCCAATGGGAGGTAGGAAATGTTGGGAATCATAAACCAGAGAAAAGGGGGGCACAGGAGGATCCACAAACCTGCTTGTAGTTGAAATTGTTTGAGCGCCTGGAGCCCTCCTTATCTAAGAATCTTATACTAGCATTTTGCTGGTTGGGTACAAAGGTTGTGCTTCAATACCTTCAAAGTCTGTTTGGGAAGAAGAAAAAATTAGTAACATTTCAATTCCTCTGTTTTAAATACTCCTACAGGCATCATAAGAGAAGTACTCAGCTGTAGCTAATGCAACATGATGGGAGCCCAAAAGAAAACAAAGATAATTGCTGAAAAAATTACTCCAGTTTATACTCCTCTTTTAGCATTACAGATTATACCTAATGCAACATCATGGGAGCTGATGTCCACGAGTATTTGCAAATCATACAAATGATACAACATCATGGAGTGTGATAACATGTTTTACCATCGCAGATTCATACCAATATTTGCACAGCAAGTTTACCGTCTAACCAAACACCCTCTTACAAGCAGAAATGTATTCACTTATATATAGTGTATTTGTAGAATTACTCTATGGTACTCTAGCTGTCTTAAGTCTTGACCACAATGGTAATTAATTTGGACATGTGAATCACAATACACATAGAGAGATATTAATTACTCTATGGCACGCAGGGACGCAGCGATGCAAATCACTCCTACCATACCATGTGGCCAAGGAAGCTATTCTGCTCCTCCAGGATGTGCACCTGCATGCATCACACGCCAACTGAGCCATATGCACGATCAATCACAAGTTCACAACTGCTTGTCTGCATCTTAAATCATTCTATTTCCCTTACGATTACAGCTACTTACCCTGTGGTGTGATTCGTCCAGCTGCTCCTCCATCAGTTTATCATGCACATAAGAAAGTCAAGTAACCATTGTTTATCCTGTACTGAGAGTGGCATGTGAGCCGAGGTGAATATTGTGCAGTGCAGGGTGTTGTAACAGCACGCATACCTTCGTCTCACGGACTTTACCCAACGCGCACTCTAGCTTGTGCTCCAGACCGCGGAGCTCTGCCGCGGTTGCGCCGGATGGCAGGTCTTCTCCTGTCTGCCTCCTCACGCTGGCCTCCAGGTGGTCATGCTCATGCCTCAACGTTGCAATATCCGCCAACAGTTTCTATGTGCAAGAATCATACAGATGAATCAGAATGCAGTTAACTCTGAGTGTAAAATAACTAGTACTATGAGTAGATGTGTTTATGTATTAACCAGATATTCACCATGATTTATGCCCTCACAGCGCTCGATTAAGTCACTCCAACTGAACAAATGACAAGTGAAGGAGTTTGTCAGCACTATACACTAGTACTATTAATTGTAGAGTGGATATACAGAGACAAGTAATCAAATTTATGCATCATGTAAAAGTTTCAGCACTATACGACTATGCATGTAGTGTAGATATTGAATGCCGGCGACTGGTACTTGTTTAACTTGAGGCTATGTGTGCTTGCATTAGACCCAATCGCAGGTGGGCACAGGAGCAGCTGAATCTAACAGCAGGATTACAGTCAGAGGTAAATCAAAAGCATCGTCTCACTAAGTGGTCACCGAACACAAGGAGAGCACCCTCCCCAATAATGTAGCTACATCTGAAGTCTGATGGCATGCCAAAGTTTATTCTACCATAGAGTAATTCTACAAATACACTGTAGAGTAATTTGGACATGTGAATCACAATGGTAATTGGTAAATTACTTCCGATCAAACCGGGAGGGAGCACTGAAATAGCAGGGGATTCATTGATCGGTGAACGTACCCGTCGTTGGTCCTTGAGACGAGGTTGGGCTCCACGGCAGCGTCCACAATGTGGCTGAGCTCCTCGTGCCGCCACTGGGAGAAGCGCAGCAGCGCTTGGAACACCGCATGCTCCTGCCTGTTCCCCGTGATCCCATGCGCGCGGTGCACGAACCCGCCGAGCATGCTCTGGCGTATGTGCCCGTGCTTGTCCACCTCGACGAGCAGGCGGACCACGAATGCAGAGGACTCCGGGATGGACAACACCAGCTGCTCCAGCATCGTCGGGGAATCAAGAAGCTCTGATCGGATCTCCTCCAGCCTCGGGTCTTCAGGAATCGGTGGCTCTGACGCTTTCGAGCTCGAGCTCGGCGTCTCGTCCTGCGGCGACTCCGGCCCCATCTGCGGAAGCTCCGGCAAGGTCTGCACCGTGTCGGAGCAGGTCGGGAGACGAGCGCCGCGGCGCAACCGCCACCAGCACCTGCTGCCACAGGGAAGGGGAACTCTCCATCGCAGCATGTCGCAGACGGAGGGGGGTCGATTCCGCGAGGTTCGCGCGTGGGGGCGGGCGGTCAGGCCACTGGACTTGCGCCCACTGGCTGCAGGCCATGGCCGGGATCGACGGCGCCGGGGACGCCCCTGCCGCTCGGCTGCCCGAGTTCGACGGTGGGACGCGGGAGCTTCGAGAAGTGGGAGGGAGAGGGGAAGCTCGATGCGATCTGAGATCGAGGGGAGGGTCAGGCG
>NC_041390.1:21489718-21497678 GCF_002162155.2 Triticum dicoccoides
GAAACTCTAGGGAGGGGCGGGGGTGCGGGGGACGGCGGCGGCGTGAGGGTGGATTTGGGGGCGGGGGAGAGGCGGCGGCGGCGGGAGTGGATCGGGGGAGAGAGGAAGAGATCTGAGTTAGGGTTTCGGTAGTTGGGCTGCAGTTGGGTGAGAGGGTGAGGGGATGAGGGCTGCCGTTGGATCTGGAAACATCCGATGGCGGTTGATGCATGATCCGCGTGATATGCCCATAGACCAATCAGAACGCAGCAAATCATTTGATGACCTTATGACCATATAAATTGGTCGTGATCGATTCAAGATAAAAATTTCATTCTATTTTCAATGCTCAAAATGAGTTTTTTGTGAAGATTCATGGCTTTCAAGCGAAATGACTAATCTTATGGCCACATTCATGGCATAGTTTGTTCAAATGATCTCATATTGTGCACAAGGGTGCATCTCGGAATTCCAAACAATGTTGCCTAAGGGAGTTTTCATTTTCTTTGCACGGAAAATTCATTTTCCATTTTTCGAGTGCCCGAAATGAGTTTTTTTGTGAAGGACCTACCATATATTTGTTGCAAAATTGGACCAAATCAATTTTCTAAAATACTAGGACATATTTAATGCACAATCGACAAAATGGTTGGGTGTAAAAAGTATTGATCCACCTCTCGTGAAAAAGACATTTTTTTGCCGATTCAGCTGGAAGCGGGTCAAATTTGAACTGCAGCTGCCTCATAGTTTGCTATTTATTTTTTCCAAAAATCATTTCTAGGTACATAAGTACCTATTTAATCAGAGAAACACCAAAAAAATTCCAAGATTCAACCACTAGCTAGGAACAGTCATTCCCGCCATTTTGACCGCATTTTGAAATAGGCATAAAAAATTCAAAAAAATCAAAAAATTGGGAAACATTCGCATTGTGTCATTATATGTGGCCAAGTTCCCAGGAAAAATAACAAACTTGTAATATGGCAATTATTTTAAAAAAGTGTTCTCAGAAACGAGCTATCACATGTGGAGATCAATGGCTTTCAAGCCAAATGATCAATCTTATGGCCACATTCATGGCATAGTTTGTTCAAATGATCTTATATTGTGCACAAGGGTGCATATTGGAATGTCAAACAATATTGCCTAAGAAAGTTTTCATTTTCTTTGGACGAAAAAACCATTTTCCATTTTTCGAGTACCCAAAAGGAGGTTTTTTTGTGAAGGACCTCCCAAATAATTGTTGCAAAATTGGACCAAATCAATTTTATAAAATACTAGGACATATTTAATGCACAATTGACAAAATTGTTGGGTGTAAAAAGTTTTGATCCACCTCTCGTGAAAAAGACAAATTTCCGCTGATTCAGCTGGAAGCGGGTCAAATTTGAACTGCAGCTGCCTCATAGTTTGCAATTTATTTTTTCAAAAAATCATTTCTAGGTACATAAGTACCTATGTAATCAGAGAAACACCAAAAAAATTCCAAGATTCAACCACTAGCTAGGAACGGTCATTCCCGCCGTTTTGACCGCATTTTGAAACGGGCATAAAAATTTCAAAAAAAATCAAAAAATTGGGAGACCTTCGCATTGTGTCATCATATGTGGCCAAGTTCCCAGGAAAAATAACAAAATTGTAATACAGAAATTATTTTAAAAAGTGTTCTCAGAAACGAGCTATCATGTGTGGAGATCAATGGCTTTCAAGCCAAATGATCAATCTTATGACCACATTCTTGGCAAAGTTAGTTCAAATGATCTCATATTGTGCACAAGGGTGCATCTTGGAATTCCAAACAATGTTGCCTAAGGGAGTTTTCATTTTCTTTGCACGGAAAATACATTTTCCATTTTCCGAGTGCCCGAAATGAGTTTTTTTTTGTGAAGGACCTACCATATATTTGTTGCAAAATTGGACAAAGTCAATTTTATAAAATACTAGGCCATATTTAATGCACAATTGACAAAATGGTTGGGTGTCAAAAGTTTTGATCCACCTCTGGTGAAAAAGACAAATTCCCGCCGATTCAGTTGGAAGCGGGTCAAATTTGAAAAATCATTTATAGTCACATAAGTACCTATTTAATCATAAATACATGGTTTGGTGGCGATACGTCGAGGTTTGGGCAGTGGCCGAGGCCCCTAACTCTAGAGCGCATAAACTCGCATGCCCGCCGCGTGGTCACCGCGTGACCGTGGCGTTGCCATGTGTTCTGGGCAGCCTAGGCATGTCTAGTGGGTTGGGCACTCCCCAGGTAGGTGCTAGGAAGAAAATTACAACATAAGATTCTCACAAGGAGACCGATCGATGCTCAAACATGAATTAGCAGCCAAGTGTTTGATTAGTGGTACGGGAAATGTACATGGCTAATGGGCGTGAGTTTTGGCTGAGCATGATCAGTTACTAAGAAGACCGTATTCACAAATTTTCATCTCAAAAGGAGGAGCATAGGTGATACTTGCTTTGCAAAGTACCACAGTGGACATAAATACGAATGTTGAAGCTGGGCTCAAAATAATGAATGGATTGAGCTAGCATTTGGTCGAGGATAGTTATTTGGGCATAGGAAAGCACTGTAGAAAATGGATACCATTTGGACATGCCAAAGTGGTACTTCCTTCACAAAGTGTCTTTTTGAACAGAATAGGAAAATGAATATTTTTGAATTATTTTTGAACTAGGCAAGGAAGATTTTTTACATATTTGACGAAGATATGACCCAAAGAATTTATGAGATTTTTGGGGGAATTTTGGGAATGACAGAAATATAGGTTGCTTCACAACCTAGGGCAAAAACTGCCACATGGACATGAGACATAGGCAAAACTGATGAGGTGGCGCCTAGTCGTAGCAACCCACCACAATTTACAAGGTTATGTATTGGTCATGATCAGCTAGAAATAAGGCAACGAACCAGTGCTATCTGCTTTATGACCATTTCGTGTAAGGAAATTACGACCTTTCTGACCAAAATGGTCGTTATAGTTTAGGGTTTGGAGCCCCCCGAATAGCTTTTGACCAATTGGTCTAAAATGGTCATAGATCTATGACCAATTCTTCCAGGGTCACTGACAGAAGGTCACTAGTTGACATATTTCTTGTAGTGGGAGTGCCGCCACGCGTCGGAGAAGGAGGCTGAGTGCCCTGATCACTCGCCGGAGGAGGAGGCGGTGGAGGAGGCGGAGTGCCCTGACTCGTCGGAGGAGGAGGAGGAGGCGGAGGCGTCCAGTTCAGAAGGTAGATGAGCTCCTTCCACCATAGGCATGGAGTCTTCAGAGCAGAACCCAGCCGAGTCTCCCCTTCACCGGTAGGGTGGTCAAGCTGGAGGTCCTCAAATCCCTCCATTATTTCGTCCACCGTCACCCTAGCATATCCTTCTGGAATCGGACGACAGTGAAAAGTTGCGCCGGGTTCAGGAGGTCGAACAGAGCCGACAGCCGCCTTGACTTTGAACTTCTGCCATTGCGTCATAAGGTGGCAATGTTGAGACTCCGTGATAGCATCCACGGGGTAGCTGGCAGGAGCCGTCAAAATATGCTCCGGCTGAAGCAGCTCGGCGGAAGCCACGCTGCTTCTCCACTGAGATGGCGGGGTAGCTTCGGGGGAAGCTTGAGCAAGTCGTTTGCTGCGATTTGCTTCTCGTTCCTCTATTGCTTGTACCCTTGCACGCAGCGCCTGCAGTTGGTGTCGTGGGAACGATTCCGACAATAGAAAGGGGTAGGGTAAAGGAGCATGATCTGTCGAGATGCAAACGGGTGACACGGTGGTTTTAGCGAGTTCGGGCCTCTCACGGTGGAGATAACAACCCTACGTCTCATGCTCCGGAGAGGCTTTTTTTTATCTGAGTATGTATCCGGAGATTACAATGTGTGTGAGCGAGAGAGGAGAACGGATCCCCATGCCTGAGCTAAGTCCGGAGACTAGAGAGAGAGAGAGGTAGCCGAAAAGAGCCCCCTGGTCTAGTGGTGAGGGGTGGCTTATATAGAGTGCGCCACCCCCTCACCCCTTATGTTACACGGTGGAGCATCAATGCCATAATGCCTGCCCACTACAAAACTGTCATGCTGACTATTGGTCTTCGCATATCCGAGTGAGTTACACGGTCGAGTGGAATGAGCTCGTCGAGTGGAGTGCCGTGCTCCGCGTGGTTGTTGTCGTCCGAGTGACTTTCAAGTTGCGGTACATCTGGATGGCGATCAGGCCCAGGGGCCCAATACAAAGTGAACAGTGTCCATGGGTAGGGTCTTTAGGTCAGGCCTGTTACCCTACCCCCAATACATGTCCTCGTCATTAGCCCCTGAATCGGTCGAGGTTGAGCGGGTCGAGTCGAGGTGAATTCCCAGATGAGTCGAGTGCATCGGAGGCACTTATGAACTCCCTTTGGTCACCCAGCAGTCTTATCTCCGCGTGTTGCCTTGACGGATTCTGGACTGCACGGTGTCCGAGTGAAATGAGCTCAAACGGGTCCGCGGAGGAGCGTTAAACTCACCTTATAGCAAAAAAAATTTGGAGTGATTTGGAGCTGGTCCTGCATCGAGTAACTGATTACTTGGAATTTCTTCATGCCTGGAACGTGTCTTTTTTTGTTGTTTGGCCATCACTCGGACCGGGCGGACCGTTCCGAGTGGATACCATTCCTGTGGGGGCACGCTGAGTTTGGAGCTGGTCCTGCATCGAGTAACTGATTACTCGGAATTTCTTCACGCCTGGAACGTGTCTTTTTTTGTTGTTTGGCCGTCACTCGGACTGGGCGGAGTGCTACGAGTGGATACCATTCCAGTGAGGGCACGCTGAGTGCACCCACTGGGTGTAGTCCCCGAGACTACCGTCGACTTCGGACAGTCGGCGGGAGTCTTAGAGCCTGTCTTTTTTTGTTGTTGTTTGGCCGTCACTCGGACCGGGCGGACCATTCCGAGTGGATACCAACAGTCGGCGGGAGTCTTAGAGCCTGTCTTTTTCGTTGTTGTTCATCACTCGGACTAGTCAGGCCGTACCGAGTGGAGATTACTCCAGTGGGGACACGCTGAGTGCACCCACTGGGTGTATTCCCCGAGATCACCGTCGACTACAGGCAGTCGACGGGGGTCTGAGAGAACTAAAAATCTTCTTAGCTGGTACTGATCAAACTTGTTCTTCTCTGACTCGGAGGTCGAGTGATTTTGGAGCTTGTTTTGCATCAAACAAAATGTTTCTTTCCGAGTTCTTTTCCAGTGGGGGCACGCTAAGTGCACCCACTGGGTGTAGTCCCCGAGCCTCTGTCTGACTAGATGAGCCTGGCAGAGGGTTTAAGTCTCCTGGTAAACCTCCACGCAGTCGACATGGTAAATATATTTTTAGTCTGAAATTGAGTCAGTCGGATGCAACTTCAGGCACTTGACATGGTAAATAAGCTCAGCCTGGAGTTGAGTCAGTCGGACTGATCTTCGTGCACTCGGCACGGTAAATAAATTCAGCCTGGAACTCGATCAAGCAGGTGAATCTTCGTGCTCTCGGCACGGTGAATGAATTCGGCTTTGAAAAAAGCCGGACACTCCAGGGAGTAATCATTCCAGTAGTACTTCTTATATTGACCGTTAGATTTTGCGTGAAAGGGGTATCTGCAAGAGTACATTGTATCCGTAGAGGAGCTTCGTTTTCACCGTTTTGCCTGAAAGGGATATTTGTCCGAGTGGACATGCTTCCCGACTGATCAGGGTATGTTGACTGCAAGGAAAAACTTGGTGGCACTCGTATGTCTCCCGGAGAAGATAGACTAGTGGTCTGACATGGACGTGCTATGAAACCCGAGTGGCGAGGCTAGTGTGTGGGCTGACTCTCTGGAGAGAGGTCACTCATTATCCCGGGGGAACACCAGCACATGCCATCTCTGAGTCCATGTTTGGGAAACTGACGCCTTGGAGCCTAGGATAAGGGTCAAGTGTATCCGTAGAGGAGCGTTGTTTTCACCCTTTGCAGTCTTAAAGATGACTTCAGGTAATGATTTGGGCGATCGTCCGAGTGGACAGTACTACCCTTATAGATTTTCGGTGGACCGAGCATGTATGGTCAGAAGAATATTCCTGATGTGATCAATAGGTTGACCAAATGGGCGTAACCCATGAGGGCGACATGGCCCAGGGTTGTGCGAAGCCCCCGAGTGATGCTCGAAAAAGGTAAGCTTGCTACAGAGTGTGATATGAGGTTTGAACATATGAGTAACTTAGTTGTTCCAATGTTGGGGGTGTAGAGGTGAGGACATGTCCAACTGATGGTGACGCGCGGGGCGGCCGAGGGGCGAGGACGTGTACAACCGAGTGGCGACGCGCGGGGCGGCCGAGTGGTGAAGACGTGCAGATCCGAGTGGCGACGCGCGGGGCGGCCGAGTGGTGAAGACGTGCACAACCGAGTGGCAACGCGCGGGGCGGCCGAGTGGTGAAGACGGGCACAACCGAGTGGCGACGCATGGGGCGGCCGAGTGGTGAAGACGTGCACAACCGAGTGGCGACACGCGGGGCGGCCGAGTGGTGAGGACGTGCAAATCCGAGTGGCGACGTGCGGGGCGGCCAAGTGATGCTAGGAGAGGTGCCCGAGTGAAGGACTAAGTGTCCAGCCAAGTGGCAAAAAATGGTCCTTGAAGGAGTTAGCAAGATGCTTTCGAAGCTGATGTAGTGACGAGGTCGGTGTAGTGTGGCTGCGGCGCAACAAGACCGGCGCGACAACTGAGTCTGAGTAGGAACGAAGATGGCGTGCAGAGTGTCTGGGTGATTGTGTAATTGTTGAAATGAAGGGTCTGACTGGTGATGAAGTACTCGACCATTTAGGAGAGTGTCATTCCGAATGAGTTGCAGCTCCCGAGTGCGGCGTAGCCTCTGAGCGTACTATAGGCTTCAAGAACAGACGTGCCAGAATACGAGAAATATAGTTTTGAATGGATAATTTGTAATTCATCGAGTCGGACTCGGGTAAAGATGAGGAGAAGCTTCTCAGTGTTGCTTGAAAGAGGCAAACTCGCAGGGAGTGAAGTGTGCAGTTTAATTATAAAAGGGACTTATCAGTCTCATGCCTGACGAGGTCTATGTCATTGATATGATGAACAGGATTCCTCTTAGGGGTTGGCCGAATGTGTTGGAAGCCAACAGGTGACAAGGTTGGTGTTGTGGTGTGCTAGGACCAGTATGGTGACTGAGTTCAAGCAGCGATGAAGTTGGCGCATAGGGCCGTCGAGTGATCGTGTAACTTGTGTAAGAAAAATGGCACAAGCCAACAAAATAATTTCTCGAGGAAATTTGACGTGTGCTGAAATGATTTGTGTAAATAACACCCATAGACACCCACTGGGAGTGCAAGGGGCTTGCTGGTTCAAAACCAACAAGATCCTAAAAGAGTGAAGGATCTAGTCGAACTTGACGAAGTGAAGGATCCAACTGGACATGTTGGAGTGCTGGCTCAAATAAAATGGAAGTGTAGTGTTCCGACTGAGTTGCAGCCCCCGAGGACTGATGCAAAGTCGAAATGAAGAACACATGGTGTTCGTGAATGACGTATGCGTTAAAAATGGAAGTTAGACTCAGGAGTGAGTATTAAGCAAGTATGTGAAAATAAGAAACCGAGCGTAGGGGCACACTCGGTGGCGTGGCCTCCGAGTGAACATGATTTGTGAATTACGGGATACTCAGGCATGGGGAAATAATAGATTGTAGTGCTAGAATGACTTAGCTGTCTGAAGGCGCGCGAGTGACCGAGTGGTGAAGATGTGTTCAACCGATGGCAATGCAAGGGGCGACCGATTCATGTAGATGTGCCCAACTGAGTGGCGACGCACGGAGCGGCCGAGTGGTGATGAGGTGACCAACCGAGTGGCGACGCGCGGGGCGGCCGAGTGGTTACGAGGTGACCAACCGATGGCGATGCGCTAGGTAGCCGAGTGGTTATGAGGTGACCAACCAATGGCGACGCGCGGGGCGGCCGAGTGGTTATGAGGTGACCAACCGATGGCGAC
>NC_041390.1:21498840-21525627 GCF_002162155.2 Triticum dicoccoides
GACGCGTGAGGTGTCCGAGTGATGTAGACGCGTCCCGCGGAATGGCGGCAAGCGGGGGCGTCTGAGTGACGTAGATGCGTCCCGCAGAGTGGCGATGCGCGGGGCGTCCGAGTGATGTAGACGCGTCCCGCGGAGTGGCGATGCGCGGGGCGTCCGAGTGATGTAGACGCGTCCCGTGGAGTGACGATGCGCGGGGCGTCCGTGTGATGTAGACGCGTCCCGCGGAGTGGTGACGTGCCAGGCGTCCGAGTGGTTGCTAGACCAAAACATCTTTGTCCGACTGCCATAGTGGTTTGTTAACCATCCGAGTAAATTCGTCCGAGCATGCGTGCGAATCGTTCGAGTGGGCGGTCATTCAAGTGTGCTTTAGTACCATCCGAGTGAACCTGGGTTCAAACAGAAAGGGACTGTTAAGCAATTGCACAATAATTTGAGAACTAAGTTGTAAAGTAATCGTAGAGGATAAGGTCCTTAATCCTTTGTCGAGTGGCCGGGGACTTGTTCCGCCGGTTCGTTGTAGACATTGCAGATGAGGCTGGAGACTGCGACAAGCCGAACGGCGTTGGTGGCTGTGCGTGGAGGTTCGACGATGGCCTTGCAGACGAAGCCGGAAAGGACGACGAGGCAGATGGCGCTGGTGACTGCATGTTGAAGCCAACCAACCGAGTAGCCTGCACGTTAATTGTCCAGAGTGCAAAAATCATCTCCGGGCTAGCTGATCGAGTGAACTTGTTCGTTAGCAGGTCGAGTGAAAAGGTGAATCGATCGGGTGAAACACAGTTGGGCTGCGATCCGATCGCCACACCATCAGCCGAGTGGAATAAATGGCGAGTTAGTCAATCGAGGTTGTTCGTCTCAGTAAGCCTACAAGTTAGTACATCCACGAATATTTTTTGCTGGACTAAAGTGTCCATGCACGGATGCTATTTTGCAATGATTAAAGACCACAGATGGCCGTGCATGCATGCATGGATGCTAGTATTTTGCCGAGAGTAAAGACCACGGATGGCCGTGTAAGCATGCACAGATTAATCGGTCTGGAAACCGAAAGCTAAGCAATTAAGCCATTAATTTGCGGGAAAAGCGGGGGCATCAATCACTGTAATTAGTTAACGGAACCCCCACTTAATTGGCCGCTTAATGAGGTGATTACCTTAATGAAATGGTAACTGGCTAATGACATGCACTTGGTTTAGAGGGTTACGTACTCTCCCATGTAGACGACATAGAGGAAACAGGCGCAGGTGATGAGGCAGCGCGTGCCGCTGGAGATGTGAGAGAGGGCCGGCGAGCCGGCGAGCTCGCTGCAGGGCGGCCAGAACAGCACGGGGCCGATGAACTCGTCGCAGGGCAGCCAGCATGGCGCGGGGCCGGCGAGTGTGCCGCGGGATGGGCGAGTACGGCGCTAGGCCGGCGAACGCGGCGCGGGGCCGGCAAGCGCATTGCCGGGCGGGCGAGCGCGGCATAGCATGTCACCGTTCCAGAAGCCGGACGGGATCGATCCATACGCATCTTCATCTGCACGTGCGGCGACGATGCGTTGAAGAGCGGCAACGACGTTCGCATGCGAGGCCGAAGACGACCCTGTTCTTGGCAAAGGCGAGACGCATCATAAGTAAAATAAGGAATAGATGTAAGAATTGCTACAAACCTTTCACATCATGGTTCAATAGATGCCATGCCCCAAGGTAGGCGCCAACTGTTGTGGGAACGATTCCGACAATAGAAAGGGGTAGGGTAAAGGAGCATGATCTATCGAGATGCAAACGGGTGACACGGTGGTTTTAGCGAGTTCGGGCCTCTCACGGTGGAGATAACAACCCTGCGTCTCGTGCTGCGGAGAGGCTTTGTTTTATCTGAGTATGTATCCAGAGATTACAATGTGTGTGAGCGAGAGAGGAGAACGGATCCCCATGCCTGAGCTAAGTCCGGAGACTAGAGAGAGAGAGAGAGGGGTAGCCGAAAAGAGCCCCCTAGTCTAGTCGTGAGGGGTGGCTTATATAGAGTGCGCCACCCCCTCACCCCTTATGTTACACGGTGGAGCATCAATGCCATAATGCCTGCCCACTACAAAACTGTCATGCTGACTATTGGTCTTCGCATATCCGAGTGAGTTACACGGTTGAGTGGAATGAGCTCGTCGAGTGGAGTGCCGTGCTCCGCGTGGTTGTTGCCGTCCGAGTGACTTTCAAGTTGCGGTACATCTGGATGGCGATCTGGCCCAGGGGCCCAATACAAAGTGAACAGTGTCCATGGGTAGGGTCTTTAGGTCAGGCCTGTTACCCTACCCCCAATACATGTCCTCGTCAGTTGGGTCGGATGCACTTTTTTCCTCCTCTTCTGGCATTTGTAACCGCCTGCGTCCGAAAAACCAGCCCTCCACGGAACAGAGCCTGTCGTGCCTCATGTCCGTCCAGGGTGCTCAGGATTCCCGAGGGCCATTGTGAGCTCATCGTTCTCTCTGTCTGGAACGAACGTCCCTTGCTGCGCTGCATTGATATAGTGCTGAAGCCTCTTGACTGGTATTTTCATTTGCTCGTCCGTCCAAAGGCACTTCCCTGATACAGGGTCCAATGTTCCGCCAGCCCTGAAGAACCAAGTCCGGCAATGGTCTGGCCAGTTCATTGTCTCTGGTTCGAACCCTTTATCAAGCAGATCATTCTCAGCCTTGGCCCACTTAGGCCGGGCTTTGAGGTAGCCACCTGACCCCGTGTGATGGTGAAGCTTCTTCTTCGCAGCATTTTTCTTGTTTGTCGCCGACATCTTCTTACTCTTTTCTGATGTCTTGTGGGCCACAAATGCGGGCCAGTGATCTCTGATCTTCTCATATTTGCCGATGAATTCTGGTGTCTCTTCTTTGTCGACAAACCTTTTCAGCTCATTCTTCCACCTCCTGAATAGGTCTGCCATCTTCTTAAGAGCAAAAGACTTGATTAATTGCTCTTTAACTGGCTTCTCCGGATCCTCCTCTAGCGGTAGGGTGAAATTTGACTTCAGCTCAATCCAAAGATCATCTTTCTGCATATCATTGACATAAGACACCTCAGGGTCTTCATTAGCTGGCTTTAACCATTGGTGGATGCTGATCGGGATCTTGTCCCTAACTAGAACCCCGCGCTGAGCAGCAAAAGCTTCCTTTGTCCGGATGGGTTCAATCGGTTGGCCTGTTGGAAATATGCCCTAGAGGCAATAATAAAATGATTATTATATTTCCGTGTTCATGATAATTGTCTATTGTTCATGCTTTAATTATATTATCCGGAAATCGCAATACATGTGTGAATACATAGACCATAATGTGTCCCTAGTGAGCCTCTAGTTGACTAGCTCGTTGATCAACAGATAGTCATGGTTTCCTGGCTATGGACATGGGGATGTCATTGATAACGGGATCACATCATTAGGAGAATGATGTGATGGACAAGACCCAATCCTAAACATAGCACAAGATCGTATAGTTCGTTTGCTAGAGTTTTTCCAATGTCAAGTATCTTTTCCTTAGACCATGAGATCGTGTAACTCCCGGATACCGTAGGAGTGCTCTGGGTATACCAAACGTCACAACGTAACTGGGTGACTATAAAGGTATACTACGGGTATCTCCAAAAGTGTCTGTTGGGTTGACACGGATCAAGACTGGGATTTGTCACTCCGTATGACGAAGAGGTATCTCTGGGCCCACTCGGTAATGCATCATCATAATGAGCTCAAAGTGACCAAGTGTCTGGTCACAGGATCATGCATTACGGTACGAGTAAAGTGACTTGCCGGTAACGAGATTGAACGAGGTATTGGGATACCGACGGTCGAATCTCGGGCAAGTAACGTACCGATTGACAAAGGGAATTGTATACGGGGTTGCTTGAATCCTCGACATCGTGGTTCATCCAATGAGATCATCGAGGAGCATGTGGGAGCCAACATGGGTATCCAGATCCCGCTGATGGTTATTGACCGGAGAGTCGTCTCGGTCATGTCTACATGTCTCCCGAACCCGTAGGGTCTACACACTTAAGGTTCGGTGACGCTAGGGTTGTAGAGATATGAATATGCAGTAACCCAAAAGTTGTTCGGAGTCCTGGATGAGATCCTGGATGTCACGAGGAGTTCCGGAATGGTCCGGAGGTGAAGAATTATATATAGGAAGTGCAGTTTCGGCCATCGGGAGAGTTTCGAGGGTCACCGGTATTGTACCGGGACCACCGGAAGGGTCCCGGGGGTCCACCGGGTGGGGCCACCCATCCTGGAGGGCCCCATGGGCCAAAGTGGGGAGGGGAACCAGCCCATAGTAGGCTGGTGCGCCCCCCTTGGCCCACCCCATGCGCCTAGGGTTGGGAACCCTAGGGTGGGGGGCGCCCCACCTGGCTTGGGGGGCACTCCACCCCTTGCCCCCCCCCCCTAGGAGATCCCATCTCCTAGGGCCGGTGCCCCCCCTAGGGGCCTATATAAAGGGGGGGAGGGAGGGGCAGCGACACCCTTGAGTCTTGGCGCCTCCCTCTCCCCTGCTACACCTCTCCCTCTTGCAGTATAACGGCGAAGCCCTGCTGCGCTGACACCCTGCATCCACCACCACGCCGTCGTGCTGCTGGATCTTCATCAACCTCTCCTCCCCCCTTGCTGGATCAAGAATGAGGAGATGTCACGCTGACCATACGTGTGTTGAACACGGAGGTGCCGTCCGTTCGGCGCTAGGATCTTCGGTGATTTGGATCACGTCGAGTACGACTTCCTCATCCCCGTTCTTTAAACGCTTCCGCGCGTGATCTACAAAGGTATGTAGATGCAATCCGATCACTCGTTGCTAGATGAACTCATAGATGGATCTTGGTGAAACCGTAGGAAAATTTTTGTTTTCTGCAACGTTCCCCAACAGTGGCATCATGAGCTAGGTCTATGCGTAGTTCTCCTTGCACGAGTAGAACACAATTTGTTGTGGGCATAGATGTTGTCAACTTCCTTGCCGCTACTAGTCTTATTTTGCTTCAGCGGTATTGTGGGATGAAGCGGCCCGGACCGACCTTACACATACGCTTACGTGAGACTGGTTCCACCGACTGACATGCACAAGTTGCATAAGGTGGCTAGCGGGTGTCTGTCTCTCCCACTTTAGTTGGAGCGGATTCGATGAAAAGGGTCCTTATGAAGGGTAAATAGAAGTTGACAAATCACGTTGTTGCTTTTACGTAGGTAAGAAAACGTTCTTGCTAGAACCCTATTGCAGCCACGTAAAACTTGCAACAACAACTAGAGGACGTCTAACTTGTTTTTGCAGCAAGTGCTTTGTGATGTGATATGGCCAAAGTTGTGATGAATGATGAATGATATATATGTGATGTATGAGATCATGTTCTTGTAATAGAAATCACGACTTGCATGTCGATGAGTATGACAACCGGCAGGAGCCATAGGAGTTGTCTTTATTTTTTGTATGACCTGCGTGTCATTGAGAAACGCCATGTAAATTACTTTACTTTATTGCTAAACGTGTTAGCCTTAGTAGTAGAAGTAATAGTTGGCGAGCAACTTCATGGAGACACGATGATGGAGATCATGATGATGGAGATCATGGTGTCATGCCGGTGACAAGATGGTCATGGAGCCCCAAGATGGAGATCAAAGGAGCTATGTGATATTGGCCATATCATGTCACTATTATTATTTGATTGCATGTGATGTTTATCATGTTTTTGCATCTTGTTTACTTAGAACGGCGGTAGTAAATAAGATGATCCCTCATAATAATTTCAAGAAAGTGTTCCCCCTAACTGTGCACCGTTGCGACAGTTCGTTGTTTCGAAGCACCAAGTGATGATCGGGTGTGATAGATTCCAACGTTCACATACAATGGGTGTAAGACAGATTTACACATGCAAACACTTAGGTTGACTTGACGAGCCTAGCATGTACAGACATGGCCTCGGAACACAGAAGACCGAAAGGTCGAGCATGAGTCGTATAGAAGATACGATCAACATGAAGATGTTCACCGATGTTGACTAGTCCGTCTCACGAGATGATCGGACACGGCCTAGTTAACTCGGATCATGTTATACTTAGATGACTGGAGGGATGTCTATCTAAGTGGGAGTTCATTATATAATTTGATTAGATGAACTTAATTATCATGAACTTAGTCTAAAATCTTTACAATATGTCTTGTAGATCAAATGGCCAACGTTGTCCTCAACTTCAACGCGTTCCTAGAGAAAACCAAGCTGAAAGACGATGGCAGCAACTATACGGACTGGATCCGGAACCTGAGGATCATCCTCATAGCTGCCAAGAAATAATATGTCCTACAAGCACCGCTAGGTGACGCACCCGTCCCACAGAACCAAGACGTTATGAACGCTTGGCAGACACATGCTGATGAGTACTCCCTCGTTCAGTGCGGCATGCTTTACAGCTTAGAACCGGGGCTCCAAAAGCGTTTTGAGCGACACGGAGCATATGAGATGTTCGAAGAGCTGAAAATGGTTTTCCAATCTCATGCCCGGGTCGAGAGATATGAAGTCTCCGACAAGTTCTTCAGCTGTAAGATGGAGGAAAATAGTTCTGTCAGTGAGCACATACTCACTATGTCTGGATTACATAACCGCTTAACTCAGCTGGGAGTTAATCTCCCGGATGACGGGGTCATTGACAGAATCCTTCAGTCGCTTCCACCGAGCTACAAGAGCTTTGTGATGAACTTCAATATGCAGGGGATGGAAAAGACCATTCCTGAAGTATTTGCAATGCTGAAATCAGCAGAGGTAGAAGTCAAAAAGGAACATCAGGTATTGATGGTGAATAAAACCACTAAGTTCAAGAAAGGCAAGGGTAAGAAGAACTTCAAGAAGTACGGCAAGGGAGTTGCCGCGCCCGGTAAGCAAGCTGCCGGGAAGAAGCCAAAGAATGGACCCAAGCCCGAGACTGAGTGTTTTTATAGCAAGGGAAGTGGTCACTGGAAGCGGAACTGCCCCAAATACTTAGCGGACAAGAAGGCCGGCAAAACGAAAGGTATATGTGATATACATGTAATTGATGTGTACCTTACCAGTACTCGTAGTAGCTCCTAGGTATTTGATACCGGTGCAGTTGCTCACATTTGTAACTCAAAGCAGGAGCTGCGGAATAAACGGAGAATGGCGAAGGACAAGGTGACGATGCGCGTCGGGAATGGTTCCAAGGTCGATGTGATCGTCGTCGGCACGCTACCTCTACATTTACCTACGGGATTAGTTTTGAACCTCAATAATTGTTATTTAGTGCCAAGTTTGAGCATAAACATTGTATCAGGATCTCGTTTAATACGAGATGGCTACTCATTTAAATCCGAGAATAATGGTTGTTCTATTTATATGAGAGATATGTTTTATGGTCATGCTCCTATGGTGAATGGTTTATTCATAATGAATCTCGAGCGTAATGCTACACATATTCATAGTGTTAATACCAAAAGATGTAAGGCTGATAATGATAGTCCCACATACTTGTGGTACTGCCGCCTTGGTCACATAGGTGTCAAACGCATGAAGAAGCTCCATGCAGATGGACTTTTAGAGTCTCTTGATTACAAATCATTTGACACGTGCGAACCATGCCTCATGGGTAAGATGACCAAGACTCCATTCTCAGGAACAATGGAGCGAGCAACCAACCTATTGGAAATCATACATACTGATGTGTGCGGTCCAATGAGTGTTGAGGCTCATGGTGGCTATCGTTATGTTCTCACCCTCACTGATGACTTGAGTAGATATGGGTATATCTACTTAATGAAACACAAGTCTGAAACCTTTGAAAAGTTCAAGGGATTTTAGAGTGAGGTTGAGAATCAATATGAAAGAAAAATCAAGTTTTTGCGATCAGATCGTGGAGGAGAATACTTGAGTCACGAATTTGGTACACACTTAAGAAAATGTGGAATAGTTTCACAACTCACGCCGCCTGGAACACCTCAGCGTAATGGTGTGTCCGAACGTCGTAATCGCACTCTATTGGATATGGTGCGATCTATGATGTCTCTTACCGATTTACCGCTGTCATTTTGGGGCTATGCTTTAGAGTCTGCCGCATTCACTTTAAATAGGGCTCCGTCGAAATCCGTTGAGACGACACCGTATGAATTATGGTTTGGGAAGAAGCCTAAGCTGTCGTTTCTAAAAGTTTGGGGATCCGATGCTTATGTCAAGAAACTTCAACCTGAAAAGCTCGAACCCAAGTCGGAAAAATGCGTCTTCATAGGATACCCTAAAGAAACTATTGGGTATACCTTCTACCTCAGATCCGAAGGCAAGATCTTTGTTGCCAAGAATGGATCCTTTCTAGAGAAGGAGTTTCTCTCGAAAGAAGTAAGTGGGAGGAAAGTAGAACTTGATGAAGTATTACCTCTTGAACCGGAAAGTGGCGCAACTCAGGAAAATGTTCCTGTGGTGCCTGCACCAATTAGAGAGGAAGTTAATGATCATGATCAAGATACTTCTGATCAAGCTCCTACTGAAGTTCGAAGGTCCACAAGGACACGTTCCGCACCAGAGTGGTACGGCAACCCTGTCTTAGAAATCATGTTGTTAGACAACGGTGAACCTTCGAACTATGAGGAAGCGATGGCGGGCCCGGATTCCGACAAATGGCAGGAAGCCATGAAATCCGAGATAGGATCCATGTATGAAAATGAAGTATGGACTTTGACTGACTTGCCCGATGATCGGCGAGCCATAGAAAATAAATGGATCTTTAAAAAGAAGACAGACGCGGATGGTAATGTGATCATCCATAAAGCTAGGCTTGTCGCTAAGGGTTATCGACAAGTTCAAGGGGTTGACTACGATGAGACATTCTCTCTCGTAGCAAAGCTGAAGTCCGTCCGAATCATGTTAGCAATTGCCGCATACTATGATTATGAGATATGGCAAATGGACGTCAAAACGGCATTCCTTAATGGTTATCTTAAGGAAGAACTGTATATGATGCAGCCGGAAGGTTTTGTCGATCCTAAGAATGCTGACAAGGTGTGCAAGCTCCAACGCTCGATTTATGGGCTGGTGCAAGCATCTCGGAGCTGGAACATTCGCTTTGATGAGATGATCAAAGCGTTTGGGTTTATGCAGACTTATGGAGAAGCCTGCGTTTACAAGAAAGTGAGTGGGAGCTCTGTAGCATTTCTCATATTATATGTAGATGACATACTTTTGATGGGAAATGATATAGAGCTTTTGGACAGCATTAAGGCCTACTTGAATAAGAGTTTTTCAATGAAGGACCTTGGAGAAGCTGCTTATATATTAGGCATCAAGATCTATAGAGATAGATCAAGACGCCTCATAGGTCTTTCAGAAAGCACATACCTTGATAAGATATTGAAGAAGTTCAATATGGATCAGTCTAAGAAGGGGTTCTTGCCTGTGTTGCAAGGTGTGAAATTGAGCTCAGCTCAATGTCCGACCACGGCAGAAGATATAGAAGAGATGAGTGTCATCCCCTATGCCTCAGCCATAGGTTCTATTATGTATGCCATGCTGTGTACCAGACCTGATGTAAACCTTGTCGTAAGTTTGGTAGGTAGGTACCAAAGTAATCCCGGCAAGGAACACTAGACAGCGGTCAAGAATATCCTGAAGTACCTGAAAAGGACTAAGGAAATGTTTCTCGTTTATGGAGGTGACGAAGAGCTCGTCGTAAAGGGTTACGTCGACGCTAGCTTCGACACAGATCTGGATGACTCTAAGTCACAAACCAGATACGTGTATATTTTTGAATGGTGGGGCAGTAAGCTGGTGCAGTTGCAAGCAAAGCGTTGAGGCGGGATCTACATGTGAAGCGGAGTACATGGCAGCCTCGGAGGCAGCACACGAAGCAGTCTGGGTGAAGGAGTTCATTACCGACCTAGGAGTCATACCCAATGCGTCGGGCCCGATGACTCTCTTCTGTGACAACACTGGAGCTATTGCCCTTGCCAAGGAGCCCAGGTTTCACAGGAAGACCAGGCATATCAAGCGTCGCTTCAACTCCATTCGTGAAAGTGTTCAAAATGGAGACATAGAGATTTGTAAAGTACATACGGACCTGAATGTAGCAGATCCGTTGACTAAACCTCTCCCTAGAGCAAAACATGATCAACACCAGAATTCCATGGGTGTTCGATTCATCACAATGTAACTAGATGATTGACTCTAGTGCAAGTGGGAGACTGTTGGAAATATGCCCTAGAGGCAATAATAAAATGATTATTATATTTCCTTGTTCATGATAATTGTCTATTGTTCATGCTTTAATTGTCCGGAAATCGCAATACATGTGTGAATGCATAGACCACAATGTGTCCCTAGTGAGCCTCTAGTTGACTAGCTCGTTGATCAACAGATAGTCATGGTTTCCTGGCTATGGACATGGGGATGTCATTGATAACGGGATCACATCATTAGGAGAATGATGTGATGGACAAGACCCAATCCTAAACATAGCACAAGATCGTATAGTTCGTTTGCTAGAGTTTTTCCAATGTCAAGTATCTTTTCCTTAGACCATGCGATCGTGTAACTCCCGAATACCGTAGGGGTGCTTTGGGTATACCAAACGTCACAACGTAACTGGGTGACTATAAAGGTATACTACGGGTATCTCCAAAAGTGTCTGTTGGGTTGACACGGATCAAGACTGGGATTTGTCACTCCGTATGACGGAGAGGTATCTCTGGGCCCACTCGATAATGCATCATCATAATGAGCTCAAAGTGACCAAGTGTCTGGTCACGGGATCATGCATTACGGTACGAGTAAAGTGACTTGCCGGTAATGAGATTGAACGAGGTATTGGGATACCGACAATCGAATCTCGGGCAAGTAACGTACCGATTGACAAAGGGAATTGTATACGGGGTTGCTTGAATCCTGGACATCGTGGTTCATCCGATGAGATCATCGAGGAGCATGTGGGAGCCAGCATGGGTATCCAAATCCCGCTGATGGTTATTGGCCGGAGAGTAGTCTCGGTCATGTCTACATGTCTCCCGAACCCGTAGGGTCTACACACTTAAGGTTCGGTGACACTAGGGTTGTAGAGATATGAATATGCAGTAACCCTAAAGTTGTTCGGAGTCCCGGATGAGATCCTGGACGTCACGAGGAGTTCCGGAATGGTCCGGAGGTGAAGAATTATATATAGGAAGTGCAGTTTCGGCCATCGGGAGAGTTTCGAGGGTCGCCGGTATTGTACCGGGACCACCGGAAGGGTCCCGGGGGTCCACCGGGTGGGGCCACCCATCCCGGAGGGCCCCATGGGCCAAAGTGGGGAGGGGAACCAGCCCATAGTAGGCTGGTGCGCCCCCCTTGGCCCACCCCATGCGCCTAGGGTTGGGAACCCTAGGGTGGGGGCGCCCCACCTGGCTTGGGGGCACTCCACCCCTTGCCCCCCCCCTAGGAGATCCCATCTCCTAGGGCCGGCGCCCCCTAGGGGGCCTATATAAAGGGGGGAGGGAGGGGGCAGCGACACCCTTGAGTCTTGGCGCCTCCCTCTCCCCTGCTACACCTCTCCCTCTTGCAGTATAACGGCGAAGCCCTGCTGCGCTGACACCCTGCATCCACCACCACGCTGTCGTGCTGCTGGATCTTCATCAACCTCTCCTCCCCCCTTGCTGGATCAAGAAGGAGGAGATGTCTTGCTGACCGTATGTGTGTTGAACACGGAGGTGCCGTCCGTTCGGCGCTAGGATCTCCGGTGATTTGGATCACGTCGAGTACGACTTCCTCATCCTCGTTCTTCGAACGCTTCCGCGCGTGATCTACAAAGGTATGTAGATGCAATCCGATCACTCGTTGCTAGATGAACTCATAGATGGATCTTCGTGAAACCGTAGGAAAATTTTTATTTTCTGCAACGTTACCCAACATGGCCGTAGCGCGCGATTGCTGTGATCTCAAACCTTCCATCCGAGCCCAACTTTTTCTTCGGGCCTCGTCTCTTTACCGAAGTTCTGCTTGATCCGGAGGGCTAGAAAAAAGAAGAAAGACGAGAGTTAATTAATATGTGTGCATACCAAAACAATGAATGCATCGATTAGCTAGTCAGCACAGGCTTAACTAATACATATATACCTGGCCGGACTCGGTTCGGTCACCGGAGCTGTCATCACGGTCTCCTTCTTGCACCGTCATTGGGTCACCGGAGCCGTCATAACGGTCTCCTTCTTGCACCGGCATTGGGTCACCAGAGCCATCATAATCATAGCCTGCTTCTTCACCATGTCCTTCCAGACCATCGGTGTCGTTGAGAAACGAGAAGACGGCATCACTTCCTTGTGCGATTATGTCCCCCAACACCGCTTCTGTTGCTTCGTCTCGGGGGTCCATAGTTTCTACAAATATTTACAACATGGCAATTATTATTCAAACATGACAGATGGATATATTAGTGGTAAACGTAGAACTAGCTAGCTAATCACAATAAGGAATCATATTAGTGGCCTCGACGCTGCTTCTCTAGGGTTTGGGGTGGCCTCGACAACGCTTCAAGGGTTTGGGGTGGCCACGAGAGAGTTTGTCGGGTAGGGGCGCGGCGGGAGGGGGTAGGAGACCAACATCGTTTTTTCTAGGATTTGGGTGTCCTTGAGAGTTTTGGTCGAGCGAGAGGGTCGGGGGGTGCTCCCGCGGTATAAGTTATCACAGTCGAGAGGGGATATATATATCGACCACCCCTCTTGTCGAAGTTATCCGGGAGGGGGTAATATCGACACCGACGACATACATACACGGGAAAATAATGTTATCGGGGAGGGGGTATATCGACCCCCCCCCCACGTGTTGAAGTTATATCAGGAGGGGGTTATATCGACAACGACGACATACGTACATGGGAAAATAATATTATCAGGGAGGGGGTATATCGACCCCCCCCCCTCGTGTTGAAGTTATCGGGAGGGGTATATCAACGACGACAGACCCTTCTTCTCCTCTCTTCCTTTCTTCTTCTCCTTTTCTTTTTCTTCTTTTTTCCTCTTCTTCTCCTCTTCCTTTTCTTCCTCTCCTCTTCTTCTCCTTTTTCCTCTTCTAATTTTCCCTTTTCCTCTCCTAAATATATAAAACTTTTCTAAAAATGAAACTAACCTAAAATGTACTAAATCAGAGAACATATATAGATAATCCTTTTCTAAATATATAAATCTAACTTTTGCATATATGAACATATATACACTGAGAACATACAAACATATATACATTTTTATAAAAAAGCAAAATACAAATCATCATATATATGAACAAAAAATCTGAAAAGAAGGCGTATATCATATATACATAATACATATACTCACATATATACATATATATAATCTGAAGAAAAAAAACAAGCATATAATATATGAAAAAAACAAGGACAGGGGAGGGGCACCAGCCGGACCAAGGTGAGGAGGGGCAGGGGCACGGGTTCGGCGGCGAGGACGGCGACGGGGCAGGGGGCGCGCATTCAGCGGCGAGGACGGCGATGGGGCAGGGGCGATGGCGACGGCGACGACGGGGGTGGACCGAGGCGCGCGACGCACATCAGGGCAGGGTGGCGAGCGATGACGGCGGCGGGCGAGGGCACGGGCGACGGCGAGCGGGCGGTGACGGCGACCTCGGGCGGCTCGGGGAGGCGACGGCGACGTCGGGGCAGGGGCCGGCGTCGAGGAGCAGCAGCAGCTTGGCGGCGTTCGAGAGAAGAATGGTGAGTGGGGGAATTTCCTAAGTGTTTGGTTATATAGAAAAGGCTTTGGTCCCGGTTCGTGGCATCAACCGGGAACAATGCCACCCTTTAGTCCCGGTTGTTGCCACCAACCGGGACCAAAGGCCTCTTTTCAGCAGCCTAGAGGGCGGGAAGCGGCGGCCTTTGGTCCCGGTTGGTGGCACCAACCGGGACTAATGGTGGGCATTGGTCCCGGTTGGTGGCACCGGTACCAAAGGTGGGCATTAGTCCCGGTTGGTGCCACCAACCGGGACCAATGGCCTTGTACAGTGGCGTGGTGGTGGGAGTTTAGTCCCACCTTGCTAGTTGAGAGTGCCCAACACCTGTTTATAAGCTCCGCTGCCTCCTCCCTCTCGAACTCCTCTGAACTGCAGGCCTATGGGCCTAATCTGACACTGCTTTGCCTGTGGGCCTATTGGGCCTTCTGCGAGCCTGAATCTTGGCCCAGGTTAGGTTTCTAGTCGTATTCAGGCCATGGTGGCCCAATAGGTGGCAGTTTTTTTATTTTTATTTCCAGTTTTTTTGTTTTGTTTTTTGCATTATTTATTTTCTTTTGTTTTTTGCTTTATTTTTTAATTCTTTTTGCTTTTAGGTCAGCAAAATTATAAATTTTCTGTTAGTGCCATTAGTTTTAGAAAAATCTTAAACTTTCTGTTAGTGCCATTAGTTTTCAAATTTTGAATAGTTAAAATTTGAATTCTTTGAAATTTGTGTGAATCACAAAGTTTGTGATTAACTTTACTAGAAAAATAGTTTTTTTCCAGTTTTTTGTTTTCTTTTTTGCATTATTTATTTTTCTTTTGTTTTGTTTTTTGCTTTAATTTTTAATTCTTTTTGCTTTTAGGTCAGCAAAATTATAAACTTTCTGTTAGTGCCATTAGTTTTAGAAAAAATTTAAAATTTCTGTTAGTGCCATTAGTTTTTAAATTTGAATAGTTAAAATTTGAATTCTTTGAAATTTGTCTGAATCACAAGTTTGTGATTAACTTTACTAAAAAAATGAGCATAGATGCGCCTATAGAGAGAATTCAACCTAAATTCATAATAAATTTCTATGAATTTTAGAGAAATTCACTTTGTATTTAGATCAAATTCCCTGTATAGGGGCATCTATTTTCACTTTGAGAGGAGCTCAACAAGGCAGAGAGGGACGGGCTTATAAACCGGTGTGAGCGACCTTCGATTGGCGAGGTGGGACTAAACTCTGACCGCAACAATGACCAACCCTTTAGTCCCGGTTTGTGGCATAAACCGGGACTAATGGTCATGGGACAGGGGTGAGGCGCATTGGTCCCGTTTCATGCATGGAACCGGGACCAAAAGGTCCAGACGAACTAGGACTAATGGCCCACGTGGCTGCCCTCTTGAGTGTTCTTGGTGAGAACATAGTTGACAAGGAGCGAACCGGGATTAATGGTATTACGAGGGCCGAACCATAAGACATTAAAGCATTTCAAATGAACTCTGAAAAAGTTGAAAGTTGGCATGGTATCATAATTCCACCCACATAGCATGTGCATGTACAAAACGGACAATGGTATCATACTCATCTGTTACAAAGTTGGCATGGTATCATCATAATAGTTGCGGGAGAAAGTCTTCACTTTTTCTTTGCTTGTGTCATTTGCTTATTGCGCCGTAACCATGGATAATCTTCATCGTTTATCAGGATGCTTGGGTCAGCCTTGACTTTGAAGGGAGGAATTTCAAGAAACTTTTCAAAATCTTCAGACATGTCTGTCTTGCCCTCCACTCCCACGATGTCCCTTTTTCCTGAAAGAACTATGTGGCGCTTTGGATCATCGTATGATGTATTCGCTTCCTTATCTTTTCGTTTTCTCGGTCTGGTAGACATGTCCTTCACATAGATAACATGTGCCACATCATTGGCTAGGACGAACGGTTCGTTAGCGTACCCAAGATTTTTTAGATCCACTGTTGTCATTCCGTACTGTGGGTCTACCTGTACCCCGCCTGCTGACAGATTGACCCATTTGCACTTAAACAAAGGGACCTTAAAATCATGTCCGTAGTCAAGTTCCCATATGTCCACTATGTAACCATAATATGTGTCCTTTCCCCTCTCGGTTGCTGCATCAAAGCGGACACCGCTGTTTTGGTTGGTGCTCTTTTGATCTTGGGCGATCGTGTAAAATGTATTCCCATTTATCTCGTATCCTTTGTAAGTCAATACAGTCAAAGATGGTCCCCTGGACAACAAGTACAGCTCATCACAAACAGTGTTGTCACCTCTGAGACGTGTTTCCAACCAACTGCTGAAAGCTTTGATGTGTTCACATGTAATCCAGTCGTCGCACTGCTCCGGGTGTTTGGAGCGCAGACTGTTCTTGTGTTCATCGACATACGGGGTCACCAAGGTAGAGTTCTGTAGAACTGTGTAGTGTGCTTGAGACCAAGAATATCCGTCCCTACATATTATTGAGTCCCCTCCAAGCGTGCCTTTTCCAGTCGGTCTCCCCTCATACCGCGATTTAGGGAGACCTATCTTCTTAAGGCCAGGAATGAAGTCAACACAAAACCCGATGACATCCTCTGTTTGATGGCCCATGGAGATGCTTCCTTCTGGCCTAGCGCGGTTATGGACATATTTCTTTAGGACTCCCATGAAACTCTCAAAGGGGAACATATTGTGTAGAAATACGGGCCCCAGAATGACAATCTTGTCGACTAGATGAACTAGGACGTGCGTCATGATATTGAAGAAGGATGGTGGGAACACTAGCTCGAAACTGACAAGACATTGCGCCACATCACTCCTTAGCCATGGTACGATTTCTGGATCGATCACCTTCTGAGAGATTGCATTGAGGAATGCACATAGCTTCACAATGGCTAATCGGACGTTTTCCGGTAGAAGCCCCCTCAATGCAACCGGAAGCAGTTGCGTCATAATCACGTGGCAGTCATGAGACTTTAGGTTCTGGAACTTTTTCTCTAGCATATTTATTATTCCCTTTATATTCGACGAGAAGCCAGTCGGGACCTTCATACTGAGCAGGCATTCAAAGAAGATTTATTTCTCTTCTTTTGTAAGAGCGTAGCTGGCAGGACCTTCATACTGCTTCGGAGGCATGCCATCTTTTTCGTGCAAACTTTGTGGGTCCTCCCGTGTCTCAGGTGTATCTTTTGTCTTTCCATACACGCCCAAGAAGCCTAGCAGGTTCACACAAAGGTTCTTCGTCACGTGCATCACGTCGATTGAAGAGAGGACCTCTAGGTCTTTCCAGTAGGGTAGGTCCCAAAATATAGATTTCTTCTTCCACATGGGTGCGTGTCCCTCAGCGTCATTCGGAACAACTAGTCCGCCGGGACCCTTTCCAAAGATTACGTGTAAATCATTGACCATAGCAAGTACATGATCACCGGTACGCATGGCGGGCTTCTTCTGGTGATCTGCCTCGCCTTTGAAATGCTTGCCTTTCTTTCGACATTGATGGTTGGTCGGAAGAAATCGACGATGGCCCCGGTACACATTCTTCCTGCATTTGTTTAGGTATATACTTTCAGTGTCATCTAAATAGTGCGTGCATGCATGGTATCCCTTGTTTGTCTATCCTGAAAGGTTACTGAGAGCGGGCCAATCGTTGATGGTCACGAACAGCAATGCCTTTAGGTTAAATTCCTCCTGTCTGTGCTCATCCCATGTACGTACACCGTTTCCATTCCACGGCTGTAAAAGTTCTTCAACTAATGGCCTTAGGTACACATCAATGTCGTTGCCGGGTTGCTTAGGGCCTTGGATGAGAACTGGCATCATAATGAACTTCCGCTTCATGCACATCCAAGGAGGAAGGTTATACATACATAGAGTCACGGGCCAGGTGCTGTGATTGCTGCTCTGCTCCCCGAAAGGATTAATGCCATCCGCGCTTAAAGCAAACCATAGGTTCCTTGGGTCCTTTGCAAACTCAGCCCAGTACTTTCTCTCGATTTTTCTCCACTATGACCCCGTCAACGGGTGCTCTCAACTTCCCGTCTTTCTTACGGTCCTCACGGTGCCATCGCATCAACTTGGCATGCTCTCCGTTTCTGAACAGACGTTTCAACCATGGTATTATAGGAGCATACCACATCACCTTCGCAGGAACCCTCTTCCTTGGGGGCTTGCCGTCAACATCACCAGGGTCATCTCGTCTGATCTTATACCGCAATGCACCTCATACCGGGCATGCATTCAGATCCATGTACGCACCGCAGTAGAGGATGCAGTCATTAGGGCATGCATGTATCTTCTGCACCTCCAATCCTAGAGGGCATACGATCTTCTTTGTCGCGTATGTACTGTCGGGAAATTCGTTATCCTTTGGAAGCTTCTTCTTCAATATTTTCAGTAGCTTCTCAAATCCTTTGTCAGGCACATCATTCTCTGCCTTCCACTGCAGCAATTCCAGTACGGTACCGAGCTTTGTGTTGCCATCTTCGCAATTGGGGTACAACCCTTTTTTGTGATCCTCTAACATGTTATCGAACTTCAGCTTCTCCTTTTGACATTTGCATTGCGTCCTTGCATCGACAATGACCCGGAAGAGATCATCATCATCAGGCACATCGTCTGGTTCCTCTTGATCTTCAGCAGCTTCACTAGTTACAGCATCATTGTGCACATCGTCTGGTTCCTCTTGATCTTCACCAGCTCCCCCCGTTGCAGCATCACCGTATTCAGGGGGCACATAGTTGTCATCGTCCTCTTCTTCTTCACCGTCTTCCATCATAACCCCTATTTCTCCGTGCCTCGTCCAAACATTATAGTGTGGCATGAAACCATTGTAAAGCAGGTGGGTGTGAAGGATTTTCCGGTCAGAGTAAGACTTCGTATTCCCACATTTAGGGCATGGACAATACATAAAACCATTCTGCTTGTTTGCCTCAGCCACTTGGAGAAAGTTATGCACGCCCTTGATGTACTCGGAGGTGTGTCTGTCACCGTACATCCATTGCCGGTTCATCAGCATGCATTATATATAATGAAGTGAGTCAAAAACCATTGCGGAACATCATGAATAAATAACTGATCAAATTAGTAGAAGTTCATCATCACATTAAAACCAAAGTACATGCATAGTTCTCATTGAACAACATATAGCTCTACAGAGCATCTACTTAAACCATACATTGAAACTATGTAAAACATTTCAATGCAACAACAAATGCGATCATAATCGCAACCAAGGTAACAATTGATCCAGCGACATAATGATACCAAGCCTCGGTATGAATGGCATATTTTCTAATCTTTCTAATCTTCAAGCGCATTGCATCCATATTGATCTTGTGATCATTGACGACATCCGCAACATGCAACTCCAATATCATCTTCTCCTCCTCAATTTTTTATTTTTTCCTTCAAGAAATTGTTTTCCTCTTCAACTAAATTTAACCTCTCGACAGTAGGGTCGGTTGGAATTTCCGGTTCACATACCTCCTAGATAAATAAAATCTATGTCACGTTGGTCGGCATAATTTTCATAAACAATAAATGAACCAATAGTTATAAAGATAATATATACCACATCCGAATCATAGAGAGGACGAGGGTCGACGGGGGAGGATACCAAAACCATCGCACTATATAATAACAAGCAATAAAATAGTAAGAAAATTAGACAAGTATCTATCTAAAGCAAGAATTTTTCTTTCAGAAAGAAGATAAGAACAAGAGGCTCACCACGGTGGTGCCGGTGACGAGATCGGCGCGGGCGATCGACGACAGTGAAGACGAGGACGGGGCGTGACGGGCCGCTAATATAAACCTAGACAAATCTCGGGAAAAATAAAGTTCGGAGGTCGTGCTTCGAGAGGAGAAAGCTTAACTAATGTGGCTCGGGCATTTCATCGAACACCTCATGTACATAGGAGGTGAGCTAGAGCATCACAAAGCCCTCCCCTCGCTGGCCAGAGAAAAACAGAGCACTGGAGTGCTCTGCTCGCGGGCGAGGGGTATATATAGGCACCTCAATGGTCCCGATTCGTGGCATAAACCGGTACTAAAGGGCAGCCTTTGGTCCCGGTTCGAGCCATCAACCTGAACCAATGGTGGTGGGCCAGGAGCGAGGCCCATTGGTCCCGATTCGTCCCACCAACCGGGACCAAAGGTGCCGGACGAACCAGGACCAATGCCCCCACGAGGCCCGGCAGGCCCCTGGCCTCACGAACCGGGACCAATGCCCCCATGGGTCCCGGTTCTAGACTGAACCGGGACTAATGGGCTGACCCGGCCTGAACCAAAGCCCCCTTTTCTACTAGTGCATGTGTGAATACATAGACAAACGGAGTGTCACTAGTATGCCTCTACTTGACTAGCTCGTTGAATCAAAGATGGTTAAGTTTCCTAGCCATACACAAGAGTTGTCATTTGATTAACGGGATCACATCATTAGCGAATGATGTGATTGACTTGACCCATTCCGTTTGCTTAGCACTTGATCGTTTAGTTTGTTGCTATTTCTTTCTTCATGACTTATACATGTTCCTATGACTATGAGATTATGCAACTCCTGAATACCGGAGGAACACTTAATGTGCTATCAAACGTCACAATGTAACTGGGTGATTATAAAGATGCTCTACAGGTGTCTCCGATGGTGTTTGTTGAGTTGGCATAGATCGAGATTAGGATTTGTCACTCCGATTGTCGGAGAGGTATCTCTGGGCCCTCTCGGTAATGCACATCACTATAAGCCTTGCAAGCAATGTGACTAATAAGTTAGTTACGGGATGATGCATTACAGAACGAGTAAAGAGACTTGTCGGTAACGAGATTGAACTAGGTATTGAGATACCGACGATCGAATCTCGGGCAAGTAACATACCGATGACAAAGGGAACAACGTATGTTGTTATACGGTTTGACCGATAAAGATCTTCGTAGAATATGTGGGAGTCAATATGAGCATCCAGGTTCCGCTATTGGTTATTGACCGGAGACGTGTCTCGGTCATGTCTACATAGTTCTCGAACCCGTAGGGTCCGCACGCTTAACGTTCGGTGACGATCGATATTATGAGTTTATGTGTTTTGATGTACCAAAGATAGTTCGGAGTCCCAGATGTGATCACGGACATGATGAGGAGTCTCGAAATGGTTGACATAAATATTGATATATTTGATGACTATATTCGGACACCAGAAGTGTTCCGAGGGTCACGTGATAATTATCGGAGTGTCGGGGGGTTATCGGAACCACCGGGGGAACTAATGGGCTAACATGGGCCTTGTGAGAGAGAGAGGAGAGGGCCTAGGGCTGCCCCCCTTGGGGAGTCCGAATTGGACAAGGAGGGGGCGGCGCCCCCTCTTTCCCTCCCTCTCTCCCTCTCCTACCTTCCCCCTTCCTCCTCCTAGTTGGACTAGGAAAGGGGGAGTCCTACTCCTACTAGGAGGAGGACTCTGATATGTCTCCATCGTATCTACTTTTCCAAACACTTTTGCCCTTCTTTTGGACTCTAACTTGCATGATTTGAATGGAACTAACCCGGACTGACGCTGTTTTCAGCAGAATTGCCATGGTGTTATTTTTGTGCAGAAATAAATTTCTCGGAATGACCTGAAACTTCACGGAGAATATTTTTGGAATTTATAAAAAATACTGGCGAAAGAATCAAGACCAGGGGTCCCACACCCTGTCCATGAGGGTGGGAAGCGCACCTACCCCCCTGGGCGCGCCCCCCTGCCTCGTGGGCCCCCTATGCTCCACCTAGCTCAACTCCAACTCCATATATTCATGTTCGGGGAGAAAAGAATCACACAGAAGGATTCATCACGTTTTACGATACAGAGCCGCCGCCAAGCCCTAAACTCTCTCGGGAGGGCTGATCTGGAGTCCATTCGGGGCTCCGGAGAGGGGAATCCGTCACCGTCGTCATCATCAACCATCCTCCATCACCAATTTCATGATGCTCACCGCCGTGCGTGAGTAATCCCATTGTAGGATTGCTGGACGGTGATGGGTTGGATCAGATTTACCATGTAATCGAGTTAGTTTTGTTAGGGTTTAATCCCTAGTATCCATTATGTTCTGAGATTTATGTTGCTATGACCTTGCCATGCTTAATGCTTGTCACTAGGGCCCGAGTGCCATGATTTCAGATCTGAACCTATTATGTTTCATGAATATATGGGAGTTCTTGATCCTATCTTGCAAGTCAATAGTCACCTACTATGTGTTATGATCCGGAAACCCCGAAGTGACAATAATCGGGACCACTCCCGGTGATGATGGTAGTTTGAGAAGTTCATGTATTCACTAAGTGTTAATGCTTTGGTCCGGTACTCTATTAAAAGGAGGCCTTAATATCCCTTAGTTTCCAATAGGACCCCGCTGCCATGGGAGGATAGGACAAAAGATGCCATGCAAGTTCTTCTCCATAAGCACGTATGCCTATATTCGGAATACATGCCTACATTACATAAATGAACTGGAGCTAGTTCTGTGTCACCCTATGTTATAACTGTTACATGATGAATCGCATCCGACATAATTATCCATCACCGATCCAATGCCTACGAGCTTTTCACATATTGATATTTGCTTAGTTACTTTTCCGTTGCCACTGTTACGATTACTATAAAACTGCTACTGTTACCTTTGCCACCGTTACCGTTACTTCCATACTACTTTGCTACTAAGTACTTTGCTATAGATATTAAGTCTTCCAGGTGTGGTTGAATTGACAACTCAAATGCTAATACTTGAGAATATTCTTTGGCTCCCCTTGTGTCAAATCAATAAATTTGGGTTGAATACTCTACCCTCGAAAACTGTTGTGATCCCCTATATACTTGTGGGTTATCAAGACTATCTTCTGGCGCCGTTGCTGGGGAGCATAGCTATATTCTTTGAGTCACTTGGGATTTATATCTATTGGTCACTATGAGGAACTTGAAAGACGAGAAAACCAAGATTTATCCCTCAACTACGAGGGGTGGTAAGGAACTGCCATCTAGCTCTGCACTTGATTCTCCTTCTGTTTTGAGTAAACTTGTGCACCTAAACCTGCTTCTGCTATTAATTCTGATATGTCGCATGTTATAGATGATGCCACTTCTGCTATGCATGATACTTATGATGAAACTACTTCTATGCTTGATAATATTGTGCCACTAGGTGAATTTCTTGATGAACAACTTGCTAGGGCTAGAGAGAATGAAATTATTGAAACTGATAATATTGATGAAAGTGATGATGAAGATTCTCCCCCTAAATAAGAATTGCCTGTTGTGCCTGAGTGTTATGTTATGGATGAAGAAACTGCTAGAGATTTTCTTGCTTGCAATGATAGATCTGATCTTAAGAAATTATTAGCTAAGTTGAAAGAAAAGTCTCTGAATGCTAGAATGAAATATGACCCTACTTTTTCTACTTCACCTATCTGTGTTACTGATAAGGATTATGATTTCTCTATCGATCCTGAGATAATTACTTTGGTTGAATCTGATCCTTTTTATGGCTATGAATCTGAAACTGTTGTGGCACATCTTACTAAATTGAATGATATAGCCACCCTATTCATTAATGATGACAAAACTCACTATTACTATATCCTTAAATTATTAACGTTCTCACTAAAGGGTGATGCTAAAACATGGTTTAATTCTCTTGATTCTGGTTGTGTGCGTAGTCCCCAGGATATGATTTATTACTTCTCTGCTAAATATTTCCCCGCTCGTAAGAAACAAGCTGCCTTAAGGGAAATATATAATTTTGTGCAAATTGAAGAAGAGAGTCTCCCACAAGCTTGGGGGGAGGCTTCTCCAATTACTTAATGCTTTGCCTGATCATCCTCTCAAGAAAAATGAAATACTTGATATCTTTTATAATGGACTAACCGATGCTTCCAGAGACCACCTGGATAGTTGTGCTGGTTGTGTTTTCAGGGAAAGAATTGTGGATCAAGCTGAATTATTATTGAATAATATGTTGACTAATGAAAATAATTGGACACTTCCTGAACCAACTCCTAAGGGCGGCGTCGAGGTCGGGGTCGGGGCTCGGGCGCGCGGCGGACGGCGGCGTCGAGGTCGGGGTCGGGGGCGGCGTCCGGGGCGGTGTTGAAGGTCGGGGGTGGGGGCGGCGTTGAATCTAGGGTCGGGGTGGCGTAGAGGGTGTGCGGAGAGCGCGCGGCGGCCGACGGGCGACGGCGGTGGCGAGAGTGGAGAGTTGGATTTGGGGGAAGTGGCCGTGGGGAAGGACGAACCCCGTGGTTAAGTCAGAAGTAGCAGTAGCGCGTTCCAAAAAGCGCGCTGCGGCTAAGTTAGCTACAACACGTTCTGGGATACACGCTACTGCTACTCCTTTCTCTTTTTTCCCTTTTTCATTTAGTTTTCTTCACATTTTATTTTCTTCCTTTCACCTTATTCTATTTCTTTCATTTTCAATTACCTTTCTATTTGCTTTCCATTTAATTTTATATCCTTTAGTAGTAGCGAGTTTATAATAAAACGCGCTGCTACAAAGAAAGTAGCGGTAGCGCGGTTCGTTTTAGGTCGCAACTAATATGTGTAGCCTATCGGCTAAGCCGTGGGAATTGTAGTAGTAACGTGTTTAGGACGAGACGCGCTACTGCTAGAACTTTATCTACAGCGCGGTTTGCAGGAGCGCGCTACTGCTACTTAGCACCAGCGTGCTTTTTTGACCCTCGCTACTGCTAAAGTTCTGTGTATAAGGTTTTCCCTAGTAGTGAGCGTTGTCCCGCACTACTGATAGGCAAAATACCCGCGCTACTGCTAGGGTTTTCCCTAGTAGTCCTTGACTAGCTCATTAATAAAGATGGTTAAGTTTCTTATCCATAGACATGAGTTGTCATTTGATAAACGAGATCACATCATTAGGGAATGATGTGATTGACTTGACCCATTCAGTTAGCTTAGCACTTGATAGTTTAGTATGTTGCTATTGCTTTCTTCATGACTTTACATGTTCCTATGACTATGAGATTATGCAACTCCCGAATACCGGAGGAACACTTTGTGTGCTACCAAACGTCACAACGTAACTGGGTGATTATAAAGGTGTTCTACAGGTGTCTCCGATGGTGTTTGTTGAGTTGGCATAGATCGAGATTAGGATTTGTCACTCCGAGTATCAGAGAGTATCTCTGGGCCCTCTCGGTAATGCACATCACTATAAGCCTTGCAAGCAATGTGACTAATGAGTTAGTTGAGGGATGATGCATTATGGAACGAGTAAAGAGACTTTCCGGTAATGAGATTGAACTAGGTATTGAGATACAGACGATCGAATCTCGGGCAAGTAACATACCGATGACAAAGGGAACAACGTATGTTGTTATGCGGTTTGACCAATAAAGATCTTCGTAGAATATGTAGGAACCAATATGAGCATCCAGGTTCCGCTATTGGTTATTGACCGGAGATGAGTTTCGGTCACGTCTACATAGTTCTCGAACCCGTAGGGTCCGCACGCTTAACGTTCAGTGATGATCGGTATTATGAGTTTATGTGTTTTGATATACCGAAGGTTGTTCAGAGTCCCGGATGTGATCATGGACATGAAGAGGAGTCTCGAAATGGTCGAGACATAAAGATCGATATATTGGATGGCTATGTTTGGACAACAGAATGGTTCCGGGTGAATTCGGGCATTTACCGGAGTACCGGGAGGTTACCGGAACCCCCCCCAGGTAGTCATTGGGCCTTAATGGGCCTTAGTGGGAGAAAGGATGTCACGCCCTCGATGCGGCTATATCTCCCACATGTCGATGCACGACTTAGAGGCATAACCGCATTGAAAGCAATGTCGCAAGTGAGGTAATCTTCACACAACCCATGTAATACATAAGGGAAAGAGATACATAGTTGGCTTACAATCGCCACTTCACACAAATACATGAATAAAGCATTACATCAACCAGATACATTCAAGGCCCGACTACGGAGCCAAAATAAAAGAAGACTACCCCAAATGCTACACAGATCCCCAATCGACCCCAACTGGGCTCCACTACTGAACAACTAGAACGAAACAACACAAAGGATAAGATCTTCATCGAGCTCCTCCTGAGCTTGGTTGCGTCATCTGCACGGTATCCTCCGCACCTGCAAGCTGGTTTTGAAAGTATCTGTGAGTCACGGGGACTCAGCAATCTCACACCCTCGCGATCAAAACTATTTAAGCTTATAGGACTGGTAAAAGGTAATATGTGGAGCTGCAGCAAGCGACTAGCATATATGGTGGCTAACATACGCAAATGAGAGCGAGAAGAGAAGGCAAAGCACGATCGATAAAAGTATGATCAAGAAGTGATCCTAGAACAACCTACGTCAAGCATAACTCCAACACCGTGTTCACTTCCCGGACTCCGCCGGAAAGAGACCATCACGGTTATACACGCGGTTGATGTATTTTAATTAAGGTCAACTTCAGGTTTTCTACAACCGGACATTAACAAATTCCCATCTGCCCATAACCGCGGGCACGGCTTTCGAAAGTTCAAATCCCTGCAGGGGTGTCCCAACTTAGCCCATCACAAGCTCTCACGGTCAACGAAGGATATTCCTTCTAGCGGGAAGACCCGATCAGACTGGGAATCCCGGTTACAAGACATCCTCGACAATGGTAAAACAAGTACAGCAAGACCACCCGTTGTGCCGACAAATCCCGATAGGAGCTGCACATATCTCGTTCTCAGGGCACACCGGATAAGCTAAGCGTACGGGAGCCAACGTAACCCAAGTTGCCAAGGGACCACTACTAGGAAAAGGGCTAAAGATAGGATTGATACTAATGGCGCACCAGAGAAGTGGTGCGCCACTACTATATACTAATGGCGCACCTGGTGGAGATATGCCATTAGTGTGGAATACACTAATGGCACACCAGGCAGAAGGTGCGCCACTAGTAAAACATTTTTTTTTTCATTTTTACTAATGGCGCACTGGCGACAGAGTGCGCCAGTAAATTTTTTTTTACTTTTTGGCAAAAAAAACTTTCTAATGGCGCACCGCCGCTCGGTGCGCCATTAGTACGCTTCCCCCCCCCCACTCCACCTATTCCCCTCCCTCCCTTCCTCCCCACTCAGTACGCCCCCTCCGCCCCAACCGTACGCCGCC
>NC_041390.1:21526087-21528903 GCF_002162155.2 Triticum dicoccoides
CCCCCTCCGTCCCCTACCGCCGCCGCACCGACCAAGAGGAGGACGAGGAGGAGGAGGAGGAGACGACGACCGCCTCTACCTCAGCTTAGCCAGGCCACGCGACACCGAGCCGAGCGCCGCCTCCCTCGTCGTCCCCCCTCCGCCCGCGCCCGCGCCCTCGACGTCCTCCCGCCCAAGCCGAGACGCAAAGACAGGCGAGTGGAGGAGCCCGCCGCGTGTCACCGAAGCTTCAACGCCCAGCCGCTGCCGGAGCTTCAACGCCGGCGTCTTCCTCCATTCCTCCATCCCCTCCCCAGGTGATTCCTCCCTTCTCCTCCACCCCTCCCCTGCAAACCCTAGGGCCATGGCGGCATGTTATAATTTCTCTCCTGCATGCTTGTACTCGCTAGCAACGGCTTACAAGTCTAATTACTTCTCTCTGTACAGTTTAGTATTATTGACTGATGCATATTTAGTGTGGATTAATCGAACAAATTCCTCTTGATTCCTGCTGGTCCTCACAACACAGAACATCAATATTGTCACTCTGCAAATTATCAGCGAGCTTTTATTTCTTCTGAATCACTGTGCCTAGTTTTTTTACATATAATAATTCATTCAGAACAGCCTCCGCTATTCTTTCCAGATCAAATTTTTTGAGGTTGTTTGGTTTGAAAAATTGTCTTAACAATATGCTTGCTAATTTGAGGACAGTGTGAGGCTTCTGTTCTTTTTCTTGTTTAGTTATGATAATTGTAGTGTTGTTGAACATCTTTGATCAAATGAAGGTGATTGAATCCAAATTGTCAATAGTGAGAATTTAATATGGTATTGGTCACTTTTGTAATGTGCAGTTGTGAAGTGGCTACCAGACGGAAACACTTTCAGACCAAATAGTTAGGCAAAAGTTTTGTTTTAAGCATATTTATTCCATTACCAGTTTAGTATAATATATCCAAGGCACAACATTACCAGTTTATAGTCATATTTTAGCAACTTACCGTTGTCCAAGCCATCAAAACCAAATAATGGGGTTGTTTGATCTGAAGAATTGTCAACAATAGGCTTGTAGTGTATTTGTTTATTTTGGGGTAGTTGTGTTTAGTGAACAAAACAGACTACATTCAGTGACCAAACTGAAAGCATGCACTAATTGTTGCAAGTATGTGTTCATGTTACCAGATTTTTCCGGTTGATGGTTGTGTTATTTCAGTAGTCACAGTAGGATGATGTGATGATTGACTCATTTTACTTCTAACATTGCATATTTCATAGTCTACTTAGTCTGCTGCATCAGTGCCTAGTCTCACCTTGCTGTTAATGTGCCCTGATAATGATGTATTTTGTCATAAAAATATATAGTGGACTGCCATGATAATGACATGGTCCTGTGTTTGCAAGTTATCATAATCTTCAGTTTACTTGACTTTTGAGCCTGCTAGTAGTTTACTTCCATGAGTTGTTTTATTGACATGGCACATTTGCAATGGAGTTTTATATATCTTTAGCCACTGTTCATTAACAACAAGTCAGTTTTGTTTATAGTTGTGATCTTCTAAAATGACCCATTGGCAACTTCATTACGCGGGGATAATGATTTTGCAGGTACCCCGAGAGGCCCTTGAGTTTGCCGGAATGTCGATTAACTTCCGTTCCGGCAAATTCGGGTACTCCATATGTTTTATGATCTGTTGTAAGGGTACTAATTGGTCTCTTCTGCTGCTTATCAGAGATGGCGGGAAGCAGCCACCGCCGCTCTGCGACACCGCAATACGAGTTGGATGCTTCCGAGTTCTTCACTATCATACTTGGGACTTCAGTATCATCCATGACGCAGGTATATAAAACGAGAGATCTCCCCTTCACCCATCTCATTATGATATCTGTTGTTTGCTACATCACTCATTATCCCAAACTGCAGAGGCTGCCTGACAGTTTTATGAACATGCTGATGGGTGAAGATCCGCCAAATAATGTGAAGCTGCGATAGGCCGGCAGCGGGTTTCGCAGGCTGTGGGATGTGGAGTTGCTGATCAAGGAGGGCCACATGTACTTGTCTCGTGGGTGGGAGAAGTTCTACCATGCCTATGACCTGCGGCTGGGGTACTTCCTTCTCTTCAGGTATGACGACGACGCCACCATGCTCATCGTGAAGGTGTTCAATGCGACTATGTGTCGCATGCACTACGCTGAAGATTATGATGCCGGTACGTTCTGCCTCTTCTTATTCCTCTATATTTGGCTTTGTCTGACATCGATTGTTAACGGTCATTGTTGCATTTGGACAGGTAATGGGAGCAGCAGCAGCGACAATGGCTACAGCCAAAGCAGCAGCGACTATGGCTGTAGCGAAAGCAGCAGAGATTCTGGCTGTAGCGAAAGCAGCAGCGATTCTGGCAGCAGCATAGACAACAATAAGGATGATCCGGACTGGAGTGCGGGAGAAGAGGAGCAGAGTGGGGATGAGGAGCTGCAGGATGACGATGGGCATCAGGCTGAGGATGACCTAGCGCTGGTGGTGGCTGACCAAGGGCAAGAGATGGTGGTGGCTGACCATGGGAAAGAGATGGTGGTGGCTGACCATGGGCAAGAGATGGAGGTGGCTGAGGATGACCTAGCGATGGCCGTGCCTGAAGGTGGCCTCGCGATGGTGGTGGTGCCTGACAATGACCACGCACCGGTGGTGGCGCCGGCGATCCCACAGCTGGGCGACATGACCACGCCAATTGAGGTAGAAGACTACATCCCACTGCCTCCACCGCCTCCACCGCCTCGCCGCTCTTGGCGCATCAGGCTGAGGAACGAGAAGGAGAAGAACAATGCATGAGAACTGAACT
>NC_041390.1:21529173-21540762 GCF_002162155.2 Triticum dicoccoides
TATATATATACTTAGTTACCTATGTTATCTCTAATATGCTTAGTTTCCTATAGGTTAGCTTCATTTTACCTAAGTTGGCTCTAATATGCTAACTTAGAGCTTATATGCTTAGTTTCCTATAGGTTAGCTCCAAAATAACATATGTTAGCACAAAATGATCAAGTTTACATAATAAGCTTATAGTCTTTTTCTTATTCTTCTTCTTTTCCAAAATGACATAGGTTAGCTTCATTTTACCTAAGTTGGCTCTAATATACTAACTTAGAGCTTATATGCTTAGTTTCTTATAGGTTAGCTCCAAAATAACTTATGTTAGCACAAAATGATCGAGTTTACATAATAAGCTTATAGTCTTCTTCTTATTTCTTTTCCAAAATTCTTCTTATTCTTCTCTAGTGTTCTTCTTCTTCTAGTATTCTTCTAGTCTTCTTCTTTTTCTTCTTCTAACTTCTTGTTTATCATTTTGCAGATTTGATTTAATTCACGGAAGCTTGCATGGATGGAGTGCTTCTTTTCCATTTGTGTTTTTATTTTGTATCAATGTGAAACTTTTGTGAATTGATGGATAACGGTGTTGGATGAACAATGTGAAACTTTTGTAATATGTAACGATGGAACTATGTGTTGACTATGTATGTATATGTGATGGAACTTGTGTGTTGGATATGTATGTATATATGATGGAACTTGTGTGTTGGCTATGATTGTTATATGGATGCTTGTTGTATATATATGTGTTGGATATCTCATAGGTGAAATAGTGACGTGAGATTAAGAAAAAAAATAAAAAAATTGTTACTAATGGCGCATTACCGTGTGGTGCGCCATTAGTATAGCAGACACTAGTGGCGCACCGTGGGCAAAACTAATGGTGCACTGCCTGGTGCGCCTTTAGTATACCAGATACTAATGGCGCACCAGTGGTGCGCCATTAGTAAAAAATTCTAGTGGCGTGATACTAATGGCGCACCAGTGATGCGCCATTAGCAGGCAAAACTGGTGCGCCATTAGTAGCCCTTTTCCTAGTAGTGGACGGCCCCGCACGGTGCTCTGGGTTGGACCAACACTTAGACAAGCACTGGCCCGGGGGTTTAAAATAAAGATGACCCTCGGGATGTGCGACTCCCAAGGGAAAAAGGCTAGGTGGCAAATGGTAAAACCAAGGTTGGGCCTTGCTGGACGAGTTTTATTCAAAGCGAACTGTCAAGGGGTTCCCATTATAACCCAACCGCGTAAGGAACGCAAAATCCGGGAACATAACACCTATATGACGGAAACTAGGGCGGCAAGAGTGGAACAAAACACCAGGCATAAGGCCGAGCCTTCCACCCTTTACCAAGTATATAGATGCATTAATTAATTAAGAGATATTGTGATATCTGTTGGAAATATTGCCTCTCCTCCCTCCCTTGCTGGATCAAGAAGGAGGAGACGTGGCTGTTCCGTACGTGTGTTGAACGCGGAGGTGCCGTCCGTTCAGCGCTGGTCATCGGTGATTTGGATCACGTCGAGTACGACTACATCATCACCGTTCTTTTGAACGCTTCCGCTCGCGATCTACAAAGGTATGTAGATGCATCTAATCACTCGTTGCTAGATGAACTCCTAGATGATCTTGGTGAAACGAGTAGGAAAATTTTTGTTTTCTGCAACGTTCCCCAACAGTGGCATCATGAGCTAGGTCTATGCGTAGTTCTTCTTGCGCGAGTAGAACACAATTTGTTGTGGGCGTAGATTTGTCAACTTTCTTGCCGTTACTAGTCCTTTCTTGCTTCAGCGGTATTGTGGGATGAAGCGGCCCGGACCAACCTTACACGTACGCTTACGTGAGACCGGTTCCACCGACTAACATGCACTAGTTGCATAAGGTGGCTGGCGGGTGTCTGTCTCTCCCACTTTAGTTGGAGCGGAATTGATGAACAGGGTCCTTATGAAGGGTAAATAGAAGTTGACAAATCACGTTGTAGCTTTAACGTAGGTAAGAAGACGTTCTTGCTAGAACCCTAATTCAGCCACGTAAAACTTGCAACAACAATTAGAGGACGTCTAACTTGTTTTTGCAGCAAGTGGTTTGTGATATGATATGGCCAAAGTTGTGATGAATGATGAATGATCTATATGTGATGTATGAGATGTTCATGCTATTGTAATAGGATTCACGACTTGCATGTCGATGAGTATGACAACCGGCAGGAGCCATAGGAGTTGTCTTTATTCTTTTAATGACCTGCGTGTCATCGAGAAACGCCATGTAAATTACTTTACTTTATTGCTAAACGCGTTAGCCATAGTAGTAGAAGTAATAGTTGGCGAGCAACTTCATGGAGACACGATGATGGAGATCATGATGATGGAGATCATGGTGTCAAGCCGGTGACAAGATGATCATGGAGCCCCAAGATGGAGATCAAAGGAGCTATGTGATATTGGCCATATCATGTCACATTTATTATTTGATTGCATGTGATGTTTATCATGTTTTGCATCTTGTTTACTTAGAACGACGGTAGTAAATAAGATGATCCCTCACAATAAATTCAAGAAGTGTTCCCCCTAACTGTGCACCGTTGCGACAGTTTGCTGTTTCAAAACACCACGTGATGATCGGGTGTTTTATTCAGACGTTCACATACAACGGGTGTAAGACAGATTTACACATGCAAACACTTAGGTTGACTTGACGAGCCTAGCATGTACAGACATGGCCTCGGAACACAGAAGACCGAAAGGTCGAGCATGAGTCGTATAGAAGATACGATCAACATGAAGATGTTCACCGATGTTGACTAGTCCGTCTCACGTGATGATCGGACACGGTCTAGTTTAACTCGGATCATGTAATACTTAGATGACTAGAGGGATGTCTAATCTAAGTGGGAGTTCACTAATAATTTGATTAGTTGAACTTAATTATCATGAACTTAGTCTAAAATATTTGCAATATGTCTTGTAGATCAAATGGCCAACGTAGTCCTCAACTTCAACGCGTTCCTAGAGAAAACTAAGCTGAAAGACGATGGCAGCAACTATACGGACTGGGTCCGGAACCTGAGGATCATCCTCATAGCTGCCAAGAAAGATTATGTCCTGCAAGCACCGCTTGGTGACGCACCCGTTCTCCCTGCAGAACAAGATGTTATGAACGCTTGGCAGGCACGTTTCGATGACTACTCCCTCGTTCAGTGCGGCATGCTTTACAGCTTAGAGCCGGGGCTCCAAAAGCGTTTTGAGAGACATGGAGCATATGAGATGTTCGAAGAGCTGAAAATGGTTTTCCAAGCTCATGCCCGGGTCGAGAGATATGAAGTCTCCGACAAATTCTTCAGCTGTAAGATGGAGGAAAACAGTTCTGTCAGTGAGCACATACTCACTATGTCTGGGTTGCATAGCCGCTTGACTCAGCTGGGAGTTAATCTCCTGGATGATGCGGTCATTGACAGAATCCTCCAGTCGCTTCCACCAAGCTACAAGAGCTTTGTGATGAACTTCAATATGCAGGGGATGGAAAAGACCATTCCTGAAGTATTTGCTATGCTGAAATCAGCAGAGGTAGAAGTCAAGAAGGAACATCAAGTGTTGATGGTCAATAAAACCACTAAGTTCAAGAAAGGCAAGGGTAAAAAGAACTTCAAGAAGGACGGCAAGGAGGTTGCCGCGCCCGGCAAGCAAGCTGCCGGGAAGAAGCCAAAGAATGGACCCAAGCCCGAGACTGAGTGCTTTTATTGCAAGGGAAGCGGTCACTGGAAGCGGAACTGCCCTAAGTACTTAGCGGATAAGAAGGCCGGCAAAACAAAAGGTATATGTGATATACATGTAATTGATGTGTACCTTACTAGTGCCCGTAGTAGCTCCTGGGTATTTGATACCGGTGCAGTTGCTCACATTTGTAACTCAAAGCAGGGGCTGCGGAATAAGCGGAAACTGGCAAAGGACGAGGTGACGATGCGCGTCGGGAATGGTTCCAAGGTCAATGTGATCCCGTCGGCACGCTACCTCTGCATCTCCCTTCGGGATTAGTTTTAAACCTTAATAATTGTTATTTAGTGCCAGCTTTGAGCATGAACATTGTATCAGGATCTCGTTTAATTTGAGATGGCTACTCTTTTAAATCTGAGAATAATGGTTGTTCCATTTTTATGAGAGATATGTTTTATGGTCATGCTCCTATGGTGAATGGTTTATTCTTTATGAATCTCGAACGTGATGCTACACATGTTCATAATGTGAGTACCAAAAGAAGTAAGGTTGATAATGATAGTCCCACATACCTGTGGCACTGCCGCCTTGGTCACATAGGTGTCAAACGCATGAAGAAGCTCCATGCTGATGGACTTTTAGAGTCTCTTGATTATGAATCATTTGACACATGCGAACCATGCCTTATGGGTAAAATGACCAAGACTCCGTTCTCAGGAACAATGGAGCGAGCAACCGACTTATTGGAAATCATACATACTGATGTGTGCGGTCCAATGAGTGTTGAGGCTCGCGGTGGCTATCGCTATGTTCTCACCCTCACTGATGATTTAAGTAGGTATGGGTATATCTACTTAATGAAACACAAGTCTGAAACCTTTGAAAAGTTCAAGGAATTTCAGAGTGAGGTTGAAAATCAACGTGACAGGAAAATCAAGTTTCTACGATCAGATCGTGGAGGAGAATACTTGAGTCACGAGTTTGGGGCACACTTAAGAAAATGTGGAATAGTTTCACAACTCACGCCGCCTGGAACACCTCAGCGTAATGGTGTGTCCGAACATCGTAATCGCACTCTGTTAGATATGGTGCGATCTATGATGTCTCTTACCGATTTACCGCTTTCTTTTTGGGGCTATGCTTTAGAGACTGCCGCATTCACTTTAAATAGGGCTCCGTCGAAATCCGTTGAGACGACACCGTATGAATTATGGTTTGGGAAGAAACCTAAGCTGTCGTTTCTAAAAGTTTGGGGATGCGATGCTTATGTCAAGAAACTTCAATCTGAAAAGCTCGAACCCAAGTCGGAAAAATGCGTCTTCATAGGATACCCAAAAGAAACTATTGGGTACACCTTCTACCTCAGATCCGAAGGCAAGATCTTTGTTGCCAAGAATGGGTCCTTTCTGGAGAAAGAGTTTCTCTCGAAAGAAGTAAGTGGGAGGAAAGTAGAGCTTGATGAAGTATTACCTCTTGAACCGGAAAATGGCGCAACTCAAGAAAATGTTCCTGAGGTGCCTACACCGACTAGAGAGGAAGTTAATGACAATGATCAAGATACTTCTGATCAAGCCCCTACTGAAATTCGAAGGTCCACAAGGACACGTTCCGCACCAGAGTGGTACGGCAACCCTGTCTTGGAAATCATGCTGTTAGACAACGGTGAACCTTCGAACTATGAAGAAGCGATGGCGGGCCCGGATTCCGACAAATGGCTGGAAGCCATGAAATCCGAGATAGGATCCATGTATGAAAACAAAGTATGGACTTTGACTGACTTTCCCGTTGAGCGGCGAGCCATAGAAAATAAATGGATCTTTAAGAAGAAGACAGACGCGGATGGTAATGTGACCATCTATAAAGCTCGGCTTGTCGCTAAGGGTTATCGACAAGTTCAAGGGGTTGACTACGATGAGACTTTCTCACCGGTAGCGAAGCTGAAGTCCGTCCGAATCATGTTAGCAATTGCCGCATTCTATGATTACGAAATATGGCAAATGGACGTCAAAACGGCATTCCTTAATGGTTTCCTTAAGGAAGAATTGTATATGATACAGCCGGAAGGTTTTGTCGATCCTAAGAATGCTGACAAAGTGTGCAAGCTCCAACGCTCGATTTATGGGCTGGTGCAAGCATCTCGGAGTTGGAACATTCGCTTTGATGAGATGATCAAAGCGTTTGGGTTTACACAGACTTATGGAGAAGCCTGCGTTTACAAGAAAGTGAGTGGGAGCTTTGTAGCATTTCTCATATTATATGTAGATGACATACTTTTGATGGGAAATGATATAGAACTCTTGGACAGCATCAAGGCCTACTTGAATAAAAGTTTTTCAATGAAGGACCTTGGAGAAGCTGCTTATATATTAGGCATCAAAATCTATAGAGATAGATCAAGACGCCTCATAGGTCTTTCACAAAGCACATACCTTGATAAGATATTGAAGAAGTTCAATATGGATCAATCCAAGAAGAGGTTCTTGCCTGTGTTACAAGGTGTGAAATTGAGCTCAGCTCAATGTCCGACCACGGCAGAAGATATAGAAGAGATGAGCGTCATCCCCTATGCCTCAGCCATAGGTTCTATTATGTATGCCATGCTGTGTACCAGACCTGATGTTAACCTTGCCGTCAGTTTGGTAGGAAGGTACCAAAGTAATCCCGGCAAGGAACACTGGACAGCGGTCAAGAATATCCTGAAGTACCTGAAAAGGACTAAGGAAATGTTTCTCGTTTATGGAGGTGACGAAGAGCTCGTCGTAAAGGGTTACGTCGACGCTAGCTTCGACACAGATCTGGATGACTCTAAGTCACAAACCGGATACGTGTATATTTTGAATGGTGGGGCAGTAAGCTGGTGCAGTTGCAAGCAAAGCGTCGTGGCGGGATCTACATGTGAAGTGGAGTACATGGCAGCCTCGGAGGCAGCACATGAAGCAATATGGGTGAAGGAGTTCATCACCGACCTAGGAGTCATACCCAATGCGTCGGGGCCGATCAAGCTCTTCTGTGACAACACTGGAGCTATTGCACTTGCCAAGGAGCCCAGGTTTCACAAGAAGACAAGGCACATCAAGCGTCGTTTCAACTCCATTCGTGAAAATGTTCAAGATGGAGACATAGAGATTTGTAAAGTACATACGGACCTGAATGTAGCAGATCCGTTGACTAAACCTCTCCCTAGAGCAAAACATGATCAACACCAGAATTCCATGGGTGTTCGATTCATCACAATGTAACTAGATTATTGACTCTAGTGCAAGTGGGAGACTGTTGGAAATATGCCCTAGAGGCAATAATAAAAGCATTATTATTATATTTCCTTGTTCATGATAATTGTCTTTATTCATGCTTTAATTGTGTTATCCGGAAATCGTAATACATGTGTGAATAACAGACACCAACATGTCCCTAGTAAGCCTCTAGTTGACTAGCTCGTTGATCAACAGATAGTCATGGTTTCCTGACTATGGACATTGGATGTCATTGATAACGAGATCACATCATTGGGAGAATGATGTGATGGACAAGACCCAATCCTAAACATAGCACAAGATCGTATAGTTCGTTTGCTAGAGTTTTCCAATGTCAAGTATCTTTTCCTTAGACCATGAGATCGTGTAACTCCCGGATACCGTAGGAGTGCTTTGGGTATGCCAAACGTCACAACGTAACTGGGTGACTATAAAGGTAGACTACGGGTATCTCCGAAAGTGTCTGTTGGGTGACATGGATCAAGACTGGGATTTGTCACTCCGTATGACGGAGAGGTATCACTGGGCCCACTCGGTAATGCATCATCATAATGAGCTCAGAGTGACCAAGTGTCTGGTCACGGGATCATGCATTACGGTACGAGTAAAGTGACTTGCCGGTAACGAGATTGAACGAGGTATTGGGATACCAACGATCGAATCTCGGGCAAGTAACATATCGATAGACAAAGGGAATAGCGTACGGGGTTGATAGAATCCTCGACATCGTGGTTCATCCGATGAGATCATCGTGGAGCATGTGGGAGCCAACATGGGTATCCAGATCCCGCTGTTGGTTATTGACCGGAGAGTCGTCTCGGTCATGTCTGCTTGTCTCCCGAACCCGTAGGGTCTACACACTTAAGATTCAGTTACGCTAGGGTTGTAGGGATATGTATATGCAGTAACCCGAATGTTGTTCGGAGTCCCGGATGAGATCCCGGACGTCACGAGGAGTTCCGGAATGGTCCGGAGGTAAAGATTTATATATGGGAAGTCCTGTTTCGGGCATCGGGACAAGTTTCGGGGTTATCGGTATTGTACCGGGACCACCGGAAGGGTCCCAGGGGTCCACCGGGTGGGTCCACCTGTCCCGGGGGGGCCACATGGGCTGTAGGGGGTGCGCCTTGGCCTAATGGGCCAAGGGCACCAGCCCCACATAGGCCCATGCGCCTAGGGTTTAAGGGGGAAAGAGTCCTAGGAGGGGAAGGCACCTCCTAGGTGCCTTGGGGGGGGAGGGAAACCCCCCTTGGCCGCCGCACCCCCTAGGAGATTGGATCTCCTAGGGCCGGCCACCCCCCCTTGGCCCTCCTATATATAGTGGGGGAGAGGAGGGACTTCATACCTGAACGCCTTGGCCTTTGGTTGCCTCCTTCTCCCTCCCCAACACCTCCTCCACCTCCATAGTGCTTAGCGAAGCTCTGCCGGAGTACTGCAGCTCCATCAACACCACGCCGTCGTGCTGCTGCTGGTGACATCTCCCTCAATCTCTCCTCCCTCCCTTGCTAGATCAAGAAGGAGGAGACGTGGCTGTTCCGTACGTGTGTTGAACGCAGAGGTGCCGTCCGTTCGGCGCTGGTCATCGGTGATTTGGATCACGTCGAGTACGACTACATCATCACCGTTCTTTTGAACGCTTCCGCTCGCGATCTACAAAGGTATGTAGATGCATCTAATCACTCGTTGCTAGATGAACTCCTAGATGATCTTGGTGAAACGAGTAGGAAAATTTTTGTTTTCTGCAACGTTCCCCAACAATATCCCAACAAGTAAACATGTTCCAACAAGGAACAACATCTCCATGTTCCAACAAGGAACAAACTTCAATCTTCACCTGCAACTAACAACGCTATAAGAGGGGCTGAGCAAAGCGGTAACATAGCTAAACAACGGTTTGCTAGGACAAGGTGGGTTAGAGGCTTGGTTCGACAATATAGGAGGCATGATAAGCAAGTGGTAGGTATCGCAGCATAGGCATAGCAAAAGAGCGAGCATCTAGCAAGCAAAGATAGAAGTGATTTCGAGGGTATTATCATCTTGCCTGAAATCCCGCAAGGAAGAAGAACGAGTCCATGAAAAAGATAAACGGACGTAGTCGAACGGATCCTCACAGACACGACATTATCGGAACTAACCCGAAGAAGCAACACCGGAAAGAAAGCAAACAACATGGTAAACAACCACCACATAAGCATGACATGATGCACAACCAAGTATGATGCATGTCCAGTTTAAATATGCATGGCATGGCAAAGTGCACAAACAAAACTACAAATTAAGTGGAGCTGAATATGCAACGATTTGCATATTGACGGACACCACAATAATTATTTAGTTCTCTCTCGTTTAGGTACCCAACAATATTAAATGTTGATTAACATGGCAAGAGGTGAGGCATAACAAAACTACACCATCTAAACAATTTAAATGGGGCCGGATATAACAAATAACGAATCCGATAAATCCCCATATGCATTAGTAATTTATTGCAACAACAATTTAAACATTTTAATTGTTGTTATCATGATGCGGATGACATGAACAAGTTTATGCAATTTTTATTAAAAGTTGACAAGAGCATTATGAAGCATTTGTCTCCGTGGTGGAAAGAAAAGGGGTGCCACGGCGACGATAACGAAACGGTGCCACGGCAACGTTCCGGTTCCGGTAACTCGATTGTGATATCGATGCAAAGGAGAAGTGTGCGGTTGCGTGCAAAAGATGGTGGGGCGCTCCCGGATACCGGGTGCCCCACGAGTTGGCGACAAGGAAACGAGTGACAAATTGGACACGGTGCAAATACGAGCATCTCAAACATCGTAAACATTCGTTCACGGACGGTCGTCTCGGGGTTATACCTTCGAAGTGTGCAAACGGGACGGTTCTCGTTCGGTGCCAAGTAGAGGAATTAGTCGTTCTCGAGACGTTCGTAGTGGAAGTAGGGGTACATGACCACGGTAGAGGTAATCGTGATCTTGGTGGCGGTAGTCGTTCACGTTCTTAGAAGCACAATTTTCCATAGATGTTCGGGATCACGACGAGGGACTTGACGTGCACGGAGGCTTCGAGGGTCGACGGTAGTTGTTCCCGTATCATCGTGGAAGTAGTCGTACTCGGCAATAGTGGTACTTGGCGTTTTGTTCGGTACTCGTTCAACATCCAAGGTCTTCGGCGCTATAGTAGTCGAACTTAACATTTTCCAAGGGGCTCCGGATGTCGTGGTACTTGGCGAATCCGTGTGGTCGTACACGAGTCGTAGTCGAACTTGATGGTTCCGTTACACGGTTCTTCGGAGTCGGTAATGGTACACGTTTTCGTAGACGGACTTGACGAATCCGAGTCACTTGGGGTCGACGGTAGTCAAACTTGACGGTTTTTGTACATGGGTCTTTGACGTCGGTAGTCGTTTTAGGCGGCGGGTGTCGAGGTACTTGGCCGTAGTGGTACTTGGTGAATTCCGAAACGGTCTTGGCGTCTTCGCGCGTAGGGATACTTGTTCATTTACTCCACGGTCTTGGCGGATCCACGCGATGGTAGTTGTACTCACGAAGAGGTACTCGGCGGTCGTCGTGTAGACGTTCACGGGGTCCTGGCGACGGTACTTGGTGTTCTTGTACTGGCCGACCCAAAATGAAGCACGGCAAAGGGGCTCTCGAGGCAGCAGCAAGGCAAATCATGCCCAACAGTGAAGCAACAAAATCGGCCATGGCGTGGTGACGTTGAGGAAGGTGAACTCGGCGTCCAGCACACGGTGACGAAGGTGGGACGCTGCTGCGCGAGCAGAGGAGGCCGAAGGGGCATGGAGGAGTGGCGCGAGACGAGCAAGCAGCGTGCATCAGTGGAGCTTTGAGCTCGGCCGGCAGCGACCAGAGGAGGCTCGGCGGAGGCGCGGCGACGGCCTGAAGGTCGAGGTCGCCGGCGGGGGCCTGGTGGAGCTCGGCGGCGGACTCGCAGACCGGCGCAGCAGAGGCACGAGAGGGCGGCGGAGCTTGGCCTTGAGGGTGGTCACGGCCCACGCGAGGGAGCATGGAGGCCGGAAGACGCTGTCCCCATCGTTCCTCGGCGTCCGCGAAGCGGCGCAGAGAGGCGGAGGAGACGGACGGCAGCGGCCTACTGTCGCCGGCAGGGGCGGCTGGAGTCGAGGAAGAAGGAGGCCGAGGCGCGGGGGTGCTCTGCGAGGAGAAGCAAGAGGAGAGGCGGCGCGGGAGGCAGGCACTCCGGCATGGACGAGCGCTAGTCGGAGAGAGAGGGGGCGCTGGGAGGACGGCGCTGTTGGGGAGGAAGGCGAGGCGATGGATCGGGCGAGCGGTGCAGCGAGAGGAGGGCGAGATGAGGAGCGGGCGCTGCGGGAGAGAGAGGGTGAGATCGAGAGGAGGGAGTGGCGGCGCAAGGGAGGAGAGCAGGGTGCGGGCTAGGTTAGAGGGTTAGGTGGGCCGGGGGAGTGGGCCTGGTGGAGCTAGCTAGGTTTAGGTGCAGCTGGGCCAAAATGGCCTGCTGGGCTCCCTTCTCTCCCTCTCTTGATTTCTAAAAAAAGAAAAAAAAAAACAAAGAAGGAAAAGGAGAAGAAAGGAGGTATTGGGGAAGAAGTAGGACACGCGTATAAATCTCCGGACCCACAAAACTGAGCTGGAACCAAGAA
>NC_041390.1:21541632-21567633 GCF_002162155.2 Triticum dicoccoides
GAAGGCGAGGCGATGGATCGGGCGAGCGGTGCAGCGAGAGGAGGGCGAGATGAGGAGCGGGCGCTGCGGGAGAGAGAGGGTGAGATCGAGAGGAGGGAGTGGCGGCGCAAGGGAGGAGAGCAGGGTGCGGGCTAGGTTAGAGGGGTAGGTGGGCCGGGGGAGTGGGCCTGGTGGAGCTAGCTAGGTTTAGGTGCAGCTGGGCCAAAATGGCCTGCTGGGCTCCCTTCTCTCCCTCTCTTGATTTCTAAAAATAGAAAAAAAAAAACAAAGAAGGAAAAGGAGAAGAAAGGAGGTATTGGGGAAGAAGTAGGACACGCGTATAAATCTCCGGACCCACAAAACTGAGCTGGAACCAAGAAGATAGAAGTTGGCGCGAATGCAAGATTTAAATTCGAACTCATTTGAATATCATTCAAATGGGTTTGAATTGGGGCTAGGTTTTAGAAGTGCTCAAAAAAAATGTTGAGATTAAAGAAAAGAGCCTCGATAGATGGGAAAAGAATTTGGAAAAGTTAGAGAGTCCAAACTTGAAGCAGGAAAGGAAGGGATTTATATGCACGTGTGTTGCGGTAAATTCCAAACTAATGGAATATTTAATATAGCTCCCTAAAATATTGGGAGGATATATTATAAAGAGAATTCACCATGTGAATTCCCTCGGTTTAAATGGATCAAAGATTCATGCCATTTATTTAGCTGAGTTAAGAAAATAAATAACATGATGGCATGATGACATGATGCAATGCACATGATGCAAAGATGAATGCAACGAACCAAACAAAACACACGACAGAACCCGGAAACCCTGGAAGGCATCTGAAGCTCCAGTCTTGGAGCGTCACAACACTCCAGCACTACGAGAGGATCTCGTCCCGAGATCTAGAATGGCACCGGAGGGAAAACAGAAGAGAAAGAGAAGAGGTAAGACTAAGTTGCTTCTTTGACGAACGAGTGAAACCAAAGAACCTTGAAAAGGTTACACAAATAGAAAGAAAGAAAGCAACAGCGATGAACGAAGTTGAAAGCACTTCGTTAAAAAAGAGGAAAAGAAAGAACCGATTCGGGTAGCACTCCGGTTGAAAAGAGATGAAAGACTTGATAAAATGAAAGAGCTTGAGCAAAGGGGCACAATACTCCGGTTGAAGAGAGCAACATCACAAAGCCTCCGGAAGAAATGAAAGAATGGAATGGAATGGACGGAGGAGAGAACAATATCTTGGCAGCGCATGCTTACAACAAAGGCTAGAACGGAGTTGTTGGATTATCCACAACGAAAAGATAAGCTTGAAGTGGGCTTATGGAAAACATCTCGAAATTATGAGGTGAAATTCTGCCACTCACGGAAAAAGAATTGGATTGATAAGAACAAGGAGACGAGAAGCTATCTCACCGGGAGGATAAATGAAAAAATTGGATCATTTATGAGCACCATAAATAGCAACAATCCTTAGGGAAGGCTTTAGGTGAAACATGACACAAGATAACTCCAATGAAGAGGTTGATGGATTTAAAATACCTCATTCTTAACAACATGTGAATCATGAAACATGAACTCAAATTATCAAGAATGACATAATACCATCTCAAAAGATAAGGGAGAACAATTGCACTCCGGATTGCAAGATGAAGAATACTTGAGCTTCTCTGAAAAGAATCTCGATGAACACTTCACGAAGGAATTAAATCCTTGGTGAACCATCATGTAGAACCTCCATGAAGAACTCCGGTAACAAAAGAATGATCAATCGAAAGGAAAAAGAAGTTGAAAACACAAGGTGATGCCTTGCGATGATTTAGATGGAGCTTTGCAACGAGATAAGTGAAAATTTGGAACTCCGGATTAAAGATAAGCATCTCGAACCGAGAATGTGATATGATGAACCACTTTAGAAAGAAGAATTAGATCACTTGGATGAAACAATAATAAGAATTACATCATGCTTAACCTTCACCAATTTAAATTGATGACAAGCAGCGGATTTGACACATTACTTATTCTCGTAGAAAGGATTAAGAGAGATATCGATAATTTGATAAGGTCTTCAACGAAACACCGATATAATTGAAACAACGAATGAATTGATATGATAACGAAGGAAGAGAAATCTTGAGCGAACCACCGTAAGAATTAAAATGACCGAGGAAAAGATAAGGACAACACCGGGAAGAATTAGCAAATGAACGAAGAAGCTTGAGAGAATTTAGATACATGAGAACAAAGCGATCACGAGCTGATAAGAGAATACTTGAATGATGCACCAGTAAGATTTGGAGTATGAGAGCTGAAGGTTGGAATGAATAAATCTTAGATGATGGGCTTAGTTTAATCAAACTGAAACAGAATCTTGAATAGCTCCGGATGGATGAAAAGAATTCTCATAATCATATATAATTATGGGAGGATGGCAACAAGCTAGAATCACGAATCTCGAAGAGAATGGGGCAAGATTGAGAGAAAAATCTTCTTCGGTCTTGAAATGTTGAGCGTGATGACGAGAAAACACCACCATGAATTGTTGAGACACTCCGGAATAGAGAAGAATAGAAAAGTTGAACCAATGATGAAAAGAATTTGGAAGATCTTGGAGAAAGACATTTGACTGATGATAAATCATTCTTACGTCAAACTTCGAAAAGAAATTTGAGGATAGCTCCGGGAAATAAGAAGAGTCAGGTAAGATCCTGGAAAAAGACCTGTGGGTTAGGGCCCACTCAAAATAAAACACCGTTGAATGATTTGAAAGAGAGGTTGCACCGGTTGAATTAAAAGGCTTGAATGAGATAAACATCCTCAAAATAGGATTAACAGATCTTGAATGACAAGACGATCCTTCTGAGATATCTTCGGCACTCCGGAACAATTGAATAGCGAGAGGTGAATGATTAAGAATTGCACCGGCATGAGAAGGTATTTGAAACAAGGAAAAAGGGATATGAGATCAACACCGAAAGCTTGATTTGAATCCACCGGAGAAGAAAACGAGTGAAGAGTGACGAACTTGAAGCTCCGTTAGAATCTTCATGAGAATCACCGGGTAAGAACATGAAGGAAAAGAATGGAGAGACTTCACATGAATAAAAAGATACTTGATTAAGAAATCTGAGTCCTTGAAGAAACAAGGGTGGGAGGGCGGGAAAAACAAAGGCAACTTGGAGACAAATGAAACAAACACCATTGAGAAGAACTGATAATTGATCTTGTGGAAGTTGAAAAGATCGGATCCACTTGAAGAGAAGCACACCAGTTGAAAAGGATTGACATGACAGTCTCGATTATCATGAAGGTTTAGTATTCACATAGGAGTATGAGAACACCACTTAGGAAAAATATGGAATCCACATTTGACTTTGAAGCAACTCGAATACCACAACTCAAAACAAAAAACAAAGGATTGGCTTGTAGAATAAGCCGGAACAAACATATGATAGAGATTTCATCCGAAGTTTTTGTGGTGGGGCCTACACGGGCTCTATCGTACAGCACCATCATGTACAAGGCAGTGCACATGACATACGAAGCGTCCCCGAGTTGGCATAGCCAAGGACTCTTTAAGACACAACGAGACCACTATAAAACCAACCGTGGATAGGCGGACCACTAGACGTCGAACCCCAATTTCATATCATACATCTGTCGGAAAGATATCCTAAGAGCTACTTGAATTCCCACTTATAAACTCCCAAAATTTTCCGGTTATGCAATCAGGTGTTGGGGATACTGTGGAAGCATAATATCTCACCCAAACTAGCAAATCCTACATCCAGCTGTATCCATCCTTCAACACATAACCAAGAAACCTTCGGAAATCGTCTACCTCAACCTTCGAAAAGCATCCGTTATACGAGTTATGGCAATACTCCCGAACTCCCGCCCCAGTACTGGGTGGCGTTGAGGTTATCTCACCAACAACTGCATAAAAGAGATTTTCGATGTCGGCGAAACTAATCTCAGGTATTCCAGAACTGCAACGATAAAATTGTGATGACAACACCTCGGAGCTCAACTCCCCGGGACACTGCCACAACCCGTAAATGTCAGGAGGCACCAAGAACAATGTTCTCGTCACAAAACCATCGAAACGATTCCAAGATACCCGTGTGATCCTAAAAAAAATTTAGTGAAATTTGAGAAGAGAATAGTCAAAACTCTAAGTCAGGATGCCTTACCAGAGCGATGAAGGGACTGGGGAGTAAAAAGAATTCCTAAACTCTCCGATATATAATTCCTAATGACTCAAAACATTTTTCTAGACTCAACTCGTCAGCTAATTCGATCAAGCAGTGGGGGCTCCTAAGGTCGAGGAAGGCTCTAATTACCAACTTGTCACGCCCTCGATGCGGCTATATCTCCCACGTGTCGATGCACGACTTAGAGGCATAACCGCATTGAAAGCAATGTCGCAAGTGAGGTAATCTTCACACAACCCATGTAATACATAAGGGAAAGAGATACATAGTTGGCTTACAATCGCCACTTCACACAAATACATGAATAAAGCATTACATCAACCAGATACATTCAAGGCCCGACTACGGAGCCAAAATAAAAGAAGACTACCCCAAATGCTACACAGATCCCCGATCGACCCCAACTGGGCTCCACTACTGAACAACTAGAACGAAACAACACAAAGGACAAGATCTTCATCGAGCTCCTCCTGAGCTTGGTTGCGTCATCTGCACGGTATCCTCCGCACCTGCAAGCTGGTTTTGAAAGTATCTGTGAGTCACGGGGACTCAGCAATCTCACACCCTCGCGATCAAGACTATTTAAGCTTATAGGACTGGTAAAAGGTAATATGTGGAGCTGCAGCAAGCGACTAGCATATATGGTGGCTAACATACGCAAATGAGAGCGAGAAGAGAAGGCAAAGCACGGTCGATAAAAGTATGATCAAGAAGTGATCCTAGAACAACCTACGTCAAGCATAACTCCAACACCGTGTTCACTTCCCGGACTCCGCCGGAAAGAAACCATCACGGTTACACACGCAGTTGATGTATTTTAATTAAGGTCAACTTCAGGTTTTCTACAACCGGACATTAACAAATTCCCATCTGCCCATAACCGCGGGCACGGCTTTCGAAAGTTCAAATCCCTGCAGGGGTGTCCCAACTTAGCCCATCACAAGCTCTCACGGTCAACGAAGGATATTCCTTCTAGTGGGAAGACCCGATCAGACTGGGAATCCCGGTTACAAGACATCCTCGACAATGGTAAAACAAGTCCAGCAAGACCACCCGCTGTGCCGACAAATCCCGATAGGAGCTGCACATATCTCGTTCTCAGGGCACACCGGATAAGCTAAGCGTACGGGAGCCAACGTAACCCAAGTTTCCAAGGGACGGCCCGCACGATGCTCTGGGTTGGACCAACACTTAGACAAGCACTGGCCCGGGGGTTTAAAATAAAGATGACCCTCGGGATGCGTGACTCCCAAGGAAAAAAGGCTAGGTGGCAAATGGTAAAACCAAGGTTGGGCCTTGCTGGAGGAGTTTTATTCAAAGCGAACTGTCAAGGGGTTCCCATTATAACCCAACCGCGTAAGGAACGCAAAATCCGGGAACATAACACCGATATGACGGAAACTAGGGCGGCAAGAGTGGAACAAAACACCAGGCATAAGGCCGAGCCTTCCACCCTTTACCAAGTATATAGATGCATTAATTAAATAAGAGATATTGTGATATCCCAACAAGTAAACATGTTCCAACAAGGAACAACATCTCCATGTTCCAACAAGGAACAAACTTCAATCTTCACCTGCAACTAACAAAGCTATAAGAGGGGTTGAGCAAAGCGGTAACATAGCCAAACAACGGTTTGCTAGGACAAGGTGGGTTAGAGGCTTGGTTCGACAATATAGGAGGCATGATAAGCAAGTGGTAGGTATCGCAGCATAGGCATAGCAAAAGAGCGAGCATCTAGCAAGTAGAGATATAAGTGATTTCGAGGGTATGGTCATCTTGCTTGAAATCTCGCAAGGAAGAAGAACGAGTCCATGAAGAAGATAAACGGACGTAGTCGAACGGATCCTCATAGACACAACATTATCGGAACTAACCCGAAGAAGCAACACCAGAAAGAAAGCAAACAACATGGTAAACAACCACCACATAAGCATGGCATGATGCACAACCAAGTATGATGCATGTCCGGTTTAAATATGCATGGCATGGAAAAGTGCACAAACAAAACTATAAATTAAGTGGAGCTGAATATGCAACGAGTTGCATATTGACGGACACCACAATAATTATTTAGTTCTCTCTCGTTTAGGTACCCAACAATATTAAATGTTGATTAACATGGCAAGAGGTGAGGCATAACAAAACTACACCATCTAAACAATTTAAATGGGGCCGGATATAACAAATAACGAATCCGGTAAATCCCCATATGCATTAGTAATTTATTGCAACAACAATTTAAACATTTTAATTGTTGTTATCATGATGCGGATGACATGAACAAGTTTATGCAATTTTTATTAAAAGTTGACAAGAGCATTATGAAGCATTTGTCTCCGTGGTGGAAAGAAAAGGGGTGCCACGGCGACGATAACGAAACGGTGCCACGGCAATGTTCCGGTTTCGGTAACTCGATTGTGATATCGATGCAAAGGAGAAGTGTGCGGTTGCGTGCAAAAGATGGTGGGGCGCTCCCAAATACCGGGTGCCCCACGAGTTGGCGACAAGGAAACGAGTGACAAATTGGACACGGTGCAAACACGAGCATCTCAAACATCGCAAACATTCGTTCACGGACGGTCGTCTCGGGGTTATACCTTCGAAGTGTGCAAACGGGACGGTTCTCGTTTGGTGCCAAGTAGAGGAAGTAGTCGTTCTCGAGACGTTCATAGTGGAAGTAGGGGGACATGACGATGGTAGAGGTACTCGTGATCTTGGCGGCGGTAGTCGTTCACGTTCTTAGAAGCACAATTTTCCGATGTTCGGGATCACGACGAGGGACTTGACGTCCACGGAGGCTCCGAGGGTCGACGGTAGTTGTTCCCGTATCATCGTGGAAGTAGTCGTACTCGGCGATAGTGGTACTTGGCGTTTCGTTCGGTACTCGTTCAACATCCAAGGTCTTCGGCGTTACAGTAGTCGAACTTAACGTTTTCCAAGGGGCTTCGGATGTCGTGGTACTTGGCGAATCCGTGTGGTCGTACACGAGTCGTAGTCGAACTTGATGGTTCCGTTACACAGTTCTTCGGAGTCGGTAATGGTACACGTTTTCGTAAACGGACTTGACGAATCCGAGTCACTTGGGGTCGACGGTAGTCAAACTTGACGGTTTTTGTACATGGGTCTTTGACGTCGGTAGTCGTTTTAGGCGTCGGGTCTCGAGGTACTTGGCCGTAGTGGTACTTGGTGAATTCCGAAATGGTCTTGGCGTCTTCGCGCGTAGGGGTACTTGTTCATTTACTCCACGGTCTTGGCGGATCCACGCGATGGTAGTTGTACTCGCGAAGAGGTACTCGGCGGTAGTCGTGTAGACGTTCACGGGGTCTTGGCGACGGTACTTGGTGTTCTTGTACTGGCCGACCCAAAATGAAGCACGACAAAGGGGCTCTCGAGGCAGCAGCAAGGCAACTCATGCCCAACAGTGAAGCAACAAAATCGGCCATGGCGTGGTGACGTTGAGGAAGGTTAACTCGGCGTCCAGCACACGGTGACGGAGGTGCGACGCTGCTGCGCGAGCAGAGGAGGCCGAAGGGGCATGGAGGAGTGGCGCGAGACGAGCAAGCAGCGTGCATCAGTGGAGCTTTGAGCTCGGCCGACAGCGACCAGAGGAGGCTCAGCGGAGGCGCGGCGACGACCTGAAGGTCGAGGTCGCCGGCGGGGGCCTGGTGTAGCTCGGCGGCGGACTCGCAGACCGGCGCAGCAGAGGCACGAGGGGGCGGCGGAGCTTGGCCTTGACGGTGCTCACGGCCCGCGGGAGGAAGCATGGAGGCCGGAAGACGCTGTCCCCATCGTTCCTCGGCGTCCGCGAAGCAGCGCAGAGAGGCGGAAGAGACGGACGGCAGCGGCCTACTGTCGCCGGTAGGGGTGGCTGGAGTCAAGGAAGAAGGAGGCCGAGGTGCGGGGGTGCTCTGCGAGGAGAAGCAAGAGGAGAGGCGGCGCGGGAGGCAGGCACTCCGGCATGGACGAGCGCTAGTCGGAGAGAGAGGGGGCGCTGGGAGGATGGCGCTGTTGGGGAGGAAGGCGAGGCGATGGATCGGGCGAGCGGTGCATCGAGAGGAGGGCGAGATGAGGAGCGGGCGCTGCGGGAGAGAGAGGGTGAGATCGAGAGGAGGGAGTGGCGGCGCAAGGGAGGAGAGCAGGGTGCGGGCTAGGTTAGAGGGTTAGGTGGGCCGGGGGAGTGGGCCTGGTGGAGCTGGCTAGGTTTAGGTGCAGCCGGGCCTAAATGGCCTGCTGGGCTCCCTTCTCTCCCTCTCTTGATTTCTAAAAACATAAAAAAAAAACAAAGAAGGAAAAGGAGAAGAAAGGAGGTATTGGGGAAGAAGTAGGACACGCGTATAAATCTCTGGACCCACAAAACTGAGCTGGAACCAAGAAGATAGAAGTTGGCGTGAATGCAAGATTTAAATTCGAACTCATTTGAATATCATTCAAATGGGTTTGAATTGGGGCTAGGTTTTAGAAGTGCTCAAAAAATGTTGAGATTAAAGAAAAGAGCCTCGATAGATGGGAAAAGAATTTGGCAAAGTTAGAGAGTCCAAACTTGAAGCAGGAAAGGAAGGGATTTATATGCACGTGTGTTGCGGTAAATTCCAAACTAATGGAATATTTAATATAGCTCCCTAAAATATTGGGAGGATATGTTATAAAGAGAATTTACCATGTGAATTCCCTCGGTTTAAATGGATCAAAGATCATGCCATTTATTTAATTGAGTTGAGAAAATAAATAACATGATGGCATGATGACATGATGCAATGCACATGATGCAAAGATGAATGCAACGAACCAAACAAAACACACGACGGAACCCGAAAACCCTGAAAGGCATCTGAAGCTTCGGTCTTGGGGCGTCACAAAGGAGGAGGCGGCGGCCAAGGGCGGGGCGCCCCCCCCCCCAAGCCCAATCCGAATTGGGTGGTGGGCCGGCCCCCCTTTCCTTCCCCCCTCTCTCCTCCTTCCTTCCTCTCCTACTCCAACTAGGGAAGGGGGGAATCCTACTCCCGGTGGGAGGGAGTAGGACTCCCCTTGGGCACGCCATAGAGGGCCGGCCCTCCCCCTCCTCCACTCCTTTATATACGGGGGATGGGGGCACCCCATAGACACACAAGTTGACAATTGTCTTAGCCGTGTGCGGTGCCCCCCTCCACAGATTTCCACCTCGGTCATATCATTGTAGTGCTTAGGCGAAGCCCTGCGTCGGTAGCTTCATCATCACCGTCATCACACCATCATGCTGATGAAGCTCTCGACACTCAGCTGGATCTAGAGTTCGTGGGACGTCACCGAGCTGAACGTGTGCAGATTGCGGAGGTGTCGTACTTTCGGTGCTAGGATCGGTCGGATCGTGAAGACGTACGACTACATCAACCGCGTTGTCATAACGCTTCCGCTTTCGGTCTACGAGGGTACGTGGACAACACTCTCCCCTCTCGTTGCTATGCATCACCTAGATGGATCTTGCGTGTGCGTAGGAATTTTTTTGAAATTACTACGTTCCCCAACAGTCCCCTCCTCGGGACTCCCCCAGGTGCAACCAGGGCCCAATAGCTTCCTTCTGGTCCATAAAAAATCTCCGTGAATTTTCGTGGCATTTGGACTCCATTTGATATCGATTTCCTGCGACGTAAAAAAACATGGAAAAAACAACAACTTACACTTGGCACTATGTCAATAGGTTAGTACCAAAAAATAATATAAAATGACTATAAAATGATTCTAAACATCCAAGATTGATAATAAAACAGTATGGAACAATCAAAAATTATAGATATGTTGGAGATGTATCACACGCCGGCTGGGGCAACTGACAGATTAACTGATTAAAACTACTAAAGAATTTTCAATTACCCGAGGTATAAACACCCTATAGCAATGAAACTAGTACTCCTTTCATTTCTTTTTAGTTTGCATTTAAAATTTGTCTAAAGTCAAATTTTATGAAGTTTGACCAACTTTATATGAAAAAGTATCAACATTCACAACATGAAATCAATATTATTAGATGCATCCTGAAATTAATTTTCATACTATATGAATTTAGTGTTGTAGATCTTGATAGTTTTTTATATAAAATTGGTTAAATTTTACGTAGTTAGAGTTTAGACAAACCTTATATGCGAAGTAAAAATGTATGTTTCAGATAGTTTAGATCTTCAGGGTTATTTGATTGTACCCTTTTTCATAGCTATTTGATTGTACACCTTGTTATAACTATTCGATCAAACACTTATCAAGTACTCCGTTTCTAAATATAACTCTTTATAGAGATACACTATGGACCACATACGGATGTATATAGATGCATTTTATAGTGTAGATTCATTCATTTTGCTTCGTATGTAGTCCATAGTGAAATCTCTACAAATACTTATATTTAGAAACGGAGGAAGTAGTAATTCCTCTGAGTTTTTTTTTTTTTGAGTTGGAGTAATCCCTCCAACTGCAACCATTAGCAGAGCTCTCCCTCCATCTTCATAATTTAGTCTCACACGAAAAATTGTGGCCGCCGGATGTGGTTTCAAAGGACAGGATGGGATTTGGAGTGATTTTCGGATCACTCTGTACTTCTGTAGGTTTATTTGCAGTAACACCCTACCAAAAGTTCAAATTGCAGCGCCAACTACCCCCTCCTCGTTCCCCAAAATCCTCTTCCCCGTACATTTCGAAACCAAACTAGGGTTCCTCACCACCGGAGCCGGAGGCGGGATTGCCGGCGGTGCCGAAGCGGCGGACTTGAGCCAGCAGACCCGCGCGGACCCTCAGCCGGAACCGGCCAACCTCGACCACCGTCCTCGTCTGCGGCTGCGACAGCATGGCTTCCGGGAGATGGCCTCGCTGCCGATCCCCGATGAGGTCCTGGCGGAAACCTTCCTCCACCTCCCTGATCCAGCCGACCTCGCCCCGCCGCCAGATTTTCCTTCCGCCGCGTCGCGGCCGAACCCTCTTTCCTCGGGCGCTTCCGCAAGCTCCACGCACCGCCCCTTCTCGGTTTCGTCGACGCACGACGAGGCTTCCACGGTTCCACCCCGCCGAGCCGCCTCACCCCTCCGTGCCGGCAGCCAGCGCCGTCTCCCTCGCCGACGACTTCTCCTTCTCCGTCCTCCCCGCCCATGATTGGACCATCCAGGATAGAGCGCCCCGGGAGAATATCGATGGACATGGCTTTATATCGGCCTTGAAGGCCATGGTGGTGTGCGATCCCTTGCACCTGCGATACCTCCTGCTTCCCCCAATTCCTCACGACCTAGCCGCTATGGTGGATGAGCCACTCTTGAGAAAACAACGGAATTTTTGCGAGACTTTCCTTGTTCCGTCACGCGACAATAATGAGGACGACGAAACAGCGGCTGCTCAAGAGACAGCGTTCACAGTGATTTCGATGGTGCTTTGCTTAGCAGAAACTAAGCTGGTCGCCTTTGTCTTCTCTTCAAGCACCGGGCAATGGTGAGCCATCTCAACCCAGAATTGGAGCAATTTATCTGCTAACTTGCTGTCGACAATGAGCCCAGTGTTCACCTTCGGCAAGTATCTGTATGGTTGCATCTACTGGGTGATAAATTGGTTGGAGAAGCTTCTTATGCTTGACACCCAGACTATTAACTTATCCATGGCTGATGACCCAACCATGGTCAGTATTGCTGGTGGTCCAGAATCTTGATACAGCCATTGTGGAGGCAGGGGAAGGCATGCCTGTGATGTTTGTGCGTTCGTTTAACACATCTGATGTCAAATATACCATTAGGGAAAACAATTGAGGTAGTTCCATCCAGTGGCAGACAGAGAACAGAATTTCACTTGATTATCAATACTTCTTCATTGGTTCAATAGGGAGGTACTTGCTCCTATTTAAGTATGGAGGCTGTCATGATGCAGGCTATTTCACCCTGGACGTCCAGACATTCCAGCTTGAGACGGCAGTGAGCATTTCAACACGGTATTGGTTGTACTCACGCATATAGCAACTTCCCACCATCGTTGTTATCTACGCCGACGGTATCAAGCGGTAAACTTTCTGTTGCGTCCTAATTATCTCCAAGCTTTCATAATTATCACACTGCTTGTTTTTTTTTTGAAGAAAAGGGCCCAGCCCCGATTCCATTGCAAAGCAAAGAAATCAACCAGTACATACCGAAGAGCTACAACACCTACAGACTACAGCAAAATAAAAACATCAGGAGAAATAAAGCTCCTAGTTGTTAGCTATTACAAGGGATACAGGCACAAACAGACTAGGAAATAAACCGGCCACAGCCCTTGACTAGCTATGCAACATCAGAGCCACATGCTCAACTAAAAATCAGAACTCCTCAGCCTGGATCCGGCCACATCAGCGGTAACGGCGCTTTGATTAGGATCTCCAGCTCCCGCACCATATCCTGGATTTGCTTCTTAACAGGGTCTGCAGACAGCGGTTCCCATCGTGCAGCGTACAAGGCAGTCTTGCGCCACAGCCCCTGAATATTAATCCAATTGGCACGGTTAAAAATCAAATCGTTTCTGGTATTCCAGATGGCCCAGAGACCGGCTGCATGCACAATATTAGTAGCACTCAGTTTGGTCCCTCTAGACCAGCAGTCCGCAAAGGAAATCATGTTGGCTGTCCCTCTATAACCAGTAATTTTAGAGATGTTTCTCCAGAATTCAGTCGCAACATCACAGCCAAAAAATAGATGGTGACAAGATTCACTGCAAGAACAAAAGGGGCAAGAAATGTCACGGACATTTTGCCTTTTTCCCAAGTTGTCCCGCGTTAAAATCTTGTTGTTAATCACCAACCAAAGAAAGATATGGATCCTGGCAGGGATCTTAATATTCCACACAGCAGGAGTGTTATTAGGTAACACACCCCTAAAGTTAACTACGTTGTACAAGGATTTAACAGAGTAAACCCCGCTGGAATTAAGATTCCAGATGAGAGAGTCATCAGTCTCAGAGAAAGTAATGGATTTAGCAAGCTCTAAAAGCTCAAACCACAGAGAGAGAAGCTCACTGGAGAAACATCTCCTAAAAGAAATTTTAAGGTTAAGACCGTCCCACACTTGATCTAAGGTGCAATCATGTTCATTAGCAATATTATATAAGTCCCAGTAAAGAGTAGCTAGGGGGGCCGAGCCAAACCAATGGTCCTCCCAAAACCTAACTTTCTTATCATTGCCAATCTTCCAGGAGTAACCAAACTTAGTGGCTTGGGCAGCCCAAAGAACACCCTTCCAAAAAGGGGAAGCACCTAGAGAAGGGCAACTAAAAATGTTCGGGGACTGGGTGTTGTACTTAGCATCAATAATGCTTTTCCAAATCTTCCCCTCATCTCTATTATATCTGCTGACCCAAGAAGCAAGCAGACATAAATTCATATCAGACAGGTCAGTAATCCCCAGCCCACCATACACTTTCTTCATAGCCAAGGACCCCCAGCTAGCCAGGTGGTATTTGTGATGCCCTTCATAATCATCCCAAAAGCAATGGGCTAGTTGGGAATTAATGAACTTAATAGCCCACTTAGGGAATTTAATATAGCCCATTAGATACGCAGGGATGCTGGCTAGGCAAGCTTGGACCAGAACCAGCCTTTTACCAAAGGATAGCGGCCTTCCTCTCCAGCCAGCAGCCCTTTTAATAATAGTGTCTACTAAAGGCTGGAGGTCCTCTCTTCTAATTTTAGAGTAGTGGAGAGGAGCGCCAAGATACTTAATAGGAAAAGAACCAAGTTTACAGCCTAAAGACTGAGCAAAACTAGTAGCCTCATCTCTATCAATGTTAATAGGCACCAGATCACATTTATGAAAATTGATCCTCATACCAGATAGTTGCTCAAAACAAGAGAGGAGCCACTTCAAATTATTAGCATGTTCTAAATTATTGTCTGAAAACAAAAGGGTATCATCAGCATATTGCATGCTAATGACCCCAGCTGGGTTAGAAGGAGGGAAAACTCCAGCAATCATACCCTGATCAGCTGCTTTGGCTAGTATTCTAGTGAATACATCAGCTGCAAGGTTGAAAAGCAAAGGGGAGGCAGGGTCACCCTGCCTCACACCTTTGGCAGTGATAAAAAACTCACTATTAGTGTCATTGATCCTGATCCCAACAGAACCATTATGAAGAAGAGAGCCTAATTTGTACATCCATTTAGGGCCAAAACCTCTTCTCTTAAGCATGTCTAATAGGAATTCTCTATTCACCATATCATAAGCTTTCTCATAATCAAGCTTAAAACAAAACCCCTGGAGGTGGTTGCTAGCTTCAGCATTCACCACCTCATGGGCAGCAACAATACTCTCCAAAATAAATCTGCCTTTTATAAAAGCAGTTTGATTAGGAGAGATCAAGTCATTGCAAACTGGGCCTAGCTTATTAGCAGCACACTTAGCAAAAATCTTGAAACTACAATTAATCATAGCAAGGGGTCTGAACCTGTCCAAAGAAACAGCATTTGGTTCTTTAGGGACAAGGGTCAGCAGGGAGAAGTTGAGTCTAAATAAGTCCAACTCCCCTTTCTCCCAATCTCTAAAAAGTGCAAGCAAATCACTTTTAATGAGATCCCAGAAATGTTGATAAAACAAAAAGGGAAAACCATCAGGACCAGGAGCACCTTCAGCATAGGAGCCAAAAACTGCATTCTTAATCTCATCTTCAGAAAAAGGTTTTTCTAAGAACTCAATATGATCAGCAGTGGCCATGCTAGCCTGGTCCCAAAAATCATCAACTAACTTAATATTCATAGCAGGAGAGAAGCCAAAAAGTTTCTTATAATAATCTACTGCATTAGCAACAATACCTTCAGTGTCTTCAACTGGGCCATCAGCAGTTTCCAGAACAGCAATATGCTTCTTCCTCCTCTTCTGATTGGCCAGGGCCTGAAAGTTTCTCACGCTGCTTGTCTCATGCTAGATAGTTCATTATTGTGATTGGTAATTCTTGTTACACTATTTTGAAGTTTCTACTTTTTATGTATTCATGGCGAAGCTAACCAAGCTCGAGAGCATAACAATGATTCATTTGTTTGTATGTTTTCGTTGCCATTTTGAGGTGGTAATCAGAAAAAGCAAAATTAAGTGATGTTCTTGATTAATTTCTCAAGGCTGTATTCACCAAAAAAATCCTTAATGGAGTTGTCATATAAGTAGCAAGAATAGCTTGTGCTCAGAAACTCTTTGATTTGAAATAATCATCTGAAGATCAATTAGAGGCAGAGCAACCATGGTTGTCAAAAAAAACGAGGCAGAACAACCATGCTTTTTAGACATTTTGAACTTCTCACCCACCTCTGTCTCACTCTGCATGCCATATATGCAAGCAATCAGTTTGTTGAATGCTGCTACTGAGACCCCTGTGTTTCTTAAGTTAGAAATCCGTTAAACTAGCTAAGTAAACTTGTAGGCAATACATGAATTCCTGTAACTCGAAGCTACCGCTTCTCTCATGGCTCTTAAATTCTTTTAAGATCAATTTATTATGTGTACCAATCTTTTTCTGACTATGTATTCCAGGTTTCCAACTTGTATTGTAAAGTACATGGTAAACACATAAAACTGAGTCTGAGTTGTTACATATCTCAAATTTTATTGAGGTCAAAATTATACGAATGTGAATATTGGCCAGTTTGCTTCTTCCTGTCCATTTCTTGTATAAGCAATTTACCAAGTCTTCTCCAATAGTAATGCCTATGTCATATTCCTATTCGCTCACAGGTTCCTGAATATCTATGATCTGAATATGCATAATTTTGATGAATTAGGCCGGCACTCAAGAAGGTGCCGAGGAGATGCTGGAACAAAGCATGGAGGCACTGTGAGCTGAAGAGCCCATAGCTGCAGATGCTGGAGGTCGGGCCGGTGAGTCAAGGATTGGAGATAGCGCTGATTGAGGTTGTGCTGCTCCTCACCAGTTAACCACAGGTTGGTCAGTAGTAGGGTGCTTTTGGCTCTTATTGGTCTGTAATATGGTCATCTAGTATTAACCTGGATTAATCTCGCCTGCCTTGATTTGACAATGAACTGTGCGTCTGTCAGTCAAATGTGGTGGCAAGAGCATTAACGACTTTAAGTTTATGCGCAATCAGCAGGTTAATTAAGACAATGTAAGAACCCAAAGTGATTGTGATCTTGTTGCCTGCGCATCGCTGTAGCTGCTGTTGGTAGAGGCATGTAGAATGGAACTAGTGAAGTAGTCCCTCCGATCCATAATAAGTGTCACAGTTTTGTATGGTTGAACTAACCTTAGTTCAAAACTGCGACACTTATTTTGGATCGGAGGGAGTAGTAGTATTTGGAAATCTAGGAGAAATGCCAAGGAACTAGTTGTTACTTTGGCTCTGAATCGAATGGACGTTGTGTGAGGCAAAACTACCCTCAAGACCCAGTTTGATTTCTTCATACTCAAAAATCAATTTGGTGGATCTAGTAATGGAGTTTCTTCTTTGACTTTGCATATCTTTTGTGAAATATGTCACATGCAAACATCTCAGCGTGATTATCCTAGTCCTCTTGACCTTAAATTGTTTCTTTTCACACTAAGAAAAAGGTTCATTTTCCTTTCAAAAGTTTGTTGTGTATCAGAACATGTTTGTGGACTTTAACTACTGTATTCCAGATCATGCTACCAACCAAAATAAATTATTTCAAATAAGCCAGCGGTCGTTGCGAGCACAGTGTAACAAAACAAACAACATCAACACCATGAAACTTGATGCAGTTTGGATGGTTTATCTTCTGTAAATGGCCACTCTTGAGTCTTGATACATCGCATGCTGCTTCCACTTTCAGGCTCCGATGCAGCTCTCCCACCGGCCATACCTCGTGCTGAACGTCCCTCCGCCGAGGCCACGCGCAAACTCCACAATGGCACTCCGCACGCAGGCATCCCACGCCTGGGCTATCCCCTTGATTGACCTGGGCTCCGGGAGCTGGCTGAGGGCGCGTCGGAACTCCACGTCCAGCACGCCAGCTGCAATCCCCTTCCTACGTTCGCCATCGTCTCCTAGAAGCACAGGAGAGCTTCGTGGGTAATCCGCGGGGACGAGCAGCTTTGTCGACATCTCAGAAGGGTCGATAGCTGCCCTGAGGTCCGGTGTAAGCGACACTGGGATGTAGCAGAACTCGATCACCGCCGCCCCCGTCCGCTCCTCCTGTGTCGTCGTCGGTGATTCTGATCTCGGTCTCCACTAGCATGCTGTACGCAGCTGTGATCTCGTCGCGCAGAGCGTGCATTTTTCGCCTCTTGTTGCAGCTTTCCCCGCTGGATTCATCAAACCGTGTGCAGCTGCCAGACATTGTGTGGCGGAAGGTCCGCTTCAAGTTCACTCCCATATCTTGGGCTAGGCTGCGAAGCGCTGCCGGCGACAAAGACCTATTGGTTGTCTGCTGAGCCGGTGGAGTTTCAACAGGATTAGCTTTCTGTGTCAGCTGTGGAATTGCTTCATATGCTGGATGATGCTCTTGCTCTTTTTCCTGGCTACATGTTCCACTTCCACCGGTGAATGGTGTCGTACTGCTGCTGGTCAGATTGGTGGCCACCGGTGGTTCAGCTTCACGGCGCACCTCGTCGTCCACCGCTTCTTCATCTCCCAAGTGGTGGCTGTTCTCTTGCTGCTGTACCAGTGGACTTCTAGCTGGAACGTTTTCTGAAGACTGCGAAAACGGCGTCTCCGCTGCAGGTTGCTCTTGATGTTTCTGCTGGCTATCTGTTGCACCGATGGTATTTACGGCCCGAGGAGGGTTCTGCAACCGATCCTTCATGGCCCTGTGAAAATGCAGAATACGATATAAGAATGTCTCGTGCTTATCAAACTGATCCTTCATGGTCTCAGGTATGTTGCTTTTCTGGAGTTGTAGGAAGCTCAATGCAAAACCGATCTTTGCCATGGTATCTACCAATTTCCGATATTTGTCTGCTTGCTCTTTAGGTAATGACTCGAGCTGTTGGTTTGTTATCCTCTGAGGGGTGCGTGCTTGTATTGCTCGCTGAAATTCCACGAGCTCCGAGAAGTGAGCGACCTTGAGGGATGTGATCCTCTGGAACATGTCTTCCCTCCAATCCACTTCGACGGGATGGTGCCTAAATTGTTGGTTGTTCTGTCCTCCGGAATGCCCGATCTGCAAAGCAGCGACATTGGACTGCTGTCCTGCATGAGTTTGGTAATAACTCGGCTGTTGGTTGACCCTCATTTCTTGTTGATCAATGCTTGTTAACTTTGTCTGCGGCTGCTGTGCTCGCATGCCGCTCGAGTTATGCCTGGCCATGGGTTGGGTCTGAATCTGATTTACCGCCGTTGGATGACAAGGGTGGAGCTGGACAGTGGGTGCTATTGGGTTGATCCCCATGTTTTGCCCTTGATCTGTAGGAGGAAGCCGATTTGTTGATGCTGTCCGCGGCACTGCACTCTGAAACTGAGTTACTGCGTTGAGAGGCATGTGTGCCTGATGGATGAAAGCAGCCCGCGCAACCGGCTGCTTTATCTGCTGTGTACACATGCCGCTGGAGTTGTTGTGCCTGGACAGGGACTGAGTCTGAATCTGAGCTGCCGCTGTCGGGTGACAAGGGCGGGGCTGGGCAAGGGGCGCCATTGGGGGTTGCTGTGATGGTTTATGAGTGATCTGCATGTTTTGCGCCTGAGGTGGCCTTACAGGGAGACGAGTCGTTGATGGCGACGCTTGCGGCGGCGGCACTGCGGCGGCGTAGGCCGGAGCTGCATTGAGAGGCGGCATTTGGCCTCCCATGTGTGCCTGATGGTCGGGAGCAGCAGGCTGCGCAACTGGTTGCCGTACCTGTTGCTCAGCAGCCGGTTGCCATTTGCTCTGAAGAGTCATCATCTTGATGCTTATTGTTCTGAGGTAGTCGTGCACGTTGTGGGAGTCGATGAACACCTTGGCCTCGAATCGGGAAGCGACGGCGTGGAGCTGGTCCAGCTGATTCCCTTGGACTTGGAACTGGCACAAATTATTCGTTCTGAAGTGAACCAACAGGACAGACAGGGAGGAAAATAGTTAGATGGATTATTAGTGAAGAGATCACAGCAAAAAACGAGCAATCGGGAGGGAGATGAAAAGCATGATACGTACATCTTCTGGACCACTTTGGCGCGGAGGTTAGGAGTTGCCGCTGCTAGCCACCGTCCGCCGTCATCGCCACCGGCGGGATGGGCTTGGGCGCCTTCCGCCATCGAGCAGACGCAGCAGGGAAAGGAGTTGGATCGGGAGTTGGGAAGCGGCTGGATGTGGATCGTGAGTTGCAGGGAAGCCACGGTCGGACAGAGAAGGAAAGCAGCGTGGAGTTGTGGATTTATGGGCACCGCACCGCGATAGAGCCCAAAGCCGAGTCGGAACAATCCACAACCGGCTCCAGGTACAGCTCGGATTTGAACAATTTGAATAAGAATTCACGAATTTTAAGAAATTTTGTCTATTTTGAAAAAAAAAATCACGGATTTTCAAAGAAAAGTTAACAAAAAATTTAAAAATCGTCAATTTGAAAAAAAGTTCACCAGATTTAAAAAAAAACACGGATTTGCAAAAGTTCATCTGTTTTTATAAAAAAAAAACACCGGATTTTGCGAAAAAATTACGGATTTGAAAAAGTCCATCGATTTTGATTAAAAAAAAGAAGTTCACGTATTTAAGAAAAATTCACTTGATTTTGAAAATAGTTTTTCGCTTTTGATAAAAAATTCACGAATTTGTAAACAGTTCATCGATTTAAAAAAAATTTTCATGGATTAGGAAAAGTTCATCAATATTGAGAAAAGGTTCACCGGATTCTTAAAAAAACATCAACTCTGATAAAAAAGTACAAGCATTTTTTAAGAAAAAAATGAAAAAGAGAAATAAAAATAAAATATGAAACAGGAAAGAAGAAAAAGGATGTTACAAATCATGTAAGGTAGGTCGACCAGTTAGCTATCGGTGCTAACACTGGACGAGAGGTCGCGGGATCGAATCACGCACACCTGCAGTTTTTTGCAGTTTAAAGGAATCAAGCGCCTAACGGGCCGACAGCCATGCCCATTCGTAAGCATGCCGCACCCAAGTGGCAGTCCTGTGTGCTTGGATCCGTGCCTTCCCCACCACCACTGACTCCTCCAACTGTAGTCTCCGGCAAGATCTATGCAACGCCCTTCACAAAAAAAAATCATTGTGGTGTTTTTTTTTTTTTGAAACTAAATCATTGTGGTGTTGTTGTTATCATGAAGTGGTTAATTGCACTATTTGGTAGGGCAGATCTCCGGTTCCGGAGGAGGCGACACGTTGGTTGGTCCTCGCGTTGGAGGTCTATGATGTAGCGATGAATACCATCAATGTAGTGTGATGCATGTATGCACTTTCAATCATTATATGAACACTTCTTTGAATGTAATGCAATGCATATGCAACTATTGATATAATAGAATGTGCAAAAACGATGTGGTGCGCTGCCACAATAGCATTTATTTTCTTGGGCCTGGAAGGTTAGCAGTGGCGGGCATCAAAAAGGACACACCACCGGTAAAGACAACAGACTGTGGTGGCTGGATGGATCTGCCTGCCACTTGTACCTTACTTACCAGTGGCGGGTGCGATAGGTCGCCAGCCACTACTAATTGCCTACCACTGATAACATGATAGCAGTGGTGGGCGCCCTCCACCGCCACGCGCGACACAATTGAGCCATTTGCGCATGCCATTGCTTGCTTGTTCTACGGTAGTGACCATTTTACTACACTGAGGTATATAAATATTATCATACACGATAAATTTACACTGCACCTATATACAATGACAAGAAACAATATTATACATAGTAAAGATGCCTAAGTCAAGTATTTAATGAAATATTTATGTACTTGCAACATGAACATATGAAATCTTATTCATGTATTAAATGCCATATTTTCTGGGGTCTAAAATAAAGTGTTCTACAACATATTTATTTAGTATATTATAACTAAAAAATTTGTTGTACTAGCACATATTGTACTCCCTCCGTTCCCTAAATATTCGTCTTTCTAGAGATTTCAACAAGTGACTACATACAGAGCAAAATTGGTGAATCTATACTCTAAAATATGTCTATATACATCCGTATGTGGTAGTCCATTTGAAATATCTAAAATACAAATATGTAGGAACGGAGGGAGTACATATTAATACTAAAAATTATTATAAGCAATCAAAATTGTATGATAGAGACAACATTAATTGATCATGGTTATATCTTTTCTTATGTGGTGTTGTGTTTTAATAGCGATACAATTATTTTTCTTGTTTTATAAAAGAATCTTTGTTGTACTAGCATATATTGTACGTATTAATACTAAAAATTGTTATAAGCAATCAAAATTGGATGATAGAGACAACATTAATTGATCATGATTATATCTTTTCTTATTTGGTGTTGTGTTTTAATAGCAATACAATTGTTTTTCTTGTTTTATAGAAGTAAATTGTCTTATATTAGCTATATACTATCATAGACATCACCTTCCAGAAGGTAAAGTAATATTGCTTGTTGTATAATAGAACACATGAACGGTCGATATATGTTTGGGGGGATGTTAAAATCGCTACCTATACACAGACCGCTAATTTCTCTTCATGATATCACTTCTACCTTTCCTACTAAATTTCACTGGGTATGACGCATCCGTGAGGATGCCACAGATGCCTTCCTTGGGCTGACCTCTCACCTCGCGCGCTATGTGGATGTAGCCGTTTTCACCTCAGTCTACCCCCCATGAGTTTTTCACCATCCAATATTTTATGGAAGTATTATACTCGTGCTTATCCGTGGTGCCATAGCCCACCACCCTCATTTCGTGGTCCAGGTTTGTCCCGCATGGCCCCGCGAAGACGCCTCACCCATAGCGTTGGAAGGCTGTCGAGTTTGAATCAACTCCGACCACCACGGGTTGGGCCGCCACCGCCTGCTCCAGCGCCACCACGTCATTCGGCGCCACCTGTTTGTAGCCATCGATGGTGACAACCGTGTTCCGGTTTGGCTTGGGCACCGAGCAGTGGCCGTCCCGATGGCCAACATACGGGTGCTTAGCATCTGTTTCAATGCCGCCCGATTGCATTATGTACTTGAAGGCTAACTTCGCGAATCCTCCTTTACACCCCCCGTTCCCCTTGTCGCAGTCCACGAGTTGTTGCGTGGACAACGACGTTAGGTTCCGGGTCCTAATGGAGTCGATGCCCTCCACTGCCGCCGTTGCCGCGAAGGCCCAGCAGGAACCGCAATGCACTCCCTGTAGCTTCACATTTGTCACCGCCGACGGGCGTTTGCGCCAATCCACGGATGACGGGAGGCCCTTGCGGGCATTGATAGCATCGTCCGTGAACCGGCCCTGTCGTCGATGCTTACAGGCATCAGACTTGATGTTGGAGCAGCGACCATACATGCGATGGACCTCATGTCGCCGAAGAGGTTGAGGCTCAGCTTGTAGGGCGCGTCACCTTGGTTGAACTTGTGGATCATGCGTGCATTCTCCTTGAACACGTTGAAGCGCCGGGTCTTGTCGTCGAGGTCGCGTGCCACCCTGTAGTGCTCGCACCAGCGCTCATACAACGCCCACAAGGAATCCTCCCGACGCCGGGTCCTTGTCCTTGATGTCCATGGCGAGCGCCCCCGACGTAGTGGCGGCCAGCACAATGGCCACGAGTAGCATCATCTCAAGTGCTCTTTCCATTGCTGTGTGGTTACTGCGAGTGTCCTAGGTATGTAGCGATGGCCTCCTTATATAGGAAATTCCCATCGTGGACGTACGCTAGTGGAACAACCATTTAGGCAAAGGCAAGGTTGTCACTGAAAATTTCGTGCTGCATGGTGAATCGGATAGTAATTGTGCAAATCTTGTGCATAATAAATCTTGTGTATTTCATATAGATCTCAATCGATCCTAACCGATTCTGATCGTCTAGGGAATAAAGAACAATCGACCATGCATGCAGCCTTCGAGAAATGGCAAAGAAAAAGTAAATGTGAAGATCATCTTCGTGCTACTCACACCTGGAAAATCTCCCTATTTATTGAAACAAAAGAAGCAAATGATTCACCAAATTCGTTTCACATATGCTAAAAATATCTTATATCAATTGATTGTAAATTTTAATGGTCCAAAATTTTCAAGTAAATAAATGTATATCCTGGTTCATTCGATGTTATGGACATGATCCATTGATTTCTATTGACCTGCATATACACATGTAACTTTTTTTCAAAAGGAGGATATCCCCCGGCCTCTGCATCAGGATGATGCATGCAGCCATATATTATTAATAGTGCAAAATCCAGCAGCCGAACGTCATCAACCCGGAGAAAAGCGAAAAATAAACCTTGAGGCCGTATACCTCGCGACAGTAACTCCTTTGGATGAGATATCTTATTCCTCAATTCCTCTTCTCAAAGTAGCTCTCTCTCCCTCGTGAAAATCACGCCCAACCCGCTCCCTCATTCTGCTAGTAACGCCATTATTGTCCTCCTCCTTGTGGCCAGAAGCAAATGGCTGCCAACGCTACTCACAAATCCCGCCCGGTCCCCTGCATGATGCGGTGATTTGTTTATGCGGTCGCATCTGGTGTTTGCCACAGCGACCCTTGGGCACAACGCATGGTGCGGCCGCACGGGACGTGGCTCAACCGGCGACATGACCAACACCTATCGGTGTTAGAGAAGATGTGTACGAACGCCACAGTGCAACAACAGGCACCCGCATATGCTGGAACGACGGCCCCCACTTGCTGGAACTGGCCATGGAGGTTGCTGGGATGGGCGGTGGCGGATGCTTTAGCCGACCATGGCAAATGTTGGCACCGGCCATGGTAGATACTGGAACCGGCAATTATGGATGCGACAACTGACCATGGAAATTGTTGGGAGAGGCAGTGGGTTGCGAGCAGGGGTCAGACACCCCCATGGCTTCGCCCTCATGTGAGTTTCTGTTATCAGGGAGTACTAGTACACATCAGTACGAATACGTAAAGTGCAGACCACTTGTAGACCTATGTTGAAAGTTAATGGCCTAGCAGGACACCTTTCCAGCCCAAAGCCCAACGTGAGAAAGCATCGCTAGTTGTACACATCAGAAAGAAAAGAATTACGTGCATCTGTAATATCGGGCAGTCAGTTTCCTATCTACCCTGTAATTTCGTTTGTGGGCATCGTGGCTTCTAGGTCTGCTGGCACCGCAAGGCCCTACGCCGCCGTCTCTCGACTCTCGCTGCTTCCACCGCCGTCTCTTGGCTCTCGCTGCTTCCGCCGCTGCGTCACAGGGTAGAGGGCACTCCACTGTCCGCTCCGGCGACTGAGTCCACGATGGGGACCATGCCGGTTTGTCTGCTGCACCGGCATCACGCACCACAAGATCTGTTTCAATGAACCAAAGGTACATCACTGGCAAAGAATAATCTTTTTGAATTAATACAATTCCGTTGAAGGCAGTGGTTTATAATTTACTAATTAGATACAGTGGAATTACAATTTAAGAATCTAATTTTACTGCTCGTTTATTTCAATCACTGAATGATGAAGAGAGAATACAACTAAACATATTTGGTTTTCAAGCCCGTTGCTTCTAGCTCAGACTGTCATGGCAAATGCAAATCTTTCTACATAATAATTCGAACCCAAGTCCAGTTGATGTGCAACTCACGGATATGTAGTTTTCTTTTATATATTTCTCCCTCCATCCCAAAATAAATGTCTCAACTTTACTGGGACAAAGAGAGTACTGGACGTATGTTGCAATACAATGAAGTTACATTTTTGAGACTATATTATTGTGTTGTCTCTCTCGAACAATTATTATCTTCCTCGCCCCCATCATGTAATTATTATCTTCCTCGCCCCCATCATGTCTGAATCCTGGCTCCGCCCCTGGGACTGGCAGTCACAGATGCTAGGAAAGGAGATAAGGGCCTTAAGGGGTGGCCGCCCCCCTCTCCTGGCAAGTCCGAATTGGACTAGGGAGGGGGCGGCGCCCCCCTCTCTTTCCTTCTCCCTCTCCTACTCCTTTCCTCTTCCCCCTCTTGGAAAAGGAAAGGGACTACAACTAGGATTGGGAATCCTAGTTAGACTCCCCCTATAGGCGCGCCCCTCCTAGGCCGGCCCCCTCCTTCTCCCTCCTTTATATACGTGGCCAAGGGGGCATCCCAAGACACACAAGTTGATTTCTTAGTCGTGTACGGTGTCCCCCTTCACAGTTTTCCATCTCGGGCATATCGTCGTAGTGCTTAGGCAAAGCCCTGCGCCGGTAACTTCATCATCACCGTCACCACGCCGTCGTGCTGATGGAACTCTCCCTCGGTCTCAACTGGATCAAAAGTTCGAGGGATGTCACCGAGCTGAACGTGTGCAGATCGCGGAGGTGCCGTACATTCGGTACTTGGATCGGTTGGATCGCGAAGACGTTCGACTACATCAACCGCGTTAGTAAACGCTTCCGCTTTCGGTCTACGAGGGTACGTAGACACACTCTCCTTGCTCGTTGATATGCTTCTCCTAGATAGATCTTGCGTGATCGTAGGAATTTTTTTAAAATACTACATTCCCCCACAGATGGGCGGCGTGACGCGGGTGGCCGGCGAGCACAACCGCCTAGGGGCGAGCGCGATGACATGGGTGACCGACTATTGCTGATGGCACTACTTTTGCAGTCAAATTCGAGACAAGACAATCTAATGACATAGGATGGTTTGATCTAAGCACGCGCGGTGACAGTTTGAAATTTGGGCAGTCGACCGGCGCCTAGAGTTGGCCCTTCAAAAAGTGTGTGTAACGTATCCTGCAAAAAAAACGTGTGTGGTCCGCCTAGGGCGCCCCTATTCCGCACGTGGCACG
>NC_041390.1:21568009-21597967 GCF_002162155.2 Triticum dicoccoides
TTTTAGATTTTGAATAAAATCTGATTTCCATAAAACATTCGCAGATTCAAAAAAAATGTTCACCGAATTCAAAAACAATTCTTGAATTAAAAAATGTTCATGATTTCAAAAGAATGAACATTTTTTATTTTGATGAATAATTTTTATGAGCATATTTCAATAATGATGAACATTATTTGGTATTTGATCAACAAATTTTGAATCCGATGAACATTTTGCGAACTTGATGGACAAAGTTTGTATTCTAGAACCTTTTTTAAAATAAATTAATGAAGAATTTTTTAGTTCGATGAACAAAATTTGAATTTTATGAACATTTTTTGAAAATCGATGAACAAATTTCATATTTGATGCACATTTTTTAATTCGGCGAACAAATTCTGAATTTGATGAACGTTTTCTAAATCGAATGAACAAAAATTAAATCTGATCAACAAAAAATGTTCGCGGATTAGAAAAGGAAGTTTGCAAAAAAGGATGAAAAAGTGAAGAAGAAAAAGAGAAAATAAAAAGGCAAACGGTTCAGGGAAGGATCTAAAACCTTCCCAAAACCGGATTGGATGAAAGCCGAAAGAATGGGCTTCGCTTGGTTGGTACGCGTCAAATATCAACTGACGGTACGATGTGTGTACTGGTACATGCATGGCCAGGATCGGGAGCACCCTTGGGGTGGGAGTAGGGGTGGAAACGGATCGGATGCGGATCGGACAGTGCTCTTGCCACTTCCATTTTCATATTTTCAAAACGAATACGAATCCGAATACGGATGTTATCGGATACGGATGCGGCTCGGATATTATTCGAATACGGATACGTATCAGATATTTTCTTGATTCGGAACGGATACGAATAATATCAACATATTGCTTAAGTAAATTAGTCGATAGCTATGTGACCTGAAATAATCAACTTGTGGCATACAATAAGTCAATGATAAATAGGTTTATGAATAAATACTATTGTAATGCATAATAATTTATAAGTTTAATCATATAAAGAGTAAAATTTGACCACTTATTTGGCTTTTATGTTGGATAATTGGAATATTGGGTCTAGAATTTTGAAAATTACCTCCCATAATCTTATTCGGATACGGATATATCCACTTCCATATCCATATTTGTCTCAAAATCTCGTATCATATTTTATTTTTTATTTATTTAATAAATTCGGATATGGATAATTTCCATTTTCATTTTGGTTCGGATGCGGATGTTTCGGATACGAATAGGCATTTTCTCAAATACGAATATCGGATATTTCGGATTATCCGCTACCAATTTCCATCCCTAGGTGGGAGTATTAGATATTTCCCCAGGGGCACAAGGCCAGTTGCTCAAAAAAAAAGGGGGGGGGGGGCACAAGGCCAGCGACTCTGTTCCTCCTCAGTCTACAACGTCGGTTCGTTTTTCTCGCCTGTTCGTCTCCCACAGATCTGCGACACCGGCTGCCGCATAGGGCACGTTCACGAGGAACAGCAGGAGACAAAGGTAAATCTGATGAATTTATCTGAGCCCTCAATCTTAATCCACTTATTAATTTATATTCTTGTTTTTACAACAGTAGTGGCCTTGGAGTAGGGTTGGATCGTATGTTGTTGCCGGCTTGGTCCTGGACTTCTTGATTCCTTGATTGAATTTGGATAGCTGCAGCCTGAAGAATACAGATTGTCACTGATTTACAGCAGCCTTCAGGTACCTTCACTCCTTATTTCTTCCAAACATGCTGCCTAAAAACATGTATCTGGTTTCGAGAAAAGAATAAAGAGGAAAAGAACAGACAAGTTTATTGGAAATCAGAAGGGAGCTATGCATAAATTTTTATGAGGAATGACACTACTGACAATTTTGAGGAATTAGATGTCAATGGTGCTGAAAAACAACAACCTGCTAAGAATGAGACCACAATTGAGGGACACAATGCCCATATGAGACTCCTAAATATTTGAGTGGCCGTGAGAATCCTGCAAGTGTAGATGAACAAGGATCTTCTCCTTTTGATATCTATGACCCTAGAAACTAGGACACTCTTGACAATAATGAAGGAAATATGCCCTAGAGGCAATAATAAAGTTATTATTTATTTCCTTATATCATGATAAATGTTTATTATTCATGCTAGAATTTTATTAACCGGAAACATAATACATGTGTGAATACATAGACAAACAGAGTGTCACTAGTATGCCTCTACTAGACTAGCTCGTTAATCAAAGATGGTTATGTTTCCTAACCATAGACAAAGGAGTTGTTATTTGATTAACGAGGTCACATCATTAGTTGAATGATCTGATTGACATGACCCATTCCATTAGCTTAGCACCCGATCGTTTAGTATGTTGCTATTGCTTTTCTTCATGACTTATACATGTTCCTATGACTATGAGATTATGCAACTCCCATTTACCGGAGAAACACTTTGGGTGCTACCAAACGTCACAACGTAACTGGGTGATTATAAAGGAGCATTACAGGTGTCTCCAAAGGTATATGTTGGGTTGGCGTATTTCGAGATTAGGATTTGTCACTCCGATTGTCGGAGAGGTATCTCTGGGCCCTCTCGGTAATGCACATCACATAAGCCTTGCAAGCATTGCAACTAATGAGTTAGTTGCGAGATGATGTATTACAGAACGAGTAAAGAGACTTGCCGGTAACGAGATTGAACTAGGTATTGGATACCGACGATCGAATCTCGGGCAAGTAACATACCGATGACAAAGGGAACAACGTATGTTGTTATGCGGTCTGACCGATAAAGATCTTCGTAGAATATGTAGGAGCCAATATGGGCATCCAGGTCCCGCTATTGGTTATTGACCGGAGACGTGTCTCGGTCATGTCTACATCGTTCTCGAACCTGTAGGGTCCGCACGCTTAAGGTTACGATGACAGTGATATTATGAGTTTATGCATTTTGATGTACCGAAGGTTGTTCGGAGTCCCGGATGTGATCACGGACATGACGAGGAGTCTCGAAATGGTCGAGACGTAAAGATTGATATATTGGAAGCCTATGTTTGGATATCGGAAGTGTTCCGGGTGAAATCGGGATTTTACCGGATTACCGGGAGGTTACCGAAACCCCCCGGGAGCCATATGGGCCTTATTGGGCTTTAGTGGAAAAGTGAAAGGGGCTGCCCATGGTGGGCTGCGCGCCTCCCCCCTCCCCTAGTCCAACTAGGACTAGGAGAGGTGACCGGCCACCTCTCTCTCTCTTTCCCCCTTGGGAATCCTATTTGGAATAGGATTGGGGGGGGGGGGGAGTCCTACTCCCGGTAGGAGTAGGACTCCTCCTGCGCCTCCATAGGGCTGGCCGCACCCCTCCCCCTTGGCTCCTTTATATACGGAGGCAGGGGGCACCTCTAGACACACAAGTTGATCCACGTGATCTATTCCTTAGCCGTGTGCGGTGCCCCCTGCCACCATATTCCTCGATAATACTGTAGCGGAGTTTAGGCGAAGCCCTGCTGCTGTAGTTCATCAAGATCGTCACCACGCCGTCGTGCTGACGGAACTCTTCCCCGACACTTTGCTGGATCGGAGTCCAGGAATCGTCATCGAGCTGAACGTGTGCTCGAACTCGGAGGTGCCGTAGTTTCGGTGCTTGATCGGTTGGATCGTGAAGACGTACGACTACTTCCTCTACGTCGTGTCAGCGCTTCCGCAGTCGGTCTGCGTTGGGTACGTAGACAACACTCTCTCCTCTCGTTGCTATGCATCACATGATCTTGCGTGTGCGTAGGAATTTTTTTGAAATTACTACGAAACCCAACAAATAAATCAAGAGATATTCTGATTGAAAAAGGCCTACAAGGGAACAAAATCTTGTGTTTGAAACGGACTACATTTATCTTGACGTTTTCATTTAATGATTTTGCATCAAAAAATGCACGGAGCCATTTCTCATGATTACTGAAGGCTTGGAGGTTCGCTAGTATGTCATTTCTTTTTTGTTATGCTCTCTGACTTCTATGATGTTTGATTTACACCTAAAGTATGAAATTATTATTTATGACTTGGAGTGTTATTTACCAAGGAAAATTACCGTTGTTTATTATAGCTTTGCAATAATTTTTTTAATCAATGTATGGAATCAATTTTTTCCTCCAGTGCTGTCACTGGGCCCATTCATTTGAGTTCGCCCCGGGGCCTCCAAAACTCTAGGACCAGCGCTGTATGGATCAAATATATACATACTTTATCCATACGTCCATCGCTTAGTAGAAAACATAAATTTCACAAAGATGTATAGTGGCCACAATGTGAGGAAGGATCCATTCAGACCAATAATGCCAGTTTGAGCAACATAAAGGGAAAATGGATACACTCTGGCCAATCACGAAGCCTATAAATACATGTGTATACTTAATGTTATTATTGTCTGCATAACGAACTTTTTTACAGCCAGTATGATATCCATAATTCATACTGTTGCATTTTAAATGTTGTCGTGGTTCTAAGCCTGACAGTAGAGTGGGGGGTAGGTATGGAGAGGCAAGGTCCTAGCTATGGAGAGGTTGTAAGCACAAGGGATGTACGAGTTCAGGCCCTTCTCGGAAGAAGTAACAGCCCTACGTCTCGGAGCCCGGAGGCGGTCGAGTGGATTATCAATGCATGGATTACAAGGTGCCGAACCCTTCTGCCTGTGGAGGGGGGTGGCTTATATAGAGTGCGCCAGGACCCCAGCCAGCCCACGTAGGAGAGGGTTTAAGGTGAGTTAAGTCTGGGGCGTTACTGGTAACGCCCCACATAAAGTGCCTTTACTATCATAAAGTCTACTTAATTACAGGCCGTTGCGGTGCAGAGTGCCTCTTGACCTCCTGGTGGTCGAGTGAGTCTTCGTGGTCGAGTCCTTCAGGCCAGTCGAGTGAATCCTCGTTGGTCGACTGGAAGGCGACCTCTTCTAGGGATGTCCTAGGGTAAGTTACTTGGAACAGGTCCATGACCCTACCCTAGGTACATAACCCCATCATTAGCCCCCGAATGGATTGAGGCTTCGAGTGAAGAAGGAGTTGATGTCGTTTCCGATTAACCTTTGCGCTCTAGTTGTGCGCTGTTCTGGATCAAAGAATATCTTCGTTGACAGGGAGCAATTTGTCTTCGGTCGACTCGATCCATTCTATTTTTGCGTCGAGTGATCTTTCGAGCTTCGACGATCTCCGAGCGACGGATCGCCGGAAACACCGCGTCTGACAGACTGATTTGTTGCTCGCGGATTCCGCGGGGTGCGAAATTTGGGGGCGCGCGCGAAGCGGGGCAGACCGCGGCGTTCGGATGGGACGGGGCATAGACGCCTCGATCTCCGCACCGCCTTTTTCGCCACGTATCCAGTCCTCATAACTGCTCCCAGATATGATTAGATCGACCGGGCCCACATGTCAGCCACTCGGAAGGGACCTTATAAATGTGCCCGGCGAGGATTTCTGTGTTGCGCCTCAGCATTCTCCCTCTCTCCCTCTGCTTCCTTCCTCCCTGCTCAGCGTGCTCGCTCTCGCCCCCGCACCACTTCCCTTCGTGCATCTCACCGGCGACCATGGCCAAGGAGAAGGCGGCGGCGCTGGAGCGTGCCAAGAAGGCGTCGGCATCGGAGAAGGCGAAGGGGAGATCCACCAGCCGCAGAGGGTCCTCGTCCAGATCCCGCCTGCCGAAAGGCTGGGTCCAAGGAGACTGGATCCAGTCGACCATCACGGAGAAGGACCTCCTCGACATGGCCAACGAGGGCTTGATCCCTCACGGAGCTGCGAGGTTGCCGGGGAAGGAGTGGCAGCCACAGCCAGAAGAGGGTGAGTGTGTGCTTCTGGCCACTCATGTTGATCGTGGGTTTTCCTTGCCGCCAAGCATTTTCTTCCGTGGCTTCTTGAATTTCTTTGGAGCGCAGCTCCACCACTTTACCCCAAACTCCATTGCCTATCTTGCTGCGTTTGTGTCCATGTGTGAGGGTTTCTTGGGCTGTCGACCGCACTGGGGTTTGTTCAAACGTATCTTCACGTGTCGCTCTCAGACCGTGAAGAAGGCGAGCCCAGGTGATGAGAAGACCCGAGTCGTCCAGATGTGTGGGGGCCTGGGGATTCAGGTGAGGAATAATAGCACCTTCCCGCCCATGTCCTTTCCCGAGTCCGTCAGAGGCTGGCAGTCGACTTGGTTCTACTGTCAGGTCCAGTCGACGCCAGGGCAGTCGAGTGGACTCCCTCCGTTTACCATGGACCGAGTGAACAAGCCCTCCCCTCTGAAGCTGATTCCGGAGGAGAAAGCCGACGTGAAGATGTTGATGGAGCGCGTGGTGCAGTTGGTTCGGGAGGGGGTGACGGGCATGGATCTTCTGGAGGTCTTCCTCAGGCGTCGCATCCAACCCCTTCAATTCCGGAGCCACTGCATGTGGTTGTACTGTGGGCCCGAAGACGAGACTAGGGTCCATCCAGAAGAAGTCGATGATGCCACTCTGGAAAGATGGATGGTAGCCGTTACCGGAAACAGGGACAACCCGCGTGGAGCCAGAAGGATTCCTCCACTCGACCACAACAGCGACCCAAACAAGGTACACTTGCTCTGCTTTCCATTGTGTCCTTGTCGTATTCATTTCTGCTAACCCTGCCGACTGGTCGACTGATCCTTGTTTGGGCATCTGCTAGGCCTTCACCGAGTTGTACTCGATGCCCAATGGGGCACAAGCTTCGACTGAGGAAGGCGAGGCGAGCGGGGGCGAGGCGAGTGGGGGCGAGAGCCAGGAAGAGGAGGAATGGGACTCGGATGCTGCAGGGGATGATGACGACGATGATGATGATGAAGGTGATGAAGATGACATTGAGGACGAGGAAGAAGAGGAGGAGGAGGTCGTTCCACCGCGCTCAGAAAGGCGGTCGAAGCTTGTCCACGACCCTTCGACCGAACGTGGTAAGGGGGTTGCGACCGCCACTCAGTCGACCAAGCGCCCTCGGACCACCTCTCCGGCGCCGACTGAAAAGGCGCCGAAGCAGCCCAGGGCAGCCTCATCGAAGCCGACCAAGCTCCTGCCGAAGATGAAGGTGTCCATCCCCACCATATCAGGGTAATTGTGTTGCTCATATTTTCTTATTCTGTGCGAACTTTATCTCTGGTCGACGCTGAGGTTAGTCGACTGATCCTTTGGAGTTGCAGTGCTGCTACTTCTGAGACCTCGGCCCGGGCCGATGACCACGAGATGGAGGATGCAGCAACTTCGAATCCAGGTACTGTGTTCTTAATACCATTCTTAGTCGACTGACTCGCGATCTCTGATCCTGATCCTTCTCCGCAGCTCCACCCAACACTGTTATCGATCTTCCTGATGATGATGAGGATGAAGAGCCGCTGAAGCACAGGAGGAGTCGGAAAGCGTCCGCCAGTAAGGTGCCTCAGGATGTGCCGGCGCCTGAAATTCTGACTGTGGAGGAAGAGAACACCACTCGACACACGGTGACCTTCGCGAATCCACTGACGAGTGCTCAGCAGCCTTCCCTCTTCATGACGCACCACGTCCCGGAGGACCAAGATGGCGCAGCGAAGGAGGCGATACGCCAGGCGGGACTCATGATGGAGCAGCTGAAGACCATCCGGGACGCGAGCCAGGCAGCTTATGACGCCAGTTCTGCCCTCCAAAGCAATGTCCAGGTCAGTCGACCGCTGTTTGTTCTGTTGGATATGCTACCAAAAACTTTTCTTTTCCGGAATTTATATTAGTCACCCACTGGGTGTGTCGAATAAACTCCGTGTTAGCGGGGGCACGCTGAGTGCACCCGCTGGGTGTAGTCCCCAAGGCTAAGGTCGACTGCTGGCAGTCGGCCTTAGGCTTTATGATGTCAATCTTTCTGTCAGTCGACTGGTCGACTGGATTTCGCAAACCGGTGGGGGCACGCTGAGTGCACCCACTGGGTGTAGTCCCCGAGACTGTGGTCGACTGCTTGCAGTTGATCACAGTCTTAGAGAATGCGTCTCGCACACTGTTTTTTTTTTGAGGTCGACTGGTCGACTTTGTCTTCAACAGGATTAGTGGGGGCACGCTGAGTGCACCCACTGGGTGTAGTCCCCGAGACTACGGTCGAATGCTTGTATTCGGCTGTAGTCTTAGAAACGTGTGTTTTTCCCTTTTTCACTCGGAAGTGAGTTACATTTGACGTTTAGTCGATTGGTTCTTCGCAGAACTCCTGTGATCTTGTGGCTCGCTACTCAGAGCTGGAACAAAAACATACTCAAGTCGAGCTGAGCTTGAAGCTGGTTCAGGAGAAGCTGACAAAGGCAAAGGAGGAGACCGAAGGTATGTTTGGTGAGACCCTGACGACTGCTTTTCCCCTTGCTTGTTTCAGCACCTGATCTTGCTGTAACTTGCAGGCAAGGTAAGGGAGGCCCAGCAGAAGAAAGACCTTGAGCTAGCTGAGAAGATCAAGCTTGTTGACGAGAAGTTAGCTTCAGTCTCCAAGCTCGAACAAGACAATACCAATCTGAAAACTGCTCTTGGGATTGCCAACAAGGAAGTCAGTCGACTGAGAACTGACAAAGCTGCCTTGACCGACCAAGTCAGCAAATTGACTGAGAAGAAAACTGAACTGGAAGCCTTCCTGAGTGGTCTTGCCAAGAAGCTGTTTCTTATGCTTGAAGGTAAACCTCCAGGTTTGGTAAATATTTCCAACTGTGGCTTCTTCCATTCGACTATCCCCTTGACTTAGTGATCACCCTTGCAGAATTTTGTCAAAATTTGGAAGAGGAAACCAGCCGACTGGAGCCAAACCTTGACCCCGTCAATTCTCCGGTGAACGACGAAGTTGCCATGGATGTTTTCCGACTGGAGTCTCGTGTCGCAGCTGTCGTGGACTATCTCGCAAGGCTGAAGGCCGCCACATCTCGCATCGACTCGACGCTCTGGCCTGAGGAGACACTTCAGAATGACCTTGAGTCGCTGATGGCCCGCTTGAACACGATCCCTGGTCGAGTGCAGGAGTGGAAGAAGTCCTCGGCTCGGTGTGGTGCAGATGTCGCTCTGTGTCTGGCCCGAGTCCACTGCAAAGATGCGCGAGAAGAGAAGCTGGCGGCCCTTCGGGTGGCCAATACCAAGAAGCACGACTTCAGATCCTTTATGGAAACTTTCCTTGCAGCTGCCACTCGGATCGCCGACGGGATTGACCTTGATGAATTTGTTGCACCTTCCAGCCCTCCACAGGAGGGGTAAAAAAACTTCTTCTGGCTCGACGCTTTAAATTTGCCTCGGTATGCCGAGTGGAATTGTAACCGACAAACCTTAACAGGCTTGACGCCTGAGCACTTTCGATTCCTTTAGATATCAATTCAAACTTGAATTTGGTGCTTGAATACGATTGCCTTCGGCTCGGAATGTCTTTTGCAGGTTCAAAGCAAGGTGCCTGTGCTGCAATCGACTTATTCTTTAGTCCACTTAGACGAGCACTGGGCTGCAGCTAAGCCCCCGAGTGAGAGGGTTGCTCTTCACTCGGTAGGATTTTGTAACTTAGGCGAGCACAGGGCCGCAGCTAAGCCCCCGAGTGAGAGGATTGCTCTTCACTTGGTAGGATTTTCACAACTTAGGCGAGTGCTTGGACTGCAGCTAAGCCTCCGAGTGAGAGGGTTGCTCTACCACTCGGTAGGATTTTTATAACTTAGGCGAGCACGAGGCTGCAGCTAAGCCTCCGAGTGGAAGGCTGGCTTACCACTCGGTAGGATTTTTACAACTTAGGCGAGTGCTTGGACTGCAGCTAAGCCTCCGAGTGGAAGGCTGGCTTACCACTCGGTAGGATTTTTATAACTTAGGCGAGCACGAGGCTGCAGCTAAGCCTCCGAGTGGAAGGCTGGCTTACCACTCGGTAGGATTTTTACAACTTAGGCGAGTGCTTGGACTGCAGCTAAGCCTCCGAGTGGAAGGCTGGCTTACCACTCGGTAGGATTTTTACAACTTAGGCGAGTGCTTGACTGCAGCTAAGCCTCCGAGTGAGAGGGTTGCTCTTCACTCGGTAGGATTTTTATAACTTAGGCGAGCACGAGGCTGCAGCTAAGCCTCCGAGTGGAAGGCTGGCTTACCACTCGGTAGGATTTCACAACTTAGGCGAGTGCTTGGACTGCAGCTAAGCCCCCGAGTGAGAGGGTTGCTCTTCACTCGGTAGGATTTTGATAACTTAGGCGAAACGGATTCGCAGCTAAGCCTCCGAGTGGGAGTCTGGTTCACCACTCGGTAGGAATTTGATACCTTAGGCGAAACGGATTCGCAGCTAAGCCCCCGAGTGAGAGGGTTGCTCTTCACTCGGTAGGATTTTTACAAACTTAGGCGAAACGGATTCGCAGCTAAGTCACCCACTGAGGGGAATTTCATTGGACAAAAAATAAAAAGTGACAGATATTATGGAGGAACTATGACACTTATTATTTTGGGGTCCATGAACTACAGAAGTACTTTATTGCAACTCATCCGAGTGATAAAGCTTAAGTGTAAAACGGGCGGAGTAGCTCCGCGTTCCAAGCTCGGGGCTCGTCGATATTATGCTCGATGTTGTAAAGACGATACGCCCCGTTGTGGAGAACCTTGGTGACGATGAAGGGGCCTTCCCAAGAAGGAGCAAGCTTGTGTGGTTTGTGCTGATCTACTCGGAGAACCAAATCCCCTTCCTGGAAGGCTCGACCTCTCACATTTCGGGCGTGGAAGCGCCGCAGATCTTGTTGGTAGATGGTCGACCGGATCAGAGCCATCTCCCTTTCTTCCTCTAAAAGGTCGACTGCGTCCTGCCGCGCTTGTTCAGCTTCTGCTTCGCTGTAGATTTCAACTCGAGGAGCATTGTGGAGAAGATCACTCGGCAAGACTGCCTCAGCTCCATAGACCAAGAAGAATGGAGTTCTTCCGGTCGACCGATTAGGCGTGGTCCGCAGTCCCCAGAGTACAGATGGAAGTTCGTCGACCCAAGCTCCAGCCGCGTGTTTGAGATCACGCATCAGTCGAGGCTTCAGTCCCTTGAGAATCAGTCCATTAGCTCGCTCTGCTTGCCCATTCGACTGCGGATGGGCGACTGATGCGTAGTCGACCCGTGTGCCCTGGGAGTTGCAGAAGGTTCTGAATTCCTCTGAGTCAAAGTTCGACCCATTATCCGTAATGATGCTGTGCGGGACTCCATATCTGAATATTAGTTCCCTGATGAAGCTAACAGCAGTACCGGTGTCGAGGCTCTTGATTGGTTTAGCCTCGATCCACTTGGTGAACTTGTCGACTGCCACTAGTACATGCGTGAAGCCACTTCGTCCTGTTCTCAAAGGGCCGACCATGTCCAGCCCCCAAACTGCAAAAGGCCAGACGAGTGGGATGGTCTTCAAAGCTGACGCAGGTTTGTGCGACATATTCGAGTAGAACTGACATCCCTCGCACTTATCCACTATCTCCTTTGCCATCTCATTCGCCTTGGGCCAGTAAAATCCGGCTCGGTATGCTTTGGCCACGATGGTCCGGGAGGACGCATGATGACCACAGGTCCCCGAGTGAATATCATTGAGGATGAGTCGACCTTCTTCTGGTGTTATGCACTTCTGACCGACTCCAGTCGTGCTTTCTCTGTATAATTGTCCTTTGATGACGGTGAAGGCCTTAGATCGACGGACGATCCGTCGAGCCTCTTCCTCATCCTCCGGAAGCTCTTTCCTCAAGATATATGCGACATACGGAATCGTCCAGTCGGGAATGACTACCAAAACCTCCATGATCAAGTCGACCACCGCTGGGACTTCAACTTCAGTCGGATCTGTGGCACTCTTGGGCTGCGGAGTTTCTTCGGTGAAAGGATCTTCTTTGACTGACGGAGTGTGTATATGCTCCAAGAACACACCACTCGGAATGGCTTCTCTCTTGGAACCTATCTTTGCTAGATCATCAGTTGCTTGATTTTTCAGTCGGGGTATATGATGGAGCTCCAACCCCTCGAACTTTTTCTCCAGCTTCCTTACTGCACTGCAGTATCCAGTCATGGCTGGGCTTCTCACGTCCCACTCTTTCATCACCTGATTGACCACTAAATCCGAGTCGCCATAGACCATTAGGCGACGGACGCCGAGTGAAATGGCCATGCGCAACCCATATAGGAGGGCCTCATATTCTGCCTCATTGTTGGAGGAATCAAAGTGAATCTGGAGCACATATCTGAGCTTATCTCCTCTGGGGGAAACCAGGACAACCCCAGCACCGGAACCATTCAACATCTTAGAACCATCGAAAAACATGGTCCAATGCTCCGAGTGAACTTCAGTCGGCTGCTGCTGTTCGATCCACTCGGCGAGGAAATCTGCTATTGCCTGGGACTTAATGGCTTTCTTTGCCTCAAACTTGATATCAAGGGGAAGAAGTTCAATCGCCCATTTGGCCACTCGACCAGTTGCATCTCTGTTGTGCAAAATCTCTGATAGTGGAGCGTCACTGACGACTGTGATTGAATGGTCAGAGAAATAATGAGCAACCTTCTTTGTGGTCATGTATATTCCATACACAAGCTTCTGATAATGAGGATATCTCTGCTTGGATGGAGTCAAGACTTCAGACAAATAATACACTGGGCGTTGAACTTTGAGAGCTTTTCCTTCTTCTTCCCGCTCGACCGTTAGCACAGTACTGACGACTTGTCCTGTGGCTGCGATGTAGAGCAACAGAGGCTCTTTGCTGATTGGAGCAGCAAGCACCGGCTGGGTGGAGAGCAGAGCTTTTAGCTCGGCAAACGCTGCATCAGCTTCTGGAGTCCACTCGAACTTGTCAGCCTTCTTCATCAGTCGGTAAAGAGGCAATGCCTTTTCACCGAGTCGTGAGATGAATCGACTTAATGTGGCCAAGCATCCAGTAAGCTTCTGGACATCGTGCACTCGCACAGGGCGTTTCATTTGGAGAATAGTGCCAATCTTTTCTGGGTTGGCTTCGATTCCCCGTTCGGAAACGAGAAAACCGAGTAACTTGCCACCAGGAACTCCAAATGTGCACTTTGATGGATTGAGCTTGATATCATACCTTCTGAGGTTGGCAAATGTTTCGGCGAGGTCAGCGAGCAGGTCGGAACCTTTTCGTGACTTGACAACAATATCATCCATATAAGCTTCCACATTCCGACTGATTTGAGTGAGTAGACACTTCTGGATCATTCGCATAAATGTGGCTCCGGCATTCTTGAGGCCGAATGGCATGGTGATATAGCAGAAGCACCCGAATGGAGTGATGAAAGCTGTTTTTACTTCATCGGGCCCATACAGACGGATCTGGTGGTACCCGGAGTAAGCATCTAAAAAAGACAACCTCTCGCATCCCGCGGTCGAGTCAACAATTTGATCTATGCGAGGGAGAGGAAAGTGATCTTTCGGGCAGGCCCGGTTGATGTGCTTGAAATCAATGCACATTCGGAGCGACTTGTCCTTCTTAGGAACCATGATGACATTAGCGAGCCACTCGGAGTGGAATATCTCTCGGATAAATCCTGCCGCCAACAGTCGAGCCACTTCTTCACCGATGGCCTTTCTCTTCTGGACGGCGGACCGCCGAAGATGTTCTTTGACTGGCTCTGCAGACGAGTCGACTCTTAGGCGATGCTCAGCCAGTCCCCTGGGAACACCTGGCATGTCAGCGGGCTTCCATGCAAAAATGTCCCAGTTCTCACGGAGGAACTGGATGAGCGCTTCTTCCTATTTTGGGTCGAGTGTTGTGGAGATGCGGGTCGGAGCTGCTTCGGGGTCGGTCGGGTGAATGTGAACAGGCTTCGTCCCACCGGACGACTGGAATGCAGATTCTGTGGCGGGCTTCTTGGATCGCAGCAAGTCACTCGGATCTGCGTTTTGCTTGTATTCTTCGAACTCGACCGCTGTCACTTGGGAATCGGCAATTTTGGAGCCCTTCTGAAAGCACTCCTTTGCCTTTTTCCTTTCACCGGTGACAGTGATCACACCTTTGGGACCGGGCATCTTCAATTTGAGGTACACGTAACATGGTCGAGCCATGAACCGTGCATAGGCTGGTCTCCCCAAAATGGCATGATATGCACTTTGAAAATCCACGACCTCAAACGTCAACTTTTCTTTGCGAAAATGCTTTGAATCGCCAAACACTACGTCCAAAGCTATCTGGCCGAGTGACTCGGCCTTCTTCCCTGGTATAACTCCATGGAAGCTCATGTTACTAGTGCTCAGTCGGGACATCGGAATGCCCATACCTTTCAACGTGTCTGCATATAACAGATTCAGCCCACTTCCACCATCCATCAGCACCTTTGTCAGTCGAGTGCCTTCGACAACTGGATCGACCACCAAAGCTTGCCTCCCAGGGGTGGCAATATGAGTCGGGTGATCAGATTGGTCGAATGTGATGGGTGTTTGAGACCACTTCAGATAATTTGCCTTTGCTGGGGCAATCATGTTAACCTCTCGGTTAATCACTTTCAGTCGACTTCTGCTTTCCACATCTGCGAAGATCATCAGAGTGGAGTTGATATGCGGATATCCTCCCTCACTGTCCTCTTTGTCTTCGGCCTTGTCCGGCTCCTTCTCCTTGTCCTTAGACTGTTTTCCCTGAAACTGCTGGATCAGGAGTCGACATTGGCGAGTGGTGTGCTTTGGGTAAATGATATTCCCCTCTTCATCTTTCTTCGTGTGGATGTGGCACGGCATATCCATCACGTCGTTCCCTTCTTTATCCTTCACCTTCTTGGGGTTCTAGGATCCTTTTGGTTTCCCCTTAAACTTTCCTTGAGTCACGGCCAGAGCCTCTCCAGGAGCTGCCGGTTCAGCCTTCCGCTTCTGTTTCCGACTGGTGTTTCCTTTTTCCGACTGACTCGGCTTGTGCTTGCCGCTTCGGAGTCGGTCTTCTTCTTCGCCGTTGGCGTACTTGGTAGCAATCTCCATCATCCGACTCAAGGTCATGTCACCGGTTCGACCAAATTTCAAACTCAGTTCTCTGTTCTTGACACCATCTTTGAAGGCGCATACTGCCTGATGGTCAGAGACATTTTCCACAGTGTGGTGCAAAGTGATCCACCTCTGAATATACTCTCTGAGAGTCTCATTGGTTTTCTGCACGCAGACTTGCAACTCTGTCAATCCCGCTGGTCGCTTGCAAGTCCCTTCGAACGTTCTGACGAACACTCGGGACAGATCTTCCCAAGTGTAAATGCTGCTAGGAGGCAATTGAGTCAACCATGCCCTGGCAGAACCTTCCAACATGAGGGGCAAATGCTTCATGGCCACCTCGTCGTTCCCACCACCGATCTGAACTGCCACTCGGTAGTTTTCAAGCCAAGTTTCAGGCTTAGACTCACCAGTGAACTTGCTGACTCCTGTTGCCAACCTGAAATTGGGGGGGATAACTGCGGCTCTGATAGCTCTGCTGAAACATTCAGGACCAGAAACATGTACTCGACTGCTCGTGGGTACATCTCTGTCGAGTGCACCTCGATGGGCTCTGTTCCGGTCGACCAACCCTTGCACGATAATGGATCGCGCGTCGAAGCCTGGCTCTCTGGGGTCAACTGGAACCCTACGCCCTGTACTGTACTGACGCCTATCATCTGGCTGCCGAGGAGCGTAAGACCCACCCCTCGGAGGGGAATAGGGCACTCGACGCCTATCATCTCGGTCGAGTCTGTCGCCATATTGATCTCGCCGATTCTCACGCCCTTCGCGCCGCGGAGGCGATCTGGGGCTGTGAGCCGACTGAACCGTATTCACAGTGACGGATCGACTGTGAATTCTGTTGCGCGACTGAGACACGGCTGAATTCTGATCTCCTGCTGCTCGGAGCAGATCCCTGATCTGCACCAAACCTCTGCCAGCCTCTGACTGCGAAGGCTGAATGGACTCTGCTATACGGGTCGCAGCTGCTAAATTCTGAATTGGGGTTCGGTATACCTGAGTCGGCGGGAAGAGTTGACGTCGACTGGTGTCGGGAACTCGTTGCCGCGCGCGCTCGTCGAGTGCTCGCTGAAGGTTCTCCAGTCGAGTGCGCTCGGCCAAATTGGCGAGACGCGCCTCCTCTAAGGCACGAGCCTCGGGGGTTTCTCCTGCGATGGGAATACGCAGGGGATCCTCGTTCCTGCGGCGAAGCTCTTCTCTTTGCAGAGAGTCGAGTGGCTCGGGCTGGTACTCTTCGTAGCCTCGTGCAGGGTCGCCGCCGTCGCCTGCTCCACCACCACGGGCGAAGCCAGGAGGACTGTGGGGCCCGTCGACCATCAAGATTTCCGCCGCTGGATCACTGCTTCCGCACTCGGATGCAGTCTCTCCGGAGCCAGTCGACTGATCGAACAAGCCGTAGAGAGATTCGTTGGGCTCGATTGCCGCAACTTGTGTAGTGGCCGACTGGCGAGCCACCGCGTGACTCACCCATCGTTGAAGCCTCGACCGGCCTGAGCGCTTGCGCTGGCGGGAGACCGGGAGGGTGGAAGATGGAGGAGCCGACCGATACTGGGTCGATGGTTGCCGCAGCAGAACGCCGCGGACACATGCGCGAAAATGCGTCGCACCGCGGACGGGGAGCGCATCTACGTCGAGTGGAGCCTCCTGGAGCCATGCGGAGTCGTCGGTGATGAAGGCGAGAGCGCCGAGACGGATCTCTTGACCCTCGACCAAAATTCCAGCAGACACCATGATGAAAGTACTCGAAAGAATCGCAACTTCTCCACAAAATCGCTAAAACACTAGCCCCACGGTGGGCGCCAACTGTCGTGGTTCTAAGCCTGACAGTAGAGTGGGGGGTAGGTATGGAGAGGCAAGGTCCTAGCTATGGAGAGGTTGTAAGCACAAGGGATGTACGAGTTCAGGCCCTTCTCGGAAGAAGTAACAGCCCTACGTCTCGGAGCCCGGAGGCGGTCGAGTGGATTATCAATGCATGGATTACAAGGTGCCGAACCCTTCTGCCTGTGGAGGGGGGTGGCTTATATAGAGTGCGCCAGGACCCCAGCCAGCCCACGTAGGAGAGGGTTTAAGGTGAGTTAAGTCTGGGGCGTTACTGGTAACGCCCCACATAAAGTGCCTTTACTATCATAAAGTCTACTTAATTACAGGCCGTTGCGGTGCAGAGTGCCTCTTGACCTCCTGGTGGTCGAGTGAGTCTTCGTGGTCGAGTCCTTCAGGCCAGTCGAGTGAATCCTCGTTGGTCGACTGGAAGGCGACCTCTTCTAGGGATGTCCTAGGGTAAGTTACTTGGAACAGGTCCATGACCCTACCCTAGGTACATAACCCCATCAAATGTTACTACAATAGTGTTCGTAATTATGGACCCCTATAATATCTAGACCATGCAAAAGCATGGGATGATGACTAGTGATTCACTAATTCCATTGCAATGTGGGAGACCCACTTGTATACATGGTGAAGGGGTGTGTTGGGGAGACACCTTTTCCCCAACAGACATCTCATGAGAGACATTTCTACCATAAAATTGATTACATGTTTTATTTCTCAACACTCCCCCTTGACCAGTTCGTTATTTGTATATTGCAAACTGGAAACTCCTCCAAAACCCTGTGGAAAAAATTGAGGAAAAATCTTATAATGATATGCCATCGAAAACTCCTATAAAACCCAGTGAAAAAAATACAAGGAGAAACCAATATGGCGTATATTCACACTTGTATTTATATTGTCTTGTTAAAAACCTTATATGAGAAACACATAAAGGAAAAAAAGAGCACAATGAATGATTTGAAGATCACCAACAAGTTATAACTTGGGATTTTACTCCCATGAACTTTGCAAACATCAATGTTGTCTTATACCAATTCCACGAACCTGATTCTAGAATATAAACGCTGGTAGAGGCATTGCGAATATCACAATAATCCTCTTACATTTCTGTAATTTGCGAGGATAAATATAACGCATAAGCAATACAGGTGACATTATCTTGTTAGACAATGTAGTTGATTCCAATAAAGCTCCACATCATCTCACATGTGGCCCATCATTCTCCGAAGCCATGTATATATTGTCATGCTTCAAATAAAATAATTACGGCAAAATGATCACTGCAAGGACCCATTTAGAGTCTATTCTAAAGGCTTCCCTCGAAAAACTATTCCAATAAACCCAGTCTTTGATATGGCACCATTGAGATCAATTTATTAGCCACTATCAGGATATAACAGCAATAATCAAGACCTTTTGTGTCTTGGACATATCTAAGGATATTCCTTACAACAACTACTATACCTTTTGTTGGGGACTGCACTCTCAATATGTTGCCAACCAATATAATGTCAGGCCTAACGTATTTTGTAAGATATATATGAGTGCTTTGATGGTATTCAAATATGAAACTTTAGGTCCACTATGATTTCACTATCTCCCCCTAGTCTGAATGGGCTTGTATCCCATGCGTCGGGATGCTATAACCGCATACAGGTAGAGCTGCAACCACGCGTCGGGCAAAGCTGCGAGAGAGGGGCAACATGATGAGTTCTGTGACCACGAGCATACCGTGCTGCATCAACAAGGAGAAGCGCGCTGTGAAAGCCCCCGCAAACGGTGTTGTTCATGGTCTAACATCGAGGGCAAGGTCCGATTAGCCGGATGCTTCGATCGGCAAACAATTGGCATTATGAATGAGAGACATTGTGGAGCTCCTCAAAAGGATGTGTTGCAGGGTTGATGATCAAGGATGGGCGGCGTGACGCGGGTGGCTGGCGAGCACAACCGTCATAGGGGCGAGCACGATGACATGGGTGGCCGACTACTGCTGATGGCACTACTTTTGCAGTCGAATTCGAGACAAGACAATCTAATGACATAGGATTGTTTGATCTAAGCACACGCGGTGTCAGTCTGAAATTTGGGCGGTCGACCGACGCCCAGAGTCGGCCCTTCAAAAAGCGTGTGTAACGTATCCTGCAAAAAAATGTGTGTGGTCCGCCCAGGGAGCCCCTATTCCACACGAATTAAAAAAAATGTTCATGATTTCAAAAGAATGAACTTCTTTATTTTGATGAATAATTTTTATGAGCATTTTTCAATAATGATGAACATTATTTGGTATTTGATGAACAAATTTTGAATTTGATGAACAATTTGTGAACTTGATGGAAATTTCTTTTATTCTAGAACCTTTTAAAAAAAATTAATGAACAATTTTTGAATTCAATGAACAAAATTTGAATTTCGTGAACATTTTTTTGAAAATGGATGAACAAATTTCGTATTTGTTGCACATCTTTTAAATTCGGCGAACAAATTATGAATTTGATGAACGTTTTCTAAATCAAATGAACAAAAATTAAATCCGATAAACAAAAAATGTTCGCGGATTAGGTAAGAAAATTCGCAAAAAAGGATGAAAAATTAAAGAAGAAAAAGAGAAAATAAAGAGGCAAACAGGAAAGAAAAAGGGTAAAAAGGGTTTAGGGAAGGATTTAAAACCTTTCGGATTGGATGAAAGCCGAAAAAATGGGCTTCGCCTGGTTGGTACGCGTCAAATATCAACTGACGGTACGATGTGTGTACTGGTACATGCATGGCCAGGATCGTTCACGTTTCAGCTGTTGGGGAACGTAGCAGAAATTCAAAAAATTTCCTACGTAACACCAAGATCTATCTATGGAGAGACCAGCAACGAGTAGAAAGGGGAGTGCATCTACATACCCTTGTAGATCGCTAAGCGGAAGCGTTCAAGTGAACGGGGTTGATGGAGTCGTACTCGTCGCGATTCAGATCACCGATGATCAAGTGCCGAACGGACGGCACCTCCGCGTTCAACACACGTACAGCCCGGTGACGTCTCCCACGCCTTGATCTAGCAAGGAGAGAGGGAGAGGTTGAGGAAGACTCCATCTAACAGCAGCACAACGGCATGGTGGTGGTGGAGGAGCGTGGCAATCCTGCAGGGCTTCGCCAAGCACCATGGGAGAAGAGGAGGAGGGAGAGGCAGGGCTGCACCAACGAGAGATCAAATCGCGTGTTATGGGCAGCCCCTAGGCCTCATATATATAGGGGAAGGGGAGGGCTGCGCCCCCTTTAGGGTTTCCCACCCCAAGGGGCGGCGGCCAGCCTCCAGATGGCATCTGGTACGGCGGCCAAGAGAGGGGGGGGGAGGAGTCCATCCTCCCCAAGGCACCTCGGAGGTGCCTTCCCCCTTGAGGACTCTTCCCTCTAGGGTTCCCTAGGCGCATGGGCCTCTTGGGGCTGGTGCCCTTGGCCCATGTAGGCCAAGGCGCACCCCCTACAGCCCATGTGGCCCCCCCGGGGCAGGTGGCCCCACCTGGTGGGCCCCCGGGACCCTTCCGGTGGTCCCGGTACAATACCGATGACCCCGAAACTTGTCCCGATGCCCGAAACAGGACTTCCTATATATAAATCTTTACCTCCGGACCATTCCGGAACTCCTCGTGACGTCCGGGATCTCATCCGGGACTTCAAACAACATTCGGTAACCACATACAAGCTTCCTTTATAACCCTAGCGTCATCGAACCTTAAGTGTGTAGACCCTACGGGTTCGGGAGACATGCAGACATGACCGAGACGTTCTCCGGTCAATAACCAACAGCGGGATCTGGATACCCATGTTGGCTCCTACATGTTCCACGATGATCTCATCGGATGAACCACGATGTCAAGGACTTAATCAATCCCGTATTCAATTCCCTTTGTCTAGCGGTATTTTACTTGCCCGAGATTCGATCGTCGGTATACCGATACCTTGTTCAATCTCGTTACCGGCAAGTCACTTTACTCGTTCCGTAACACATCACCCCGTGATCAACTCCTTGGTCACATTGCGCATATAATGATGTCCTACCGAGTGGGCCCAGAGATACCTCTCCGTTTACACGGAGTGACAAATCCCAGTCTCGATCCGCATAAAACAATGGATACTTTCGGAGATACCTGTAGTGCACCTTTATAGTCACCCAGTTACGTTGTGACGTTTGATACACCCAAAGCACTCCTACGGTATCCAGGAGTTACACGATCTCATGGTCAAAGGAAGAGATACTTGACATGGCAAAGCTCTAGCAAATGAACTACACGATCTTTTGTGCTAGTCTTAGGATTGGGTCTTGTCCATCACATCATTCTCCTAATGATGTGATCCCGTTATCAACGACATCCAATGTCCATAGCCAGGAAACCATGACTATCTGTTGATCACAACGAGCTAGTCAACTAGAGGCTCACTAGGGACATATTGTGGTCTATGTATTCACACGTGTATTACGATTTCCGGATAATACAGTTATAGCATGAATAAAAGACTATTATCATGAACAAAGAAATATAATAATAACTTATTTATTATTGCCTCTAGGGCATATTTCCAACAGTCTCCCACTTGCACTAGAGTCAATAATCTAGTTCACATCGCCATGTGATTAACACTCACAGGTCACATCGCCATGTGACTAATACCCAAGAGTTTACTAGAGTCAGTAGTCTAGTTCACATCACTATGTGATTAACACTCAATGAGTTTTATGTTTGATCATGTTGCTTGTGAGAGAGGTTTTAGTCAACGGGTCTGAACCTTTCAGATCCGTGTGTGCTTTACAAATCTCCATGTCATCTCCTAGATGCAGCTACCACGCTCTATTTGGAGCTATTCCAAACAACTGTTCTACTTGGAGCTATTCTAAATTATTGCTCCATTATATGTATCCAGTCTCTCTACTCAGAGCTATCCGGATAGGTGTCAAGCTTGCATCGTTGTAACCTTTACGACGAACTCTTTTACCACCTCCATAATCGAGAAAATTCCTTAGTCCACTAGTTACTAAGGATAACTTTGACCGCTGTCCTATGATCCATTCATGGATCACTCTTGTACCCCTTGACTGACTCATGGCAAGGCACACTTTCGGTGCGGTACACAGCATAGCATACTGTAGAGCCTACGTCTAAAGCATAGGGGACGACCTTCGTCCTTTCTCTCTTTTCTGCCGTGGTCGAGCTTTAAGTCTTAACTTCGTACCTTACAACTCAGGCAAGAACTCCTTCTTTGACTGGTCCATCTTGAACACCTTCAAGATCATGTCAAGGTATGTGCTCATTTGAAAGTATTATTAAGCATTTTGATCTATCCTTATAGATCTTGATGCTCAATGTTCAAGTAGCTTAAACCAGGTTTTCCATTGAAAAACACCTTTCAAATAACCCTATATGCTTTCTAGAAATTCTACATCATCTCTGATCATCAATATGTCAACAACATATACTCATCAGAAATTCTATAGTGCTCCCACTCACTTCTTTGGAAATACAAGTTTCTCATAAACTTTGTATAAATCCAAAATCTTTGATCATCTCATCAAAGCGTACATTCCAACTCCGAGATGCTTACTCCAGTCCTTAAAAGGATTGCTGGAGCTAGCATACCTTTTAGCATCCTTAGGATCGACAAAAACTTTTCTGATTGTATTGCATACAACCTTTCCTTACGAAAACTAGTAAGGAAACTTGTCTTGACATCCATCTGCCAGATTTCATAAATGCAGCTAATGCTAACATGATTCCGACGGACTTTAAGCATCGCTACGAGTGAGAAAATCTCATCGTAGTCAACTCCTTGAACTTGTCGGAAAACACTTCGCCACAAGTCGAGCTTCATAGATGGTGACATTACCATCCACGTCCGTCTTCTTCTTAAAAGATCCATTTATCTCAATGGATTGCCGATCATCGGGCAAGTCCATCAAAGTCCATGCTTTGTTCTGATATATGGATACTATCTCGGATTTCATGGCTTCTAACCATTTGTCGGAATTCGGGCCCACCATCGCTTCTCCATAGCTCGTAGGTTCATTGTTGTCTAGCAACATGACCTTCAAGACAGGATCACCTTACCACTCCGAAGTAGTGCGTGTCCTTGTCGTCCTACGAGGTTCGGTAGTGACTTGATCCGAAGCTTCATGATTACTATCATAAGCTTCCACTTCAATTGGTGTAGGTGCCACAGGAACAACTTCCTGTGCCCTGCCACACACTAGTTGAAGAGACGGTTCAATAACCTTATCAAGTCTCCACCATCCTCCCACTCAACTCTTTCGAGAGAAACTTTTCCTCGAGAAAGGACCCGATTCTAGAAACAATCCATATTGCTTTCGGATCTGAATTAGGAGGTATACCCAACTGTTTTGGGTGTCCTATGAAGATGCATTTTATCCGCTTTGGGTTCGAGCTTAATCCTGAAACTTTTCCACATAAGCGTCGCAGCCCGAAACTTTCAAGAAACGACAACTTAGGTTTCTCTAAACCATTATTCATACGGTGTCATCTCAACGGAATTATGTGGTGCCCTCTTTAAAGTGAATGTGGTTGTCTCTAATGCCTAACCCATGAACGATAGTGGTAATTCGATAAGAGACATCATGGTACGCACCATATCCAATAGGGTGCAACTATGATGTTCGGACACACCATCACATTATGGTGTTCCAGGCGGTATTAATTGTGAAACACTTTCCACAATGTCTTAATTGTGTTCCAAAACTCGTAACTCAGATATTCATCTCTATGATCGTATCATAGACATTTTATCCTCTTGTCACAATGATCTTCTACTTCACTCTGAAATTACTTGAACCATTCAATAATTCAGACTTGTGTTTCATCAAGTAAATATTCTCAACATCTACTCGAATCATCTGTGAAGTAAGAACATAGCGATATTCACTGCATGCCTCAGCACTTATTGGACTGCACACATCAAAATGTGTTACTTCCAACAAGTTGCTATCTTGTTCCATCTTATTGAAACCGAGGCTTTTCAGTCATCTTGCCTATGTGGTATGATTTGCATATCTCAAGTGATTCAAAATCAAGTGAGTCCAAACGGTCCATTTGCATGGAGTTTCTTCATGCATATACACCAATAGACATGGTTCGCATGTCTCAAACTTTTCAAAAACGAGTGAGTCCAAAGATCCATCAACATGGAGCTTCTTCATGCGTTTTATACCATTATGACTTACATGGCAGTGCCACAAGTAAGTGGTACTATCATTACTATCTTATATCTTTTGGCATGAAAATGTGTATCACTACGACCGAGATTCAATAAACCATTCCTTTAGGTGCAAGACCATTGAAGGTATTATTCAAAATAGAGTAACCATTATTCTCCTTAAATGAATAACCGTATTGCGATAGACATAATCTAATCATGTCTATGCTCAACGCAAACACCAATCTCGGTGGTAGAGGGAGCATGCGATGCTTGATCATATCAACCTTGGAAACTCTTCCAACATATATCGTCAGCTCACCTTTAGCTAGTCTCCGTTTATTCCGTAGCTTTTATTTCGAGTTACTAACACTTAGCAACCGAACCGGTATCCAATACCCTGGTGCTACTAGGAGTACTAGTAAAGTACACATTAACATAATGTATATCCAATATACTTCTATCGACCTTGCCAGCCTTCTCATCTACCAAGTATCTAGGGTAATGCTGCTCCAGTGGTTGTTCCCCTTATTACAGAAGCACTTAGTCTCGGGTTTGGGTTCAACCTTGGGTTTCTTCACTTGAGCAGCTGAATTGCCGTTTCATGAAGTATCCCTTTGTTCCCTGGCCCTTCTTAAAACTAGTGGTTTCACCAACCATCAACAATTGATGCTCCTTCTTGATTTCTACTTTCGCGGTGTCAAACATCATGAATATTTCAAGGATCATCATATCTATCCCTGATATGTTATAGTTCATCACGAAGCTCTAGCAGCTTGGTGGTAATGACTTCGGAGAAACTATCACTATTTCATCTGGAAGATCAACTCCCACTTGATTCAAGTGATTGTTGTACTCAGACAATCTGAGCACAAGCTCAACAATTGAGCTTCTCTCCTTAGTTTGCAGGCTAAGAAAATCGTCGGAGGTCTCATACCTCTTGACGTGGGCACGAGCCTGAAATCCCAATTTCAGCCCTCGAAACATCTCATATGTTCCGCGACGTTTCGAAAACGTCTTTGGTGCCTCTACTTAAACCATTTAACTGAACTATCACGTAGTTATCAAAATGTGTATGTTCGATGTTCGAAACATCCACAAACGACGTTTGGGGTTCAGCACATTGAGCGGTGCATTAAGGACATAAGCTTTCTACTGTCCGCATAATCGCTACTATCAACTTTCAACTATATTTTCTCTAGGAACATATCTAAACAGTAGAACTATAGCGTGAGCTACGACATAATTTGCAAAATCCTTTTGACTATGTTCAGGATAATTAAGTTCATCTTATGAACTCCCACTTAGATAGACATCCCTCTGGTCATCTAAGTGATCACATGATCCGAGTCAACTAGGCCGTGTCCGATCATCACGTGAGACGGACTAGTTATCATCGGTGAACATCTTCATGTTGATCGTATCTACTATACGACTCATGCTCGACCTTTCGGTCTCCGTGTTCCGAGGCCATGTCTGCACATGCTAGGCTCGTCAAGTTAACCCTAAGTGTTTTCGCTGTGTAAAACTGTCTTACACCCGTTGTATGTGAACGTAAGAATCCATCACACCCGATCATCACGTGGTGCTTAGAAGCGACGAACTGTAGCAACGGTGCACAGTTAGGGGAGAACACTTCTTGAAATTTTGTAAGGGATCATCTTATTTACTACCGTCGTCCTAAGTAAACAAGATGCATAAACATGATAAACATCACATGCAATCAAATAGTGTAGTGACATGATATGGCCAATATCATATAGCTCCTTTGATCTTCATCTTCGGGGCTCCATGATCATCTTGTCACCGGCATGACACCATGATCTCCATCATCATGATCTCCATCATCGTGTCTTCATGAAGTTGTCACGCCAACGACTACTTCTACTTCTATGGCTAACGCGTTTAGCAATAAAGTAAAGTAAGTTACATGGCGTTCTTCAATGACACGCAGGTCATACAAAAAATAAAGACAACTCCTATGGCTCCTGCCGGTTGTCATACTCATTGACATGCAAGTCGTGAATCCTATTACAAGAACATGATCAATCTCATACATCACATATCATTCATCACATTCTTCTTGGCCATATCACATCACATAGCATACCCTGCAAAAACAAGTTAGACGTCCTCTAATTGTTGTTGCATGTTTTACGTGGCTGCTATGGGTTTCTAGCAAGAACGTTTCTTACCTACGCAAAACCACAACGTGATATGCCAATTGCTATTTACCCTTCATAAGGACCCTTTTCATCGAATCCGTTCCGACTAAAGTGGGAGAGACTGGCACCCGCTAGCCACCTTATGCACCAAGTGCATGTCAATCGGTGGAACCTGTCTCACGTAAGAGTACGTGTAAGGTCGGTCCGGGCCGCTTCATCCCACAATACCGTCGAAACAAGATTGGACTAGTAACGGTAAGCATATTGATCAACATCAACGCCCACAACTACTTTGTGTTCTACTCGTGCAAAGAATCTACGCAATAAACCTGACTCTGATACCACTGTTGGGGAACGTAGCAGAAATTCAAAAAATTTCCTACGTAACACCAAGATCTATCTATGGAGAGACCAGCAACGAGTAGAAAGGGGAGTGCATCTACATACCCTTGTAGATCGCTAAGCGGAAGCGTTCAAGTGAACGGGGTTGATGGAGTCGTACTCGTCGTGATTCAGATCACCGATGATCAAGTGCCGAACGGACGGCACCTCCGCGTTCAACACACGTACAGCCCGGTGACGTCTCCCACGCCTTGATCCAGCAAGGAGAGAGGGAGAGGTTGAGGAAGACTCCATCTAACAGCAGCACAACGGCGTGGTGGTGGTGGAGGAGCGTGGCAATCCCGCAGGGCTTCGCCAAGCACCATGGGAGAAGAGGAGGAGGGAGAGGCAGGGCTGCACCAACGAGAGATCAAATCGCGTGTTATGGGCAGCCCCTAGGCCTCATATATATAGGGGAAGGGGAGGGCTGCGCCCCCTTTAGGGTTTCCCACCCCAAGGGGCGGCGGCCAGCCTCCAGATGGCATCTGGTGCGGCGGCCAAGAGAGGGGGGGAGGAGTCCATCCTCCCCAAGGCACCTCGGAGGTGCCTTCCCCCTTGAGGACTCTTCCCTCTAGGGTTCCCTAGGCGCATGGGCCTCTTGGGGCTGGTGCCCTTGGCCCATGTAGGCCAAGGCGCACCCCCTACAGCCCATGTGGCCCCCCCGGGACCCTTCCGGTGGTCCCGGTACAATACCGATGACCCCGAAACTTGTCCCGATGCCCGAAATAGGAATTCCTATATATAAATCTTTACCTCCGGACCATTCCGGAACTCCTCGTGACGTCCGAGATCTCATCCGGGACTCCGAACAACATTCGGTAACCACATACAAGCTTCCTTTATAACCCTAGCGTCATCGAACCTTAAGTGTGTAGACCCTACGGGTTCGGGAGACATGCAGACATGACCGAGACGTTCTCCGGTCAATAACCAACAGCGGGATCTGGATACCCATGTTGGCTCCTACATGTTCCACGATGATCTCATCGGATGAACCACGATGTCAAGGACTTAATCAATCCCGTATTCAATTCCCTTTGTCTAGCGGTATTTTACTTGCCCGAGATTCGATCGTCGGTATACCGATACCTTGTTCAATCTCGTTACCGGCAAGTCACTTTACTCGTTCCGTAACACATCACCCCGTGATCAACTCCTTGGTCACATTGCGCATATAATGATGTCCTACCGAGTGGGCCCAGAGATACCTCTCCGTTTACATGGAGTGACAAATCCCAGTCTCGATCCGCATAAAACAATGGATACTTTCGGAGATACCTGTAGTGCACCTTTATAGTCACCCAGTTACGTTGTGACGTTTGATACACCCAAAGCACTCCTACGGTATCCAGGAGTTACACGATCTCATGGTCAAAGGAAGAGATACTTGACATGGCAAAGCTCTAGCAAATGAACTACACGATCTTTTGTGCTAGTCTTAGGATTGGGTCTTGTCCATCACATCATTCTCCTAATGATGTGATCCCGTTATCAACGACATCCAATGTCCATAGCCAGGAAACCATGACTATCTGTTGATCACAACGAGCTAGTCAACTAGAGGCTCACTAGGGACACATTGTGGTCTATGTATTCACACGTGTATTACGATTTCCGGATAATACAGTTATAGCATGAATAAAAGACTATTATCATGAACAAAGAAATATAATAATAACTTATTTATTATTGCCTCTAGGGCATATTTCCAACAGTCTCCCACGTCCAAACATTATAGTGTGGCATGAAACCCTTGTAAAGCAGGTGGGTGTGAAGGATTTTCCGGTCAGAGTAAGACTTCGTATTCCCACATTTAGGGCATGGACAACACATAAAACCATTCTGCTTGTTTGCCTCAGCTACTTCGAGAAAATGATGCACGCCCTTAATGTACTCAGAGGTGTGTGTCTGTCACCGTACATCCATTGCCGGCTCATCTGCGTGCATTATATATAATTAAGTGTGTCAAAAACCATTACAGAACATCATGAATAGATAATTAAGTAACCAAATTAATAGAAGTTCATCATCACATTAAAACCAAAGTACATACATAGTTCTCATCTAACAACATATAGCTCTCCAGAGCATCTAATTAATTAAACCATACATTGAAACTATGTAAAACATTTCAATGCGAAAACAAATGCGATCATAATGGAAACCAAGGTAACAATTGATCCAACGGCATAATGATACCAAGCCTCGGTATGAATGGCATATTTTCTAATCTTTCTAATCTTCAAGCGCATTGCATCCATCTTGATCTTGTGATCATCGACGACATCCGCAACATGCAACTCTAATATCATCTTCTCCTCCTCAATTTTTTTTATTTTTTCCTTCAAGAAATTGTTTTCTTCTTCAACTAAATTTAACCTCTCGACAATAGGGTCGGTTGGAATTTCCGGTTCACATACCTCCACTAGTAGAAAAAGAGGCTTCCGTCCAGCCTCATTAGTCGCGAAACTGTAGGAACCGCGACTAATGAAGTCTTCAGTCGCGGTTCGGCAGATGAACCGCGACCAAATGCCTGGGCCCAGGGCGCTCGCGGGCTTTAGTCGCGGTTGGCCAGGCCAACCGCGACTAAAGGTGCGCAAAGGCCTTTAGTCGCGGTTGGCCAGGCCAACCGCGACTAAAGCTCCTCCCCTATATATACCAGTTCAGCACGCTCACTTAGCCATTTGGTGCCACTTCTCTTCACAAGCTTCACAAGGGGGTGTAGGTTTGCTTTTGGTTCCTCTTATGCACACAAGGTGTTTGATGAAATGCCCTAAGAGGGTGAAACAAACATGATATGAAGTGTTGGAGCCACACTTGAGGTTCCTCATTTATTTTTTCCTCCTCGATCGCGGTTAGCAACTTGAACGTTTCATGCATGTGTGTCATTGATAAAATATGCATGTGTGCAGTTCATTGTTTAATTTATATTATTTGTAGCTAGTTAGTTTAACAAATGCATGATGGTTAATTATATATTTTATATTATAATAATGCAGATGAATCAGCAATGGATGTACGGTAACCGACTCTCCGGCGAGTTCACTACGGGTTTGAAAGATTTCCTCGTAGTGGCTAATGCGAACAAGCAGGTGGGTTTTGTTATCTGTCCATGTGTTATCTGTAAGAATCAGAAGGGTTACTCTTCCTCAAGAGATGTTCACATGCATCTGCTTCGGCACGGTTTCATGCCAAGCTATAATTGTTGGACCAAGCATGGAGAAAGAGGGGTTATAATGGAAGAAGATGAAGAAGGGGATGATTTCATCGATGAAAGCTATCTTGCTCATTTCGGTGATACTTTCATGGAGGATGCTGAAGGTGAAGGGGAAGGTGAAGAAGAGGCACGTGATGATCCCGTTGATGATCTTGGTCGGACCATTGCTGATGCACGGAGACGCTGCGAAACTGAAAAGGAGAGGGAGAATTTGGATCGCATGTTAGAGGATCACAGAAAGGCGCTGTACCCCGGATGCGATGATGGTCTGAAAAAGCTGGGCTGCACACTGGATTTGCTGAAATGGAAG
>NC_041390.1:21600221-21600887 GCF_002162155.2 Triticum dicoccoides
AATGAAGAAAAAAACAGAAGAAAAAAGCAAACAGAAGAAAAACATAAGAAAAAAGGAAAAACAGAAGAAAAAAACAGAAGAAAAAAACAGAAGAAAAAAGGAAAAAGGAAAAAGGAAGAAAAAAACAGAAGAAAAAAACAGAAGAAAAAGGAAGAAAAAAACAGAAGAAAAAAGGAAAAACAGAAGAAAAAAACAAACAGAAGAAAAACATAAGAAAAAAACAGAAGAAAAAAGGAAAAAGGAAAAAAGGAAGAAAAAAAGAAAATATGCCACCTACTGGGCCACCACGGCCTGAATACGACTAGAAACCCATTAAAGGGCCAGGATTCAGGCCCGCAGAAGGCCTAGTAGGCCCACAGGCACACAGTGACAGAATAGGCCCGTAAGCCTGCATTTGAGAGGAGCTCGAAGTGGTAAGCGCAGCCGCGCTTATAAACCACTATCGAAGCCTCTCGGCTAGCGAGGTGGGACTAAACATCCCACCGCACCGCGCCAGTTCTAGCACAGCCCTTTAGTCGCGGTTGGGGAGGCGGACCGCGACTAAAGGATACCTTTAGTCGCGGTTGGGGTGGCGGGCCGCGACTAAAGGGTAACCTTTAGTCGCGGTCCGCCTCTCCAACCGCGACTAAAGGGTCTTTCTGCGCGGGAACGGAGGCGGCGCCAAAA
>NC_041390.1:21606717-21609836 GCF_002162155.2 Triticum dicoccoides
TTCAAAATGTTAAAGGCTAAGAATGCTGGGGATATTCAGCCACCGGAGACCAATCTATGTGGATACTATGTCTGTGAGATGATCCGGAGATACACCTCTGAGCGGGTTCCGAGTGATACCAATGCTAAGAGGAATAACCTCCGGTGGATGCTTAGTCCAGAAGCTCGCTTCCGACCACTTCAAGAGGAACTAGCTGGATGGTTCAGCAGGGAAGTCCTCCATCCTAAAGGAGAACACTATTACGAGGACGTAGAACTTTATATGCATTAAATCATGTATGGAAACTTGTTCAAAATTGTATATGGTCATCCGATGATATTGAATATATATTGTATATTCCTCTTGAATTCTTTTTGGTTCTAATTTCAAATTTATTTGAAATTGTACATTCATATGCATGTATGTAGTACCGTAGAATATATGAAACTCCTTCAAAATTAAAATAAAGCACAAAAGAAATAAAACAATACAAATTAAACAGAAAACAGGTTTAAGGGGGGAGGTTTAGGGGGGGGGCTAAAACCCTAAACCTGCGGCGGCCTTTAGTCGCGGTTGGCCAGAAGAACCGCGACTAAAGGTCCTCCGCCCCGACGGCCACCTGGCGCCCACGTGGACGGGCCTTTAGTCGCGGTTCTTAAGCAACCGCGACTAAAGGGGCGGGGCCTTTAGTCGCGCCCGGTCGGTCGCGGTTGCGCAACCGCGACTAATGGCAGTTGCGAACCGCGACCAAAGGCCTTTTTTCCACCAGTGCTCCTAGATAAATAAAATCTATGTCACGTTGGTCGGCATAATTTTCATAAACAATAAATGAACCAATAGTTATAAAGATAATATATACCACATCCGAATGATAGACAGGACGAGGGCCGACGGGGGCGGATACCAAAACCATAGTACTATATAATAACAAGCATTAAAATAGTAAGAAAATTAGACAAGTATCATCTAAAGTAAGAATTTTTTTTTCCAGAAAGAAGATAAGAACAAGAGGCTCATCACGGTGGTGCCGGCGACGAGATCGGCGCGGGTGATCGACGGCGGTGAAGACGGGAATGGGACGTGACGGGCCGCTAAACCTAGACAAATCTCAAGGAAAATGGAGCTTTGAGGTCGAGCTTCGAGAGGAGAAAGCTTAACTAGTGTGGCTCGGACATTTCATCGAACACCTCATGTGCATAGGAGGTGAGCTAGAGCATCACAAAGCCCTCCCCTCGCCGGCCAGAGAAAAACAGAGCACTCACTGGAGTGCTCTACTCGCGGGCGAGGGGTATATATAGGCACCTCATTGGTCCCGGTTCGTGGCATGAACCGGGACTAAAGGGCAGCCTGTGGTCCCGGTTCAAGCCACCAACCGGGACCAATGATGGTGGGCCAGGAGCCAGGCCCATTGGTGCCAGTTCGTCCCACCAACCGGGACCAAAAGATCTAGACGAACCGGGACCAATGGCCCACGTGGCCCGGCCGGCCCCCTGGGCTCACGAACCAGGACCAATGCCCTCATGGGTCCCGGTTCTGGACTGAACCAAGACTAATGGGCTGACCCGGCCTGAACCAAAGCCCCCTTTTCTACTAGTGTTACAGACAAGTGTCACAGAAAGCATGCCAACGGGCTGATGTGGCAGAACGAGAGAATGATGTGAGCCAGAGTATACGCAAAGTAAACAATGAGCCCGGGAGCGCGGGTGCAGATGAGCCCGGGAGCATGAACTCCGCGTCCCATCTCTAGCCTCTATTCTAGTAAGGAGTGCACAAGCATCTATCAATTTTCGTGCTATCAATAGATTGATGTAATCTTCTCCCCATTACCAAAATTTACATCCATCCTACACACAATTGAGCAAACAATGAGCTACCGACATTGCTCCGAATCCCGGAGCACAACCGAATCAAAAGAAGCACATACCCCATCATTTTTGCCAGGGGCGGAGCCAGGATTTAGGTATAGGGGGGCCAAGCTGGCAAAAAGATCTGGTAAACTAATAATGTGGGAATTCGATGAAATAAAAACCTACTTATATTTGTACTAGTTTCATTTATATTCTACAACTGTCAATAAAATCGATAATGATTTAATCACGAACAAAAAAAAAAGAACTTGGCATCAAAAATATTAAAGATATTTGTAATTCTGTCGGAAGAAAACTTGGCATCGCAAATCTCACAATCAAAATAATTAAATAAATTAAATCAAAAGAACAATTTTAACATATGTGAGATGGGAACTGAGAGAGATTAATTTCAATAGCCATTAGTGCTATTGATTTAATCTGAAAAAATAGCCATTAGTGATATCGAGACACGGCTTTGCATGATTTAATTTGAATCCAATCCAATCGAGAGAGGATGCGTCACGCCATCGCCACCATATGGGCAGAAGCGAACGAACGGCAAGGGCAAGGAACACCGGTGACTAATTTTCTGTGCACTAATCCCACGTATCCGCTAATTAGGGTAGAACGCAGCGCACAGGTCAGGGACTAGAACCAACCAGCTGGGCCGCTCCTAGTGGGCTGTTCACATGGGCCTGTTCTTTGTTTTTTTCGAATACTCACGTTGAGAGATAGCCTGGTAAGGGGGGCCAAATACATGTGTGCCTGTGTTTTATCGCTAATTGCATACTAGTTATTCCATGTTCGTTCGATCGTTAGGGGGGGCCACGCCCCTGCTCGCCCCCCCTTGGCTCCTTCACTGATTTTTGCACTTGGAGAACACCCATCTGAGATGTTTCGATGTGGTAGAAACACGATGAAACGACCTGCCGCAGGCGGTCGTCGCACTTTATGATCGTCAACGGTAAGCCGACGAGCCATTGGGCCAGCATCGAGCCGGGGCGACTAGGCGTGTCTTTGCAGGCGAATCATCGACGGGACAGATCCGAGCGGCTAGAGTCAATACCTGCATTCGGCGCAGAGGCGTTGCCTAGGTTGTGTGGTTCGATACCCGACCAATCCATGGCAAGGCACAGGCGCCGGCGGCCGGATGCGCCAAATCCTCCCATCACAGATCTACTAGTTGGCCTCGGCGCCGATGCGAGAGAAGCACAAATCCGGTTTGTTGTGCTTTTGGGCGGCCGGGTTGGACGGAGAGGCGGCCGGGAAAAATGGGTGGCGACAATGACG
>NC_041390.1:21610076-21630660 GCF_002162155.2 Triticum dicoccoides
GAAAAAGGGGCGTCTGTGTACAGGCCAGGGAAGGACAAGGGCATGTGTCCCGCCCGTTCGCGCGTGTCCCTTTCCACGCAAACAAGAATAAATTTTTTTTGAAAGTAGACAAAAAAGATGTTTGTCCATTTGCTCCCGCACGTTAAGAATAGTTTTATGTCCGTTTACCATGAAACGGACGCGGTTGGAGTTGGCCTAGGCCTACACCTACGATGTGTGCTGTTATATGCATGGCCACGATCGTTCACCATCCGCCCACACAGCCGCCGGCCACACTCGTACCGGCCCGCCCGTGCACGTTTCGGCCACGTCACCGATCCGCGCCAAAGCGCATCCGGGCCGTCCACCCCAAACATCAGCCGACGGCTGAAACCGCTCCACGGCATCGATCCGAGGCACCAGCCTCTCCACCAACCCCAGCCCGCCTCCTTCCTCCATCCAGTTTCCTACATAAATCTCGCCGCCCCGCCGTTCACCCCACATCACAGCATCTGCAACCCCCCATCACCTTCGATCCAAGCCCCACCTCCCCACACCCTCGAATCATAAGCCTCAGCTCCCATGGCGCCCAAGGCGGAGAAGAAGCCGGTGGCGGAGAAGGCCGAGAAGACCACGACGGCGAAGAAGACCAAGGCCGAGAAGCGGCCGCCGGCGTCCAAGGAGGGCGGCGAGAAGAAGGGGAAGAAGAAGGCCAGGAAGAGCGTGGAGACGTACAAGTTCTACATCTTCAAGGTGCTCAAGCAGGTGCACCCCGACATCGGCATCTCCTCCAAGGCCATGTCCATCATGAACTCCTTCATCAACGACATCTTCGAGAAGCTCGCCGGGGAGTCGGCCAAGCTCGCCCGCTACAACAAGAAGCCCACCATCACGTCAAGGGAGATCCAGACCTCCGTCCGCCTCGTCCTCCCTGGCGAGCTCGCCAAGCACGCCGTCTCCGAGGGCACCAAGGCCGTCACCAAGTTCACCTCCTCCTAGGCTTCATCCTCGTTTCTCAATCCGTTGGATTCTGTATGTAGTTAGCTGCAAGATTGTGTTCTGAATGTGTAATCTTGTGCTGCTTGTGGGTCTGAAGAAATATTGTGTGTCACATCAGATTCTTCTTGCTGTGTGTGTTTTACTACTCGGTTTCATCTGGAAGGGGTTCATGGGACGGCCATGAAATACTCCATTTTTCTTCTTTGTACCTTTCCCTTAGCGAACAGTCTCTGCAGATGCTGCCTCTGAAGTTGCATGGAGCTTGCCTTTGTTCTCCTTTTAATTTGTACTCGTATTTGTAGTTTGTATTTCTGTTAATAATTCGTGATTCTTGTAGTGCTGTCCGTGTTGTGTTGTGAGGCCACTAGCTTTGAATCAGATGAACATGCAGATTTTTGTGTTCTCTGTTCCACAATGTGATGGAGGTGTGACAGTTCCATATGCACAAAGGAGACTCTGAATAGCATAGTGATAACATCATTACAAGAGCTATGTTATCTGTTCTGCATTTCTCTTGCACCAAATCTGAGAGTTATTTCAGACTTTCAGTTGACACTGCAACATTCCAGTAGAATTTCTGAAGTTTTTCGAGGGAAGTAGAAGTACTGTATGCTTAGTTGCAAGATTTCTACAGGAAATAAAGTCTCTTTTAACAGTTGCAGAATCTGGTGGCGTCCAGGTCTTGCTTGACCTTATCAGTTCAAGCCATCTTGACACTTTTATTCTAGCGCAAGAATATGCAATCGTGACACTTTTGTTCAAAGTTCTATCCAGTAATCACATTACCCAAGACTGGTTTCTTGTTTCATCATCTGCTAAATGTTGCCCAGTTTATGCATCAGCGTAAATAGCCGACAGAGGAAGCGAAAGTGCTCTTTTGATTTTCCGTGAGATAAAAACAGATTAGATTAGATGTTTATAGCACTGTTTTCATGCACAACGCATGGATATCCTCCCTTCCAAATTCCAGAGTATAACGCTGGCTTGTGAATGCAAAGGCTGAGGAATCCCAAAATTTTGGAACACTGCTATAGTATGAACATTGTAGAGACAAAATTTATTTGTCTGAATGAAGTGATTTCCAGTTGGAAATAAATGATAAATTCTCAACTGAAACCAACCATTTGGTAGAAACAAAACCTAAGTTCCCAAGCTCAAACTTTTAACAAAATTTATACTGAGTACCTAAGTACCCCATTTGGAATTTATTTTTTAAAACAGTTCGCCGAGTGCTAGGGAATAACACTCGGCAAAGATGGAATTTATCTGCTTAATGAATGTTCAAAGTATGGTTGTGTGCCACATCTGATTCTTGCCTTTGTGTTTTTCACTATTCGATTTCATCTGGAAGGGGTTCTTTACGTCTTGCTTCTGTATTTTATACTCATTCTGAAGTTGGAGATAGCTTGCTCTGGCTCTCATTTTATTTCTGCACTATTGTTTATAGTTTGCATTTCTCTTATCAATTCGTGCTGCGAGGAAGCTAGGCTTTGAAATTCGGATCAGGAGTTGACTTATTTCTGAAAAGGAAGGGACTGTCTCCAATGAAACCTGCAGATTTTGTGTTCTCTATTCCGCAATGTGTTGGAGGCGTGACGGTTGCATATGCACAAGAGATCTCTATGCAAAATGGAGAGGCTGAATAGCATCATTACAGTGACGCGTGGTCATGTGTTGAAAGATTTTGGGGCGAGATGGATGAGAAATGGTAGACGTAGGGCTAATTACCTGAGCAAGCTCCGTCTGATGCAAAGGAGTTTGGGTGAGTGCAGTGATGATTGATGAATCATCCAAGGTCACTGCAAAATAAGCGTTGTGGTTTTAATTCAAAATAATCGTCGTGGTTTAGTTCAAACACTTATTTTGGATCGGAGGGTGTATTACTTACCATGAAAATAATATCAGTTCAGAGCATGGTGAAGTGTACCACTTGAACAACCAGTGAAAGTAAGCAGTGTCATTGTTCTTAAAACTAATGTTGAATTCTTAGACAGATCCACGGGAGAATACAGACAGACAATTGTACACGAGAGTAAAGGTGCAAAGTGAAAACGAACATACCTGTTTTAGAAGATAACTTTTTTTAGGGGAATTTTAGATGATAACTAGTAGGTGTACGTTAGATTTTAACATATTTGGTATTTAATAAAAATATTTCTCTTTCGATTTTTGTGGATTCGAGAAACAATCGCATTTTTCGGAACTACAGTTCTGAGTATATATATCCAAGGTTGCCCGTCCACGTTTATATTGCTACGATGACTATATCGGCGTTTTTTCACTTGCAAGTCGTGGCATCATCTAAAAAGTGTTATGACCCTGCTAGTGTTGGTGAAGTAAAAGGAAGTCACTTATTTTCGGACGGAGGGAGTATTCACTCGAAGAGTTACATCAAGACGCTTGATAAAGTAGATTTTAGTCGGTATGCCAAAATGTAAGACAATCTTTTGGATGTTAAGCAAAACAACCAAAGATTATATTGGAATGCAACATATGAAGATAAAAGGATGGCTGCTTGGTTTTGGGGGTTTTGAATTTGTTTTAGAGTGCTCTCCCCGTTTTCTTTTATTGGATCATCTAAAAAGTTCCTGAATCAGTTTCATTATTTCCTGTTGTTTTCTTTATTGGTTGTTTCAATTTTCTAGTTTTTTTTAAAAATATTATTATTTTTAAAATTTTTAAAAGGGTTCGTAATTTTAAAAAATAACATTTTTTTTTGAATTTTGAAAATGTTTGGAATTTTTAAAAAATTGTGTGCACCTGTTATTGTTTTGAACCGTAGATCCCAAGGTGACAACAATTGGGATACTCTTCAAGGATGACTGTAATTTAAGGAGTTCATGTAATCACTATGTGTTAATGATTTGTTCTAATTCTCTATTAAAAGAAGCGCCTTAATTACTCTTAGTTTCTATTAGGACCCGGTTACCACGGAAGGGTGACAAAATATGTTATGCAAGTTTTTATCGCAATCACGTAAGCCTATATACATAATACATGTCTACATATGATTGATGAATTGAAACTTGCTATATTTATTACTAACAACCCCCTTCGATGATAAAACCTCAGTCGGGCCGACATGGAAGCAACCACATAAGCATCTCCTGGGCCCATTTGTCATAATCGTTGACTAGTCGAACAGACAAACCGGTTACTGGTGGCAGATTATCGTCACCATAAACGATATTAGGTGACAAATTGGCCAATAAAATATTATAGTCTTGGCCGTCACCGAAAATGCACATAGATGATAAAACTGGGTTTGTCACCTAAGATACGATCTTAGGTGACAGAAAGTGTGGAACCATTGAGGTATTTATTGTGATGCTTCAATGGTGACGGTCGAAAATCCTCACCGGCACATTTTTGGTGGCGAAAATTGGTTTTACATGACAGAAGTGAACCCTCGCTAAAAGCCCTCTGTTTTATAGCGCATCTACATAATATAAACCTTCTGATAAGATAATACTCCATCCAAATGTAGATATCATTTGCAGTGTGTGATAGCAACGAATTCTTTGAACGCCCTCAAGGGCGTACACGTCGACGCGCAACGCGTCCAACATCACCGCACATAGGAGCTTGCCAACAGTATTAGCCCCCCCCCCTAGCATGACCACGTCCATCGTCACCGTGGCCTCGCCCCACAATAAGAAGAACATGTTGGTCTCTCTGGATCAGAATGTCGCGAGCTAGACGAGCAGATCCTCGTCACGCCCCACACGACATCTGGTTGAGATAATGACGTCAAATATATCAACTCTCTTCCACATGCCCTCGTGCAGCGGCCGAAGCATGGTCACCTAGCACCTACACAGCTTTGAGTAGACAGGCTAGCCCCTCCATTCCACCAGGAGCTCGCCACCAAGAAAGGGGCCTCCACTGCGTCGCGGGGATGGAACGAGTGAGAGACGAGTGGCATCCACGCAGGGCAGGATGAAGTAGGACGATCGGGCGGTTGGGCGGGAGCGATCCGCGTCGAAGATGTTCATTGCAATGGATTCGTGGACCAAGAGCTCCTCCTTATTGGACATTGCATAGGGGTTTTTCGTGTGGTTTGGTTTGTTTGAGAGAGATAGAGATTGGGGTTTGCCATGGAGAGGAATCCTATATATCTAAATAGTTGATCCCCACTATCTCCATTTCCTTCAACATGCACACATGCCACCTCACCACACATGTCAAATAATCACCCCACTAATTGTTTCTCTTATCATGCATGGGGAATGCTATTTATGTTCTATTCCAACATGCACACATCCCAACTCACCAAACATGTCACTTTATCACATACTTGGAGAATGCTAATTATATTCTACAGAAAAATTACAATTATATAATAAAAAGATACAATAAATTACTTTACGTTTCCATACACTAATTTCAGAGAACCAAATCTTAACAAACATTACATATAATAAGTTATATGTATATAAAATTACATTTTCATATCCTAATTTCAGATAACCAAATCACATCAAATATATTGCAACCAACTTTTAGCAGCAACACGCAGGGTGTCATCTAGTTAAGTGTGAGCAAAAGTGCAACACTCCATCCTAGTGACTTACAATGTTAAGAAGATTTATTTATAGATGGGAAATTTGTCGTACATGCAATTTATTATGAACCATTTACTTAGTATGATGAGATGCTTGATGCCAACGTATCAGTATCTCCTTTGATGCAATAGGTGACTAACATTTATTTTTACAAGAAACGAAAATATAGCATTGATATTTATAGTATATTGCATGATAAAACAAGAAAAAAATAGGTTGACTAATGCATAATATATGCAACAGACAATATTGGTATCTAAACATTGTACATCTAATTTATACAAGATAACTATCGATTGTTTAAAATGAACGTCAAATTTATATGTGGAAGGAACAATATATGTTTATATATGTCAATGCTAGAAGAAATATAATTAATGTATAATAATCAATAGCAACGATGGGTTATCTTATAATCAAGACCATGAGTAGGATGGGATATCTTTAAATTTAAGTCAATTATATTGTATTAATATCCTAAATTAATCATTGGAAATTATTTATTAATTTTAGAAAATATAAATGGGTGAAATTTGAAGAAAAATCTAAAATTGATTAGCATTAATTTTATATATTTTCTTAGTTAGCATTAATTTTATATGTTTTCTTAGTTAGTACCACGCTATAATGATAATTTATTATTTGAAGATAAAGCTAAAATTAATTAGCATTAATTTTTATATATTTGGTTAATAAAATCATTAAAGCATGGTACTAAAAATAAAATATATAAAAAAATAATGATAATTATTTCAAGATTTATCTTCAAATTTCACTCACTTATGTTTTATAAATTAATAAATAAATTCTAATGTATTTAATTCATTAATTTAGGATATTAATACAACATAAGTGACTAAACTTTGAAGATATCTCATGCTACCCATGCTCTTGATTATAAGATATCCCATCATTGCTATTGATTATTGTACATTGATTATATTTCTTCTAGCATTGCCATATATAAACATATATGAACTATTTAGCATATACTATATAGGATCCTATCCGTGGCAATCCCCACCCACACTCTCTCTCAACCAAACCAAACCAAACCATAGAAAAAACCCCTCTGCGATGTCTAACGAGGACGAGCTCCTGGTCCAGGAATCCACTGCCACGAACATCTCTGGCGCGGACCGCTCCCGCCCAACCGCCCGACCGGCCTACTTCCTCCTGCCCCGCGCCGACTCCACTCGTCTCTCCGTGCTGCCATCCTCGCGACGCAGTGGAGGCCCCTTTCTTCATGGCGAGATCCGGGTGGAATGGAGGGGCTGGCCTTCCTCCTCGAAGCTGTGGAGGCGCTGGGTGTCCAAGCTTCGACCGCTGCACGAGGCGAAAACATGTTTTAGAGCCTATGCATCCGGGTACTCCTTATTCAACCACTCATTCCTGCATCATGATTCGTGCAAATAATTTTCTCTTTTTTGTTTTTCTCATATAGAACATGTATTTGCACTTCAACTTTGCAGCACAACAAAGCTTTCTATGTAGAATGTGGGATAAAACTTACAGATTTTTTGGTCCAACATAAATATACAAAATGAGATTTGTTTGATTAAAATAATCTTATTTTTCATATTTATGTCGGACAAAAAAATCTGAAAGTTTTATCTCACATTCTAGTTACAAAGTTATGTTGTACTGTAAAGTTTGAAGTTCAAGACATGTTTTATATGAGAGGAACAAAAAAGAGAAAATTCTATGTAATAAGGTAGTTGAGTAGCACAGATCTCAAAGCAACATTGGAGTATTAGAATAGTGAGGACCGGGTGCATAAGCTCATAAAATCTGCATTCCTGCACGAGGGCCTGTGGAAGAGAGTTGGTATATTTGACCCCATCCTCTCAACCACATGGCGGGTTCGGCGTGACGAAGGTCTACTGCTCCAGCTCGCGGCGTTCTGGTCCAGAGAGACCAGCATGTTCGTCTTCCCGTGGGGCAGTGGCGGACCCACCATTGGGGCGAGCTGGGGCGGCCGCCCCGGGTCGCCGGTGGCGAAAAATCGAACCCCCGTTACATATTCTTCCTCCTCGTTTCCTCCGGCGAGCGATTCATGGTGGTGGCGGCGGCATTGGCGTTGTTCTCTGTTTACGCATGACTCTATCCAATCCAAGGGGTACGTGAGCAGTTTGAGGGAGGAAGAGATTTGGGCTCGAATGCAGAACTGGGCTGCGTTAGACGTTACTACAGGCCCAAATGCCCAATCGACAGGTCTGCTTGTCAAACAAAAAAAATCCCCAATCGATCCCAGTCGTTCCCCAATTCCCCTTACGACCTAGCCACTGCAGCGGTACTGCACCGCCGCCTGACGCCGCCTCATGCTGCTCCGCGCCTCCGTCGACACCCGACACGCCGATGCCTCGCGACCTCCGCCAGTGTTGGACGTTCCCGCCGCTCCTTCGCCACTCCGTGCGGTACCGCCGCGGCGCCATGCCCCGCTGCTCCGTGCTGCTGTTGTCTCTTGTCTCACTGTCTGCCGCCTGCATTGATGGATTCCGAAATTTCCGATGAAGAGGCAGCTTGGCTAGCTGCTGAAGAAGCTGAAGCTGAGGCTGGGGCTCTAGCTTTGGTTCTGGCGGTGGCAACGGATGGTACAGTCAGGTCAACCAACCGGAAGCGACCACATGATTCCAAGAACAAGCATCATCAGCATGTATCCTCTTCAGGTCTTCTACTCTCCTTTGATATGTTCAGCTCTTCTACACTGGCCGCAATTAGGACGCTCCACGAGGACGTGGACATGATTCATGGAACACCGTGCACACTGCATCCACTCCAACGAATCATCACCAAGACGAGCACTTGGACACGACGACGACTCACAGACGCAACGGCAACTGACCGTGCAAACTCGCACGACTCCATGACTCATCCGACTCCCCCAGACGACGATCTTGATGAGCTCCAGCACCGCACCTCGGCACCACCTCCCCCATCAACGATCTTCTTTCACCGCCTTGCCGACGACAACCTGCCGTCTTCCTCCTTGTCGCTCCAATGAACGACGATCGCTTGTTTCTCCTCGTCGCTGCACCACCCAGCGACCATATCGCCCGCCCCGAGGCACTAGTCGGGTCGCTACCCCGGGGCAAGCGCTCGACTCCTAAACCTTGCTCTGATACCAATTATTGGAAATTCGTCCTCAGGATCGATCATATCAAATCACAACGAACACACGCGCACAAAAACTTTGGCCAAAGGCACGTGTCGTGCCTTGTTCTTCTTTTTATTTCTTTTCTATTTTCTCTTCACGGTGTTACAATAAACTCACGCCAACCCTGTGTATATATACACACACGCAACTGATAAGGGCCATAGCTAGCAGACCTAGCCGGAAATCTAAACACACTTGGACTGGCCACGTACAACTACGCCTATATGACACGGACTAAATGTGCAAGCCGACTCCAACTTAGACTACTGGTAGGACTCCTAATCTCAGTCTAAACTAATCACCGGCCGCCTTAATCACTTGTGTCCTAACCAAACACGACCCAGCCAACTCGTACATGCACAAACTAATACAAACCTAACAATCAAGATTATACTAGCAGTCCGCACCATGTCGCGCGGCAGCTGGGCTTCGATCAGGACGTGCCCGGGGATGTCTGTCATGTCAACTCGGATCCAGTGGCCGCGTGGTCAACCTATAAGATAGAGGCTAGATCCTTTGCATTCATCTTTCCAAATCGCGACGCCGGCATGACCGTTGAGTATGCGCGGTGGTGGGAGCCATACTCGTCCGCATGCGCAGCTCATGTTGCTAATGCTGCAAGGACAAAGGAGCTAGTTCATCCGAGTAAGAGAAAGATGGAAGGAGCTGTTGTAGTTGATATGCAATCAACACCTGAAGACATCGTGGCCATCAACAATAATGAGTCCCTCGAAGAATCTGAAAAGGATGTTGAAGTGGCCGCGATGCATTTGAAATCACCCGAAGCGGTGAACGAAAATGTTGAAGTACCTGAGAGAGTGGTTTGTGCTAGAACACTGTACTATCTTAGGCCATTTGAGCAGGCCAAATATGGCCAGGCGGGCGCAAGCAGGAGAAATTCGGATCAAGAATTTTTTCAGCCAAAACGGGAAGTGGGGACGATGGAAATGATTAAGCAAGCATCTGAAGCTCGAGAGGCTGAGAAGGCTAAGTTGGAAAAAACAATTCACTGTCTGAAGAAACAGATTTGGGGCTAGTTCATGTTTTCGACTTTGTCATAAGTTGTTCTTTATTCCAGGAATGTCCTATGTCATGAAGGAGGCAGATAAGATGTTATCATTAGGTTGGTCAACAAGAATTATCTTTACAAGAGAGAGACTGTATTTTAGACTAGCCACAATGGAGAGTAACATACACTAGTAACATACACATATTCCTAGACTATATTACTACCTGCATAGTGGGTAGTAATATAAGTGTAGTGTCATGCAAAGTTTCATTTTTTAGGTTATAGACTCATATTGCATTGGGACATGTGATGTTACAGTAACTAGCTAAGTTACTATAACTACCTCTCTCCTCATTAATTCATTGCCACATAAGCGAATTTGCTGAGTTGGACTCGATGTTACTGCTCAAGTTACTCCCACTGTGGCTAGTCTTACTTTTACGCTCTCTCTGATTTGCTCTGACCTTATGCTAAAAAAACACTATCTTCACATGCGGAAGTTTTATTCCAGTCATACTGAATTACTGATGCAGTAGACTTTTTCAATTTGTTGAACTGCAATATTGTGATTTCATATTAGTTAGTGTGTGAATTAAGCTGGCTGACCTGTTCAGTACTGTGATTTCTTACTACCAGGCCAAAGCTGACTGATCTATGTTATTTGTTCATAGGTCATGTTTTGCAACATGATGCATGGGTGATCTATAATTTAGTACTGGTAAACATAGAAGTAATACATAGGCAAATTCAAAAGGGTACCTTGATCCTTCCTTTCCTCAGCAATTTTTTTTTTTGAAACAAGTTCCTTAGCAATATATAATCTGTAGTTTACACATAGACAGATCGATTACACATATGCAAGTGCAACCCCTTAAAAAAGTTTGGGTGACATTTGGTCCCCCGAGTCTAGAAACCGGGCAAGTTTCATCCAAAACCTGGTTTCAGTGGGAAACCGGCTGTGTGGCAGCGGCTTTCTCTGTCCTCACTGCCACACCGGACGGGCTATTTGGTCAAACCCATCACCCACGCACATCACTGCCCCCCCCCCCCTCCCGGTGTGCCCTTATCCCCTTTCTCCCAAACCCAACATTCCGTGGTGGTTGTGCTGGTAGAAGCTATGGCGGCGGCGGCGGCAAGGGTATTCTTTCCCCATGACATGAGGGACCAAATGTCACCCCAAAATTCTTGAGGGTCCACTTTTATTCTTTTAGTAAACTGCCAGCCAAAACGACTTAAGACCACTGTTGGGAACATTATGTCATCGAATTCCCTCCACCAAATTTCCACCTTACCCAAATAAATCTTATCATTTTTTCGTCATTTTCATGGCCCGACAATTTCGCTTTTTGGTAGCTACCTAAAGGTTGGTGGTTGTGAAGTGGGAGAGGACGTGAGGGCATGGAAGGAGGCACTTGGAGAAGACAAGAGGTGGTGGAGCTCCCGAGGGTCCTCACTGGATTTGAAGGCGACTCTATTGAGAAATTGGATGGCGGCGGGGGCTGGGAGAGGCATGAGTTTCTAGGGTTAGGAATGGGTGGCAGGGTATATATTGAAAGCATAACGTAGATTGGCCGTAGGATCTCCATCAAGAGATACCTAAATTTGATTGAGTTCTTTTCTGAATAGAAAATCATTCCCTTTATAACTCCGATACGTCATATGCTCGCACTTTATTTTCATTTTCTGTGTAATTGAAACTTTTCCTATTTATAATATTGACCACCAATTAATAGATTCGTGCATATAGACGCATTTGTTTATTTTTGTATTTCATTGTTTTAACTCTTAGTAAAATTCTCTGAATGCATTTTGGCTACCTCGTATGAGGATCAAAAGGACAGAGTAAAACTGAAGATTTGACAATGAACATTTTAAATTATATGTCTGAATTGCCTCAGAAAGTAATTTCACATTATTAATTTTTATTTTATGGATATATTGTAATCAGAATTAACGGTCAAAGTTATTTTTTGAAGTTTGTTAATGTCTGAAACAATCACACGTTTACATTATTGGATGGAGTGATATCACTCAATAAAAAATATTTGATATCATTAACCTACGAGATTTGGTCTCTTTTCTTTTCAATTTTTTTGAACAATCTTCTCTCTTTATTTCAGTACACCGACTGCAACCGGTTGAGGCAATTAATTACTCCACGGTAGCTATCGTAACATTCAGATTGACTGTTTCAGTTTGACCCTGAGGTTCAGGCAGACTGTGGATGCAATGCTTCATGGTTTGAAGGACTAGAGCATCCGATTTTGACTTGTGTTTAAACCGTGCTAGGTGTAACATGTTATAGTCTATATGTTTGGTTGCATTTCAGTGTCAAGGAGAGCGCAACCCCGATGACCCGATTCTTATCAGGGTCCAGAGCCAAATCCCCCGTGTTTCAGTTACAAGAGTCGTCATTTTGTCAAATGCTGACGACCAAATGGCGCAGCCATCTAAAGTGTTTAAACTGTGTTAGCTAGACGTAACATCTTAGTTTCACTGTTTGGTGGTATTTCAACCGCTACCTCGTAAGCCGAAGGTTGTAAAAGTCTTTAACCCACGAGATTTGGTCTCTTCTCTTTTCAATTTTCTTGAACAATCTTCTCTCTTCATTTCATTTCACCGACTGCAACCGGTCGAGGCCATTAATTACTCCACAGTAGCTATCGTATCCTCCAGATTGACTGTTCAGTTTGATCCTGAGGTTTCAGGCCGGCTGGGGATGCAATGCTTCATGGTTTGAAGGACTGGAGCCCCGGATTTTGACTTGTGTTTAAATCGTGCTAGGTGTAACATGTTATAGTCTGTATGTTTGGTACTCCCTCCTTTCCATAATATAAAAACATTTTGGACACTAGTATAGTGTTAAAAAAGTTCTTATATTATGGGACAGAGGGAGTAGCATTTAAGGAGAGCACAACTCCGATCTTGATCAGGGTCCAGAGCCAAATCGCCTGTGTTTCAGACTTTCAGTTACCAGTGTAGTCATTTATCAAATGCTGGTGACCAAATGGCGCAGCCATCCAAAGTGTTTAAACTGTGCTACGTAGACCGTAGACGTAACATCTTAATTTGAGTGTTTGGTGGTATTTCAATTGCTACCTCGTAAGCCAAAGGTTACAAAAGTATCTCAACAATCGGAGTCTAACACGGGTTAGGCCAACTTCAATGTGCCGACCCATTTGGTCCACACACGTCTGTTTGGATCGAAATGACAGAAATCGTGGCCCAATGCGCCAACGTCCGCCCGCTACCCATTTCCGACCCAATTTGGGCCTGGTTTGTGTCGGCACAGACACTGCACGGATACATAGGACGCTCTCCCTTGTCTCCGGGCCCGCCCATAGGTGGCACATCAGCCATTTTCCACCTTCGGCCATGCCGCCCTCGCCGCCGCCACCCACTTCCCGCCGCTTGGACGCTGCCCAGGCCGCCGCCCGCATCCACCCACTCCCCCGACCTCAACGCCGCATCTGAGGCACACTCTTGCCGGTTTTGGTGGCCTCTTACCACCGCCGCCGTAGCACGAGAAGGCACATGCGCTAGCTGGGCCTCCACTTCTGCTGGCCTCGCACTCCCAAGCAGTCGGCACCACCCTCGCCTCCACTTCAGCCGGCTAGCTGCATGTACGTGGAGGGCGTGGGGCTCTTCATTGGTCGTTACTCCACCATGCCCACAAGGTGTTCGACATTTTTCTCGCAAGGTACCATGGACAGTGGGGATGAGTTCTTTTTCAATAACTTCATTTGTTCATCAGACGATCAGGATTTTGTGGTTGTGACTATGGTAGTCAATGACCACATTGCTAGGCAATGACTGAGGTTTAGGGGATCGATCAGGGGCCATGTTCCGACATTGAACCACAACAGAGAGAGCAGCCATTGCCTATTCTACGCGGATTACTTTCAGTGCAGCCCCACTCTTCAATCCCAAGATTTGGCACTGTTTGTGAGTGGCGAGACATGTGTTCAACCGTATTTGGGAGGGAGTGGTGGCATATGATGATTATTTTGATGCAAAGAGGATGCCCTTAGAAATGTTGGCTTGTACTTTTTCAGAAATGCACTGTAGCTATTCAGATGTTGAATACGAATTCCCGGTGATCTTCTGGATGAGTATTTCTGCATGAGTGAGTCCACATGTCTTGCATCATTGTACAATGTTTGAGAGGTTGTGGCAGGAGTGTTTGGCCCGGAGTACCTGAGAGAGCCAAATACCGCGGATAGAGCCCGGTTGTTGGCGATCAATGAAAAGACGAGCTTTCCAGGAATGCTTGGTAGTATAGATTGTATGCACTGGAAGTGGAGGCACTGTCCATTTGCTTGGCAGGAGCAGTATAAGGGGCATGTTAAAGCTTGCACTATCATACTTGAAGTTGTGGCTTCACAAGATCTTTAGATTTGGCACTCCTTTTTGAGCATGGCTGGTTCTCACAATGACATAAACGTGCTTCAACGCTCTTCGGTGTTTGAAAGGCTTGCAAAAGGCAACTATCCGGAGGTCAACTTTGAGATAAATAGCCACCATTACAACAAGGGATATGATACCTCTCCAACATATCTATAATTTTTTATTGTTCCATGCTATTATATTATCTATTTTGGATGTTAATGGGCTTATTTCTACACTTTTATATTATTTTTGGGACTAACCTATTAACCGGAGGCCCAACCCAAATTGTTGTTTTTTTTGCCTATTTTAGTGTTTCGCCGAAAAGGAATATCAAACGGAGTCCAAACGGAATGAAACCTTCGGGAGCGTTATTTTTGGAACAAACGCGATCCATGAGACTTGGAGTGGACGTCAAGAAACAATCGAGGAGGCCACGAGGCAGGGGGCGCGCCCTCCACCCTCGTGGGCCCCTTGTTGGATCCACCGACCTACTTCTTCCTCCTATATATATCCATATACCTCGCAAACATCCAGGAGCACCATGAAACCCTATTTCCACCGCCGGAACCTTCTGTACCCAAGAGATCCCATCTTGGGGCCTTTTCCGGAGCTCTGCCGGAGGGGGCATTGATCATGGAGGGCCTCTACATCAACTCCATGGCCCCTCTGATGATGTGTGAGTAGTTTACTTCAGACATTCGGGTCCATAGCTAGTAGCTAGATGGCTTCTTCTCTCTCTTTGGATCTCAATACAAAGTTCTCCTCGATTCTCTTGGAGATCTATTCGATGTAATCTTCTTTTGTGGTGTGTTTGTCGAGATCCGATGAATTGTGGGTTTATGATCAAGTCTATCTATGAACAATATTTGAATCTTCTTTGAATTCTTTTATGTATGATTGGTTTATCTTTGCAAGTCTCTTCGAATTATCAGTTTGGTTTGGCCTACTAGATTGATCTTTCTTGCAATGGGAGAAGTGCTTAGCTTTGGGTTCAATCTTGCGGTGCTCGATCCCAGTGACAGAAAGGGAAACGACACGTATTGTATTGTTGCCATTGAGGATAACAAGATGGGGTTTACATCATATTGCATGAGTTTATCCCTCTACATCATGTCATCTTGCTTAAGGCGTTACTCTGTTCTTATGAACTTAATACTCTAGATGCATGATGGATAGCGGTCGATGTGTGGAGTAATAGTAGTAGATGCAGAATCGTTTCGGTCTATTTGTCACGGACGTGATGCCTATATACATGATCATGCCTAGATATTCTCATAATTATTCGCTTTTCTATCAATTGCTTGACAGTAATTTGTTTACCCATCGTAATACTTATGCTATCTTGAGAGAAGCCACTAGCGAAACCTATGGCCCCCGGGTCTATTCTCCATCATACAAGTTTCCCATCTACTTTATTTTGCAATCTTTACTTTCAATCTATATCATAAAAAACCAAAAATATTTATCTTATTATTATCATCTCTATCAGATCTCACTCTTGCAAGTGTCCGTGAAGGGATTGACAACCCCTTTATTGCGTTGGTTGCGAGGTTCTTATTTGTGTGTGTAGGTACGAGGTGACTCGCGCGTGGTCTTCTACTAGATTGATACCTTGGTTCTCAAAAACTGAGGGAAATACATACGCTGCTTTACTGCATCACCCTTTCCTCTTCAAGGGAAAATCAACGCAGTGCTCAAGAGGTAGCAAGAAGGATTTCTGGCGCCGTTGATGGGGAGATCTACGCCAAGTCAAGACATACCAAGTACCCATCACAACTCTTATCCTTCGCATTACATGATTTGCCATTTGCCTCTCGTTTTCCTCTCCCCCACTTCACCCTTGCCGTTTTATTCGCCCTCTTTTTTCGTTCCCCTTCTCTTTTTCAATTTGCCTCTTTTGCTTCTTCGCTTGTTTGCTTGTGTGTTGGATTGCTTGCTTGTCACGATGGCTCAAGATAATACTAAATCGTGTAACTTTGCCAATACCAACAATAATGATTTTATTAGCACTCCGATGCTCCTCTTACCGATGCTGAACCTTGTAAAATTAATACTGCTTTCCTGAATCTTGTCATGAAAGATCCGTTTTCTGGCCTTCCTAGTGAAGATGTCGCTACCCATCTAAACAACTTTGTTGATTTGTGTGATATGCAAAATAAGAAAGATGTGGATAATGATATTGTTAAACTTAAACTATTTCCATTTTTGCTTAGAGATCGTGCTAAAGCTTGGTTTTCGTCTTTGCCTAAAAATAGTATTGATTCATGGAATAAGTGCAAAGATGCTTTTATCTCTAAGTATTTTCCTCCCGCTAAGGTCATCTCTCTTAGAAACGATATTATGAATTTTAAGCAACTTGATCATGAACATGTTGCACAAGCTTGGGAGAGGATGAAATTAATGATACGTAATTTCCCTACACATGGATTGAATTTATGGATGATTATACAAAATTTTTATGCCGGATTGAATTTTGCTTCTAGAAATCTTTTAGAGTTGGCCGCGGGAGGCACTTTATGGAAATCACTTTAGGAGAAGCTACCAAACTCCTAGATAATATTATGGTTAATTTTCTCAATGGCACACTGAAAGATCTACTAGTAAAAAGGTGCATGCAATCGAAAAGATTAATGTTTTGAGTGGAAAGATGGATGAACTTATGAAATTGTTTGCTAATAAGAGTGCTCCTACTGATCCTAATGATATGTCTTTGTCTACCTTGATTGAGAATAATAATGAATCTATGGATGTGAATTTTGTTGGTACGAACAATTTTGGTAACAATGGGTATAGAGGTAATTTTAATTCTAGGCCGTTTCCTAGTAATTCCTCTAATAATTATGGTTATTCCTACAACAATTCTTATGGAAATTATAATAAGACGCCCTCTGATTTTTAATCTAGTATTAAAGAATTTATTAGTTCACAAAAGAGTTTCAATGCTTTGATTGAAGAAAAATTGCTTAAGATTGATGAGTTGGCTAGGAACGTGGATAGAATTTCTCTTGATGTTGATTCTTTGAAACTTAGATCTATTCCACCTAAGCATGATATCAATGAGTCTCTCAAAGCCATGTTAATTTCCATGGATGAGTGCAATGAAAGAACCGCTAGGATGCGTGCTAAGAAAGATTGCTTTGTGAAAGCGTGTTCTTCTAGTTTTCATGATAATAAGGATGAAGATCTGAAAGTGATTGATGTGTCCCCTATTAAATCCTTGTTTTGCAATATGAATCTTGATAATGATGGGACTGGAGATGAGTCAACTTTAGTTAGAAGGCGTCCTAATGATTCGGAGTTTTTAGATCTTGATGCTAAAATTGTTAAAAGTGGGATTGAAGAGGTTAAAACTTTAAATAGCAATGAACCCACTATCTTGGATTTCAAGGAATTTAATTATGATAATTGCTCTTTGATAGATTGTATTCCTTGTTGCAATCCGTGCTAAATTCTCTCGTGCTTATAATCAAAATAAAGCTTTTACTAAACATATCGTTGATGCTTTGATGCAATCTTATGAACAAAAACTTGAGTTGGAAGTTTCTATCCCTAGAAAACTTTGTGATGAGTGGGAACCTACAATTAAAATTAAAATTAAAGATCATGAATGCTATGCTTTGTGTGATTTGGGTGCTAGTGTTTCCACGATCCCAAAAACTTTGTGTGATTTGCTAGGTTTCCGTGAATTTGATGATTGTTCTTTAAACTTGCACCTTGCAGATTCCACTATTAAGAAACCTATGGGAAAGATTAATGTTCTTATCGTTGCAAATAGGAATTATGTGCCCATATATTTCATTGTTGTTGATATAGATTGCAATCCTTCATGTCCTATTATTCTTGGTAGACCTTTCCTTAGAACGATTGGTGCGATTATTGATATGAAGGAAGGGAATATTAGATTCCAATTTCCGTTAAGGAAAGGCATGGAACACTTCCCTAGAAAGAAAAATAAATTACCATATGAATCTATTGTGAGAGCCACTTATGGATTGCCTACCAAAGATGGCAATACCTAGATCTATCTTGCTTTTATGCCTAGCTAGGGCCGTTAAACGATATCGCTTGTTGGGAGGCAACCCAATTTTATTTTTATTCCTTGATTTTTGCTCCTGTTTAGTAATAAATAATTTATCTAGCCTCTGTTTTGGTTGTGTTTTGTGTGTGTTTAATTAGTGTTTGTGCCAAGTACAAATAAAACAGGGGGAAAGTCTTTTTGATCTTGCTGTAAAAAACAGAAACTTTAGTGCTCACGAGATTTGCTGCCATTTTTTATTGGAGAGTGCTATTTAGTTAATTTTTTTAATATGATTAATAGATAAATTCCTCACGTCCATCAATTTATTTTAGAATTTTTTAGGTTCAAGAAGTTTGCGTTAGTTACAGATTACTACAGACTGTTCTGTTTTTGACAGATTCTGTTTTTTGTGTGTTGTTTGCTTATTTTGATGAATCTATGGCTAGTAAAAGAGTTTATGAACCATAGAGAAGTTGGAATACAGTAGGTTTAACACCAATATAAATAAAGAATGAGTTCATTACAGTACCTTGAAGTGGTGTTTTGTTTTCTATCGCTAACGGAGCTCACGAAGATTTTCTTTTAAGTTTTGTGTTGTGAAATTTTCAAGTTTTGGGTAAAGATTTGATGGATTATGGAACAAGGAGTGGAAAAAGAGAATAATTATGAGAATATATAGGCATGATCATGTATATAGGCATCACGTCCGTGACAAGTAGACCAAAACGATTCTGCATCTACTACTATTACTCCACACATCGACCGCTATCCAACATGCATCTAGAGTATTAAGTTCATAAGAATAGAGTAACGCCTTAAGCAAGATGACATGATGTAGAGGGATAAACTCATGCAATATGATGTAAACCCCATCTTGTTATCCTCGATGGCAACAATACAACATGTGTTGTTTCCCTTTTTGTCACTGGGATCGAGCACCACAAGATTGAACCCGAAGATCAATCTAGTAGGCCAAACGAAACTGATAATTCGAAGAGACTTGCAAAGATAAACCAATCATACATAAAAGAATTCATAGAAGATTCAAATATTGTTCATAGATAGACTTGATCATAAACCCACAATTCATCAGATCTCGACAAACACACGCAAAAGAAGATTACATCAAATAGATCTCCGAGAGAATCGAGGAGAACTTTGTATTGAGATCCAAAGAAAGATAAGAAGCCATCTAGCTACTAGCTTTGGACCCGAAGGTCTGAAGTAAACTACTCACACATCATTGGAGGGGCCATGGAGTTGATGTAGAGGCCCTCCGTGATCAATGCCCCCTCCGGCGGAGCTTCGGAAAAGGCCCCAAGATGGGATCTCTTGGGTACAGAAGGTTGCGACGGTGGAAATAGGGTTTCGTAGTGATCTTGGATGTTTGCGGGGTATATGGATATATATAGGAGGAAGAAGTAGGTCGGTGGAGCAACGAGGGGCCCACGAGGGTGGAGGGCATGCCCAGGGGGGTGGGCGTGCCCCCCTGCCTCGTGGCCTCCTCGATTGTTTCTTGACGTCCACTCCAAGTCTCCTGGATTACGTTTGTTCCAAAAATAACGCTCCCGAAGGTTTTGATACGTCTCCAACACATCTATAATTTCTGATTGCTCCATGCTATATTATCTATTGTTTTGGACATTATTGGGCTTTAATATCCACTTTTATATTATTTTTGGGACTAACCTATTAACCGGAGGCCCAGCCCAGAATTGTTGTTTTTGCCTATTTTAGGGTTTCGAAGAAAAGGAATATCAAACGGAGTCCAAACGGAATGAAACCTTCGGGAACGTGATTTTCTCACCGAACATGATCCAGGAGACTTGGACCCTACGTCATGCAACCAATAGGGAGGGCACGAGGTAGGGGGCGCGCCTACCCCCCCAGGCGCGCCCTCCACCCTCGTGGGCCCCCTGTTGCTCCACCGATGTACTTCTTCCTCCTATATCACTACAAAAAAAGACACATCCATGACATTTTGGGCCGAACGATTTTTTTTCTATCATACATATGACACTTCTATGACGATAATTGTGACAAAACCCGGTATCATCATAGATGTGGCGGGCTCCTACTTCTATGAAAAAAAATCATGACAGAAAATGGGCTTTTTGTCCTGGGCAGGCAGAAGACGCAGCTGCATGACATTCTTTGGACCGTCCATGACGGAAAAAACCATGGTAGAAGCGAGGGGGAGGAAAATTTCAAGGAGTTCCCGGTTACGGTGGGAGGTCGGGGGCCGAGCGATGCGCGCTTCTCTCATACACATACGCGCGTGTGTGCGAGGCGTTGGCTCTAACTGAACCCGAGCGAGGTGTTGGGCTCTAACTGAACCCAAGCGATTGCACTGCAGGCTACGCGTTACTGAACCCGAGCGATCGATCGATGGCTGTTAAGTGAACCCGATCGAGCGATTCCTTTGCTACTGCTGCTAACTGAAGCCGATCGATGCTACCTCTGGATGA
>NC_041390.1:21630819-21680582 GCF_002162155.2 Triticum dicoccoides
TGGTGTTGCCTCTGGATGAACAGGACCCCGATCGATCGAGCCGGTTGGGGCTGGATGAACAGGACCCCGTGAAGGGCTGGATGAACAGGACCACCCCGTGGAGGGCAGGATGAACAGTAGACGGTGGAGGGCAGGATGAACAGTAGCCCGTGGAGGGGTGGTTGAACAGGAGCCCGTGGAGAGGGCTGGTTGAACAGTAGCCGGTGGAGTAGCGTGCGGTGGAGGCTGGATGAACATGAGCCCGTGGATGAACAGTCGCAGGTGGAGGCTGGAGGAGGTCGACGGTGGATGAACAGTAGTTCGTGGAGGCTGGAGGGGGTCGACGGTGGAGATGAACAGTATCCTGTAGAGTCCTGTTTTGCGGTACGCCACACCCCTCCCGATGAACATGACCCCCATTTCGACCGTAGCGCTCCAACACAAGTACGTTTCCTCCGTTTTGCGGTACGCCACACCCCTCCCGATGAACAGGACCCCCATTTCGACCGTAGGAGGTCCGTTTCCTCCGTTTTGCGGTACGCCAGACCCCTCCCGATGAACAGGATCCCGTTTCGAACGTGGCCGGTCGAACACAAGGCCGTTTCCTCCGTTCTGCGGTACGCCAGGCCTTGTTTCCATCACCTATTCTGTCCAAGCCCTCCCCATGAACACGACGCATTCCGTTGCCTCCGCATGAACATGACGCATTCCGTTGCCTCCCCATGAACACGACGACGACGTTGTTTCTCCATTCCGACCCAGCCATGTACACGAGCCCTGGCCATACGTATGCGCGAGTAGGCGTTCGAGACCCCGCCCGTATGTACACATACGTGGCCGTATTTTCTTTCTTGCAGCCTGGCCGCTGTACGTACGTGTACATGCTCCGTGCGCGCCTCTACTACGACACGTGCGCGCCTCTACATCGACCAGTATATATGTACATACACGTTCGCGACCAGAATGGCAACGCTACGTACGCTTCGACCAGGTGGGTCCCGACTATCAGGCACTTCCTTGCGTGCGAAGATGTAGCTGGTGGGTCCCAGTAGTCAGTGGCAAACGTTTTTTTCGCGAAATACGGTGGCCCGTCCGGTGGGTCCCCGCTGTCAGGTGGACGAATAATTATTTTGCGCGTAATAAGGAGGCACTTCCTTGTTACGGCCATGGACCCAGCTGTCAGCGTCTCCATGCACAGTACTCTTCCGATGGAAGTCAGACGTTGACCACATTGACCACGCCGCACCGAGAGCACCACGGCGGTGGACGATGGCGAGGCCTAGGAAGGGGACGACGCGGAGCTGGGAAGACGCGGCAGTGGAAGCCCGCGCGAAGAGGAGTACGAGGGTTCACTGGTTTGGCTACGGTGTGAGGCTGCCATCGCCGCAGGGCCTGGCCAGCGGTGGGAATAGTAGGGGGTGGTGAGGCCTCCGCGGCAGCACAGCCGGCCACGGGAGGCAGGAGCATGCGGCACGACCGGCGCTGCTTTGGGCGGCTGGAGCAAGAAGACCAGAGGTTGAAGAAGCACTATGGCCGTTGGATGGACATCGTATGGTCACTAGAGCTAGAATCATTCATATTGACTAAGTTGACAAAGCCCTTCGTCCCCATCAACTTAGTAGGCCCACAAGTCAGCCTCCCACCAAGGTGGGTCCCAGCTAGCCGGGGGAGTATTCATTTTTTTGTGCGTAATAAGGAGGCACTTCCGAACTGACAGCGGGGGGAACGTTTTTTCGTGAAATACGGTGGCCCGTCCGGTGGGTCCCAGCAGTCAGGGGGAAACGATTTTTTTGGAAAATACTGGTGGCCCGTCCGGTGGGTCCCCGCTGTCAGGTGGAGGAATAATTATTTTCCGTGTAATAAGGAGGCACTTCCTTGCGGCTGCCGTGGACCCAGCTGTCAGCCTCTCCACGTACAGTACTCTTCCGATGGAAGTCGGTCGTTGACCACATTGACCACACCGCACCGAGAGCACGACGGCGGTGGACGACGGCGAGGCATTGGAAGGGGACGACGCGGAGCCGGGGAAGATGCGGCAGTGGATGCCCACGCGGAGAGGAGTACGAGCGTTCACCGGTTCGGCTGCGGTGTGAGGCTGCCGTCGGCGCAGAATAACAGGGGGTGTGGGTGAGTAGAGGGATGCCCTGGCCAGCGGTGGGAGTAGTAGGGGGCGCTGAGGCCTGCGCGGCAGCACAGCCGGCTACGGGAGGCGGGAGTAGGCGGTCCCACCGGCGCTGCTTTGGCGGATGGAGCAAGAAGATCAGAGATTGAAGAAACACGACGGCCATTGGATTGACATCCAACAGTTACGTCTGCTAGAATCATTTGTTGACGTATATATTAACTAAAAACATCTTGCATACGCGTCAACTAAACAGGCCCACAAGTCAGACCACTCCCTCTTTTTTAATAATTTATATATAGCTCATGGCAACTTCTTATGCAATTTATTGCAGTCGTTTTTTGGTTGGCCAGGGCCAATTTCGCATATTTCTGTGGGTTCCAAACTATTTTTAATACCGAAATGTCCAGCCAGATTTAAAGTACTTTGAAGATATATTTAAATTAGGTTAATGCCTAGTGAAATAGGAATCTGAAAATGTAATAAAATTCAGAAATTATAAATTAATTGCCAATTTGTCATCTGTTTTTATATTTACAACCCATTTCATATTACTTTCAAGATTTGCAGGCGTCTTGAAAGAGTTGCAGCCCATCAGGGCGTAGAAAAATAAGTAGGCCTAGATTGGGTATTCTTCAGAAAAAATAAACTGGGCTCATTTTCACAAAGAAAAAATAGCTGGGCAGGTCACATGGTGAACATAAAATATAAGCCTGGGCTAGACGGCCACAGCCCAGTTCAAACCCTGCTCCGTCTCAACAATACCAAACAAAAAAAATACTGCTCGAGTAGCTACGTCCCAGGTGTCAGCCGATCTTGTGCTGTTCTCTTGTCTATTGACTATATACGCTCACAATGTCGTGGGTCCCAGATGTCAGGAAAACACTAGGAGGAAGCATTTTATTTTTCCATACGCTGACATGGTGGGCCCCTACTGTCATCCTCTCCACGTACTTCTGCCGATTCCTGTTGTTTGTTGACCATGTTGACAACGCGAGAGGGCGGCGCTGCGGCGAGCCCACCAAAGCGCGCGGAGGACGTCGGCGTTAATGATTTAGGAGACGATGGGGCGGCGATGCATGCGCTGAGGCGCAGCCAGCCGTGGGAGGTGGAAGCAGGCGGCCCCGCCGGCGCTGGTTTGGTTTTGGCGGCTGGAGGAAGACAGGACTGAAGAAACACGACAGACTGTAAAAGCAGCAGGAGTACTTAACAACCTTAACTGAAACCAGCAGGGGCACTTAACAACCAAAGCTGAAAGCGGTATGAGTACTTATACAGGTTCAACCGTACAAAGCACGCCTCGAACAGTGCTACTTTGCCTACAGTTAACCAAGGATGAGGCCGCCAAGCCCCAGGACAAGGCCCAGGCGCCACCCCGCGCAACCACAACCTTCTGAAAGCGGCTTCATCTCGCGACGTGGTCAATAAACAGGATAGTCGCTTTAGAGCCATGGAAAAGCATGAACATAATCTTCTGTCCTATTCTCCAAGATGGACGGGCCTTCATTATTTGAGACCACCCATGAATAAGTATCTTTTCACCTCTAATGGGAATTGAGTAGGTCGACATAAACATCATGTTGTGACCAAGCGCAAGTCTGACCCGACCATGGTCAGGCATCTGTATATGAACAATAGAACTCGGCAGTTCCTGTTTCAAGAAGATCACAACAGTAAAACTGTGTATAAGAAATAGTTTATGAACAACATATATAACAGAAAACAACTCGTACCATAAGTTTCTCGACACAGTTGGACCTGTTCAACGAGTGCAGCAGTGGCACACATATCCCACATGGCCTTCCACCATTGAAACGCCCCACAAGAACCTCAAGACGATCAATAAAGTGTAGGAACTTGTGGATGTCGATCCAGTCAACTTCAGTGCCATTAGTAACAGCCGAGTTATTACAGAGTAACAAACGAGCAGACTGCTTAACTCTGAAAAAACCTACACGTGCCACCAATTATAAGAAAATATTAGTTAGAAATAGCATCTTCGTGAGAGATTCGTTGCTACTTCTAAAGTTAAATTGTGATTAGTTAGACAGAATAGGTGGATTAAGAAGTAATCGAGGCAACAAGCAAGAACCAGATACAAAACTAACATGGATGAACAATTGGAACAACGTCGGGGTGGAAGATCGCAGTGAAGATGAGACCAGGTTCTACTATTTCCATCAACATTCGTGCGCCAACTTTCAGTCCGTAACACTTGAGGAAGTTTATCCAAGTTCGGCCATAAAAAAGCAGCGACTTCTTGGTTCATGAACCCAACTCGGAACTTATATCCATGGCTTGTCTTCACTATGACCATTAAACTAGTGTATTCAGTTATGGCAAGGCCGAGCATCTTGAGTACATGTGTTCTGGCAGAGCAAATAATACACTACATGAAAACTAATATGAGAACACATCATGTTCAAAAAACCCCCACCCTCCTAGATAGAAAAGAGGATTCTAGGAACATACTGTGCGCGTTTCGAAATGCTGTGTTAGGATGAGAAGGAACAAGTGTGGCGTCTCACCGAGGGCGCAGAAACCTGTAGGGTACTCGCACTTCGGGCACTGCAAATGAAACACACTAGATTCAGTAGGAAGAAAAATGCATCAACGGCGGCGGCTGCCATCCTAGGATTACCTGCGACCAAGGGACTTGGGTTTATCGAGGATGGATGAAGAATTCGTACCTGGTTCTCCATGAGAAAACCCTATGCAATCGCCGAGAGGGGGTTTTCTCTGAACAAGCAGACGAGGGTGAAGGGGATTCAGGCTCAGTGAAATATTGCCGCTTCGTCCGTCCAGCTTACTGCTAAAGCTGGAAAGGGGGGGGGTTGTTATTTGACGGCTCATTGGGCCTTACTGTGGTGCTACGACCGGGGTGTGTCTATCGTGAAGTTGTGCACTCTAATTTGTGCATATGGCACGTGGACCTCGTTGCCGGTTGCCCCACATATCAGCGAAAGGAAGTAGAAAGACAGGGGTAACTAGTTACACATAAATATATTTTTTGACAGAGAGATACTCCCTCTGTAAAGAAATATACAAATCTTTTATATCACAGGCTCACCTTGCCGAGAAATATACTCCCTCTGCAACGCACGGGCATTATGGGGGTTCAGCTGAGAATATAATACTCAGATTTTTTTGAGGGATAAAAGCTGATTTATTGAAGATTAACAGTCATAGGTATACAAATAATTTCGGGGGTTCCTGTGAGCCAAAGATGGCGTCCACAGGGCAAAGAAGTAGCAGCTTTTGCGAGCACATGCGCTTCAACATTACACTCACGTTTTTCATGTATGATCTCCATGGTTTGGAACATATTCTTCTTCATCTTGATCTCGTCCATAATAACTTTGCTGGGCCCCAAGTATGCCTCTCCGATATGCTTGACTGTTGCTGAACAATCGGTGCTAATCTGAACTTGTTGCAGGTTTAAGTCAAGAGCCAGAGATAGCCCGCCATTGCCTCTAGGATCTCTGGATCAGTAACACTTTCGCACACCAGTGCCGATGCTCCAAGGAAGAAGCCTGTATGATCCCGGCTCACAACTGCCAAGGCTTCCCTTTCACCATTGCGAGATAACGCAGCATCAACATTCATCTTCGCCTAACCCACAGCAGGAGGAGGATGCCACTTCTGCACTGACCTAGTGCTTCTAGAAACCAAGTTCTAGACTTTGGGCCGCAGGCCGCCCTGCCTGTTTGGGGGCCCATGTGTTCTACCTCAGCGCTTTTCATATTGCAAGCGATTGGTACGGCGCTGGTTTTAGATGCTGTCGCAAGGCGAATACACAGAATTGAATAAAGCACGATAGCTGTTGGAATGAAATCGAACGACAGTTCCTAACCAGCAATCAGAGTTGCAATTCTATCAACGATATACCATGTGATAAATAATACTATTGTACTACTTATACACACAAGACACTTGTTTCACCATGCCAGATTATTACAACAAAATCTCTCGGAGGATAGATCAGTTAGGCAGTTGCGTGCTGCTACTGAAGAACTTCAAAGTTGATTTGGACCAGCTCTCCTTGCCGAGAAAGTTCAATTTTGAAATCATCCCCTACCGCAAGATATGATTTAGATTTGAATCTTGACCATCCTTTAGCATCAATCATCATGCAACCATCCTTTGTACTTATGATATATTGAGCAGGTTCATTCACACCAAGGTTGCGCATGGTAAGAGAAACTTGGCCGCGGTCGCCCGGATTGTTGAACGACTCCCTCGTTGCTCTAGAAATTCTCTGTTTGCAAACAAGAAGACATACCCAAATAGTTAGATCAACACAGTGAATCATGTGAAACAACATGGAAAGAAAAAAGAACGAAGCACTTGGGCGGCCAATGCTTACCAACAAGGTGGACATGTCAGTTTTTGTAAGGACTTTGGTATATGAAGTGCGAACTGCAACCCAGTCTGTTGCCGGTGCAACTACACGGGCCGGAGCAGATGCAAGTGCAAGTGTTGGTGCAGGTGCCGAAGCCACTTCTGCTGCCGGAGATGGTGCTCCTTGTAGAGCAGGTGCCGGTGTCGATGCTCGATCCTCCGGTAGATCAGACTGATCCGCTGACGCGGTCGGTGCCCAATCCTCAGCTGGATCAGACTGAGCTGCTGCCGCTGTCAGTGCTAGAGCAACTGTCGGTGCTCGATCTGTGCAAGATAGCGGCGATCGTGTCTGGTCTGCTATGATCAACTTTCTAACTTGACTAGGATCCGTGACCGTGATCCAGTTTTTTTCTTCATTTCTTTTAAACGCAAGAAGGACTAATTGTGGCATTTTTGTTAAACCAAACTGCAGTTCATCATAGGGATTCAGCTTGTACTTAGACAACAGACTGATCCAATTTTTTCCAGTAATATAAGTGATGGACAGTGCCTTCATTACTGACACAACATAAGAAGTGAAACCTGCAAAAATAGCCATCGTAGAGCAAATCAAACGGTTTATTCTGTGATGAATGTCACATGGCAAAACCTGCATCATAAAATTGCAGGAAAATAAAGAAAACATGACATTAAATCAATAAGATTTAGACAGTAAATCAATAAGATTTACTTGATGTGACACGAGTGAATCCTTACCAGGAAATCACTATGTTGAAGTACTAAACAGAAGATTGATCGTCCAACTACGCGTGGCATGCAGGGGCCCCGCCTACTCCCACAAGCAGGACAGTCCAAAGGTCATGACAAATCGTATGGACCGAACATCCATGGGGCTGGAAATCCTGGTGGGTGCGATAAACCCTGCAATGCATACATATATTGGAGTGTAACCATAATTGATAGACTGTCCTCACAAAAAATATGATATGGATACTTCAAAATATACACACTGAATTGAGTGGACAAACATTAATATAGACCGTTCTCAGGACTGACCACACACCAAAAGCGGCAGTACTAATAAACAATACAGGGTTCACAAACACAAATCAAGTACTGAACAATAGTACTTACTACAGACAAGCAAAGTTGCACTAACTAAACTCTGCAGACTATTTTTTGCGACCGACCTACGGGATGAACCCCGCATAACTGACTAGGCCATGGACTTCGTGTGAGATGTCTACATGCACCATCACCATCTTGTCAACCTTGGAGAACCTAACAGAGTGGTCTTTCCACTCATAAACATGATGATGAAGACATGCCGCATCAGATTTGTTGGGAAGCTTTACAAGAACCACACCCTTCGTAATCGAAGGCACAACCAGGAAATTGTTGTGGTCAAGTACATCCTCGAGAACACGCCTGACAACAATGCTACAGGAAAACACTAGTTCAAGACACGTGGCGACAAGGACACAACAGCTGGATAGTTCAGCAGTAGAACTCATCATCAGGTCTTCCAGTTCACACGGCATGACTTTGAGAACTTCATCTCCACCGCGGACCTGGTTCTAATTCAAACAGAAACCATATTTTATTACTACCTCCGTTCAGAAATATAAGATAATTTTCGATATTATACTCCATATATGACTACATATACGCACATAAATGAGTGAACAAAGACACTAGAACATGTCTTCAGAGGCATGAGAGCAGAGGGATTACATGCAATATCCATAACACAAGTTACTGAGGCAAATATACCCTCTTAAAAGGTAGCATTGATGTTCATAAAGTACTCCCTCCGTCCCAAAATTCTTGTCTTAGATTTGTCTAGATACGGATGTATCAAGTCACATTTTAGTATTAGATACATCCGTATCTAGACAAATCTAAGACAAGAAATTTGGGACAGAGGGAGTAGTTGAAAGTAATCTATAAGAAATCAGTGTCAACCTCTCGCATATTTTGGTCAAAAGAGGAATTTAGAATCGTCATTTGGCACACAAAAATCACATGCAAGATCACCCAGAAAGTTGTACTACTAGTACTAATACTGCGTGTTAGATGAAAAAACACGATCAAGATCGAGAAAAAGATCGTCAAGAAGAGATATTACCTAGACTTGCTTAATGAGGGATCCCGGAGTGGGGGGCTTGGACAGGGCGATGGCTTTGAGCTTGTCTGCGGTAGTCTCGGCGAGGTGCTTGCGCTTCTTCGTACCATGAGCCTCGACGGTTTTGGCCGGAGCCATAGACATCACTTCGGCCGGTACTCCAGCGTCCATCAAGAAACTGTCAAATAGAAATAAAAGAAAAGAAACCATAATCACAAACCCAAAAGAAGAAAAGAGAGGGAGTTATAGGATCAGTCTCGGGGTTGCAAGACCGGGCCTTGGCTAGAATCAGCACCATTGATGCGCTCACCTTTCCTTCTTTGGGAGAGAAGAACAATGGCAAAAGCAGGTCGGGGTTTTCTTGAAGAAATGAGGAACAAGATGAGGCAGAAGCGAGGGTTGGGTAGAGAGGAAGTTGAGAGAGAAGAGTGAAATGATGGTTGCTTCGTCCATCCAACTTTTTGCTGGAAAGGAGGGGGTTTTGTGATTTGACGGCTCATTGGGCATTACTGTGGCGCTTCGATCGGGTAGTCTACCGTCACTCTACTACGGAGTAATTTAGTGCATGGCTGGTGGACCCCGATGCTGGCTGTCCCACACGTCGGTGAAAGTGAGTAATTTAGTGCATGGCTGGAGGAGGATCTGCACGGTAGAGCGTGTCCACTATTTCTCAGAAGAAAAAAATGATTACAACAAGCGTTTCCACTCTTACGGCGGAGGAGTGCGAAACGCGGCAGCCACTTGAACATACACAGTGCTCCTACTACTAGGCATGTGCAGTGGTTCATACATCAGTACTACACAATCTTGTTGCTAGTGTAGTAAGATATGACGATAACAGATGATGTTGTGCGCATGTCAACTACTCCTATATGTAACATAGTACCGCTTTTTCAACTGTCCGGTCGAGAATGGACGGTGAGATCAATGTTAACAGAACTAGGTCCACAACGCACGGAGAGTATGGTGCTACAGTACTCCACGAAACATGAACGATATGAAGCATGAATAGTGTTAGGCAGGGTGTATGAAGGGTGCACGGGATGGGAGCAAAAGTTCCCTTCTCGACCCACTTTTGGGTGTTTGGCAGAGTGCATGAAGGGTGCATGAGTCCACACTAGTAGGTTGACAAAAATACACGAAGAGGAAACAACTATATTGAGATGAGAATGCAACCAAACACACCCACACGCTTTGTGATACAGTGACTGATCTGCATCGTCCGAGTTTGATCCAATGGTCATGTTGCGCCGAGACATGGACATGCCCATGCAGATGGCGCCTAAACACCACCGAAGTCCGTCTGCTTCTCGAGGCGCACGACGTTGGTGATGCAGGGTGCAACCGCCTGCAGAGCCCGCTCCCGGTCGATGGGAGCCAGCTCGTCAAAGACGGCGTCCAATGGCACGAATGGATTCCGGTGACGGAGCCCTGAAAGGATTCGCCCGACAACGACAATGGCAGCCCGCAAACCCTCCTTGTCCAGCTCAGCCCCCACCATCGTGCGGAGACGGCTCAGCTCCTCGGAGATATAGGTGAAGAAGGAGACCAGGTCAGGATGCCGCAGCTCGTTGAAGTCGACCGGGTGGTCGAACGGGTTTAGCCCGACGGCCGGCATCGTCACGCTGGCACGACGGTAGGCATCGCGCAGCCACAACATGTGCGTGGCAACTTGGTTCACCAAGTGGCTGAGGCAATCCTGGACCTCGTCACGATCGGCCCACTCGCGCTTCAGCCGGCTCCCCTGATGGCCTATCGCATCTCCCGCTTTCTGCAGCAACGCCGCCGACGCCTCGAGCATCTTTGTGGTGGACGCCTGCCGCTTTTGAAGCTCCGTGAACTCCCACACATAACGGAGGAGCATGACACTCCTCTCCTCCTTGAGCTCACGGAGCTCCACGTCCTTGGGCCTGAGCTCCGCATCCTTGGCATGGAGCTCCTATGTCAGGAGCCTCACCTCGGACTCCATGATCTGCTGCGCCGCCATGGCACCAGGTAGAAGCAATGGGGAGAGGAAGCAAAGGGGGCGAAACGGCTGAAAGGCAATGCAATCTACGGGAAGGCGGAGGGAGTGGGGAATCTTTTGGTTTTCACCACGGTAAAACACCAGTCGATGACTTCTCACATCAGGGAGCAGTGGGTACAGGTGGAGTCATCGTGACTAATTGCTGCCGCACCTGCTCCCGTCAATCAAAAAATTAAAAATCCTGCCGCGCCTGCTCCCGTCAATCAAAAAATTAAAAATCCTGCCGCACCCAAACACCAGAGCAACATCGCGGTGGATATTTAAATTTACCCGCCGACAAGTAGATAAAAAAGGGGTGAAAAAACAAATGTGGCGGCGGCCTAGCTAATCGGCCGAACTAGCCCAACTAGCTAGCCACCGTGCTTCACTGATGTACTCGGCAGGAAAGGTGGTCTTTCATGATTTGACGACTCATTTACTTGCTTCGGCACTACGACCGAGGAGGACCCAGAAAACGCGCGGTAGGGCGTCCCACGTCAAGAATATATGCGTGCACTGAAGGAAATATGCCCTAGAGGCAATAATAAAGTTATTATTTATTTCCTTATATCATGATAAATGTTTATTATTCATGCTAGAATTGTATTAACCGGAAACATAATACATGTGTGAATACATAGACAAACCGAGTGTCACTAGTATGCCTCTACTTGACTAGCCCGTTAATCGATGATGGTTATGTTTCCTAACCATGAACAGAAGAGTTGTTATTTGATTAACGGGATCACATCATTAGAAGAATGATGTGATTGACATGACCCATTCCATTAGCTTAGCACCCGATCATTTAGTATGTTGCTATTGCTTTCTTCACGACTTATACATATTCCTATGACTATGAGATTATGCAACTCCCGTTTGCCGGAGGAACACTTTGTGTGCTACCAAACGTCACAAAGTAACTGGGTGATTATAAATGAGCTCTACAGGTGTCTCCAAAGGTACATGATTTGTCACTCCGATTGTCGGAGAGGTATCTCTGGGCCCTCTCGGTAATGCACATCACATAAGCCTTGCAAGCATTGCAACTAATGAGTTAGTTGTGAAATGATGTATTACGGAACGAGTAAAGAGACTTGCCGGTAACGAGATTGAACTAGGTATTAAGATACCGACGATCGAATCTCGGGCAAGTAACATACCGATGACAACGGGAACACCGTATGTTGTTATGCGGTCTGACCGATGAAGATCTTCGTAGAATATGTGGGAGCCAATATGAGCATCCAGGTTCCGCTATTGGTTATTGACCGGAGACATGTCTCGGTCAGGTCTACATTGTTCTCGAACCCGTAGGGTCCGCACGCTTAAGGTTTCGATGATGGTTATATTATGAGTTTATAAGTTTTGATTTACCGAAGGAGTTCGGAGTCCCGGATGAGATCGGGGACATGACGAGGAGTCTCGAAATGGTCGATACGTAAAGATCTATATATTGGACGACTATATTCGGACATCGGAAAGGTTCCGAGTGATTCGGGTATTTTCGGAGGTACCGGGGAGTTACGGGAATACGAGGAAGAAGCAATGGGCCTTAATGGGCCTTAGTGGGAAGGACCAGGAGGTGGCGCGCGCCCCTCCCAAGCCCAGTCCGAATTGGACAAGGGGTTTGGGGCAGGGCCCCTCTCTCCCTTCCTTCCCCTCTTCCCCCTTCCCCCCCTTCTCCTAGTTGGACTAGGAAAGGAGGAAACCTACTCCAACTAGGAGTAGGAATCCTACTCCCCTGGCACGCCCCTCCTAGGGCCGGCCTCCTCCCCCCTTGCTCCTTTATATACGGGGGCAGGGGGGCACCTCTAGACACACAAGTTGATCTTCATGATCATTCTCTTAGCCGTGTGCGGTGCCCCCCTCCACCATAATCCTCGATAATATTGTAGCGGTGCTTAGGCGAAGCCCTGCGACAGTATAACATCAAGATCATCACCACGCCGTCGTGCTGACGGAACTCTTCCCCAACACTTTGCTGGATCGGAGTCTGGGGATCGTCATCGAGCTGAACGTGTGCTAGAACTCGGAGGTGTCGTAGTTTCGGTGCTTGATCGGTTGGATCGTGAAGACGTACGACTACTTCCTCTACGTTGTGTCAACGCTTCCACAGTCGTTCTGCGAGGGTACGTAGACAGCACTCTCCCCTCTCGTTGCTATGCATCACCATGATCTTGTGTGTGCGTAGGAAAATTTTGAAATTACCACGTTCCCCAACAGTGGCATCCGAGCCTAGGTTTTATGCGTTGATGTTGTGCACGAGTAGAACACAAGTGAGTTGTGGGCGATATAAGTCATACTGCTTACCATCATGTCATACTTTGGTTCGGCGGTATTGTTGGATGAAGCGGCCCGGACCGACATTACGCGTACGCTTATGCAAGACTGGTTCTACCGACGTGCTTTGCACACAGGTGGCTGGCGGGTGTCAGTTTCTCCAACTTTAGTTGAACCGAGTGTGGCTATGCCCGGTCCTTGCGAAGGTTAAAACAACACCAACTTGACAAACTATTGTTGTGATTTTGATGCGTAGGTAAGAATGGTTCTTGCTCAGCCCATAGCAACCACGTAAAACTTGCAACAACAAAGTAGAGGACGTCTAACTTGTTTTTGCAGGGCATGTTGTGATGTGATATGGTCAAGACATGATGAGATATAAGTTGTTGTATGAGATGATCATGTTTTGTTGAAGTTATCAGCAACTGGCAAAAGCCTTATGCTTATCTCTCTATTGCATAAGATACAAGCGCCAAATAATTGCTTTACTTTATCGCTATGCGATAGCAATAGTTGCAAGAGCAATTGTTGGCGAGACAACCATGTGACGACACATTGATATAGATCAAGATGATGGAGATCATGGTGTCATGCCAGTGACAATGGAGATCATGACGATACTTTGGAGATGGAGATCAAAGGCACAAGATGACGATGGCCATATCATGTCACATATTTTGATTGCATGTGATGTTTATCTTTTATGCATCTTATCTTGCTTTGATTGACGGTAGCATTTTAAGATGATCTCTCGCTAATTATCAAGAAGTGTTCTCCCTGAGTATGCACCGTTGCGAAAGTTCTTCGTGCTGAGACACCATGTGATGATCGGGTGTGATAGGCTCTACGTTCAAATACAACGGGTGAAAAACAGTTGCACATGCGGGATACTCAGGTTATACTTGACGAGCCAAGCATATACAGATATGGCCTCGGAACACGGAGACCGAAAGGTCGAGCTTGAATCATATAGTAGATATGATCAACATAGTGATGTTCACCAATCAAGTTACTCCATCTCACGTGATGATCGGACATGGTTTAGTTGATTTGGATCACGTGATCACTTAGAAGATTAGAGGGAAGTCTTTCTAAGTGGGAGTTCTTAAGTAATATGATTAAGTGAACTTTAATTTATCATGAACTTAGTCCTGGTAGTATTAGTATATCTATGTTGTAGATCAATAGCTCGCGTTTAGCTCCCCTGTTTTATTTTTGATATGTTCCTAGAGAAAACTAAGTTGAAAGATGTTAGTAGCAATGATGCGGATTGGATCCGTGATCTGAGGTTTATCCTCATTGCTGCACAGAAGAATTATGTCCTTGATGCACCGCTAGGTGACAGACCTATTGCAGGAGCAGATGCAGATGCTATGAACGTTTGGCTAGCTCAATATGATGACTAATTGATAGTTTAGTGCACCATGCTTAACGGCTTAGAATCGGGACTTCAAAGATGTTTTGAACGTCATGGACCATATGAGATGTTCCAGGAGTTGAAGTTAATATTTCAAGAAAATACCCGAGTTGAGAGATATGAAGTCTCCAACAAGTTCTATAGCTAAAAGATGGAAGAGAATCGCTCAACTAGTGAGCATGTGCTCAGATTGTCTGGGTACTACAATTGCTTGAATCAAGTGGGAGTTAATCTTCCAGATAAAATAGTGATTGACATAATTCTCTAGTCACCATCACCAAGTTAGTAGAACTTCGTGATGAACTATGATATGCAAGGGATAACGGAAATGATTACCAAGCTCTTCGTAATGCTGAAATCAACGAAGGTAGAAATCAAGAAAAACATCAAGTGTTGATGGTTAACAAGACCACTTGTTTCAAGAAAAAGGGCAAATGGAAGAAAGGGGAACTTCAAAAAGAACGGCAAGCAAGTTGCTGCTCAAGTGAAAAAGCCAAGTCTGGACCTAAGCCTGAAACTGAGTGCTTCTACTGCAAAGGGACTGGTCACTGGAAGCGGAACTACCCCAAGTAATTGGCGAATAAGAAGGATGGCAAAGTGAACATAGGTATATTTGATATACATGTTATTGATGTGCACTTTACTAGTGTTTATAGAAACCCCTTGGTATTTGATACTGGTTCAGTTGCTAAGAGTAATAACTCGAAACGGGAGTTGCAGAATGAACAAAGACTAGTTAAGGGCGAGGTGACGATGTGTGTTGGAAGTAGTTCCAAGATTGATATCATCATCATCGCACACTCCCTATACTTTCGGGATTAGTGTTGAACCTAAATAAGTGTTATTTGGTGTTTGCGTTGAGCATGAATATGATTTGATCATGTTTATTGCTATACGGTTATTCATTTAAGTAAGAGAATAAATTGTTGTTCTGTTTACATGAATAAAACCTTATATGGTTACACACCCAATGAAAATGGTTTGTTGGATCTCGATAGTAGTGATACACATATTCATAATGTTGAAGCCAAAAGATGCAGAGTTGATAATGATAGTGCGACTTATTTGTGGCACTGCTGTTTAGGTCATATCGGTGTAAAGCGCATGAAGAAACTCCATACTGATGGACTTTTGGAACCACTTGATTATGAATCACTTGGTACTTGCGAACCGTGCCTCATGGGCAAGATGACTAAAACGCCGTTCTTCGGTACTATGGAGAGAGTAACAGATTTGTTGGAAATCATACATACTGATGTATGTGGTCCGATGACTATTGCACTACTAGGAAAAGGCCTACTAATGGCGCACCTAATTTGGCCATTAATGGCGCATTAGTGGTGCGCCATTAGTGCCACGCCATTAGTATATTTTACTAATGGCGCACCACAGGTGCGCCATTAGTATCTGGTATACTAATGGCGCACCTCAGATGCGCCATTAGTATATACAACAGTGCGCCATTAGTATGCCTCCCAGGGGGCCATGTATACCCAGGTGCTTTGGCATACTAATGGCGCACAACAACAAGATGCGCCATTAGTAACTTCGGCATACTAATGGCGCACTGTTTAATGATGCGCCATTAGTATCCTTTGGCATACTAATGGCGCACTGTGATGTGATGCGCCATTAGTATGAATATTAGTTTTTTTTTTTTTTGTTTTTTGCACAGGTTAGAAAATGTATAATTGGACAAAATATAGACAGCACACATCAACAACAGATTCATCGAATACAATAGAAGATTAGTCTCTGAATACAATTCATCATATTAGTCTCCGAATACAAATCATCATATTAGTCTCCGAATTGAAAAGACCGAACAAAGATAGAGCATTATATTACAAGTCTCGAGACCGCGAGTAGCGAGTTTGTCTTCACATTACAAGTCGATATCGATCATCTAAACTACCATCACATAGAAGAGAGCTGCGGTCATCACGATGAGCATCATCACGATGAAACTCGTCTTCATCCGGTTCCTCCAGCGCTCCCTCCCCTCTCCCGCTAGATAGCGGGCGTATCTAGATTCGGCCTCGGCCCTAGTGGTGTACCCTTTGTAACTGTTACCGCTGAATCGGTGAACCTGTCTCCGACACTCCTCCCAGTCGTCGTAGACTCCGGGAACCTTACCTTTGTACACGACATACGACGGCATCGCTATGCAGTAGCCAAACGAAACGTTAGTACCAATTCACAAACAATACATAAGCAATATATAAGTATGCAACAGAACAATCGGAAGATAAAAGCAAGACATTAATAGCATCGATTACATCTAAGTTGAACGACTCTCGAAACCAAAGAGACATACTACAAGTTCATTAAAGTTTAATTACAACATGAGCCAATCGATGTTTCAGAACTAGACACAGCATCACTGCTTTCGACTCGACTCAAGGGACCGGAGCGTGGATGAAGCCGCCGTCTATCGTGGGAGTCATGAAATAACGGTCGTTGTTAGCCTGCATTTGTAGCATTGTGTCGATGTCACTGTTGGACGGTTGATTTCTGAGGTAGAACTGCCCCGAGGTACGAAGGACATCTTGATGGATGATTTCCGCAAACTCCGACTGGATGCGAAAGAATTCTTGTCTGATGTCCGTGTCCTGGATTGCCAACACGCTCGCGGCCCAATCTTTGAGTTTACTCGGTAGCAGAAGTTGATGATGGTCCCGTACGATCGCCCGCATGTGATGGATGGCGTAGTAGGCACCCTTCTGACCGCCAGGCGGCTGCTTGACGCAGCAAAACGTCGTATTGTGGGAGAACACGTGCTTGCCATACTTACGAATAGGCCTGGTGAAGGTGCCTCCAGATTTGACGTAGCCGGGGAGAACATCATCAAGAACCTTCTTGACATTTGTGTAGTCTACGTTCGACTGACGGTCCGGGTCGAAATACGTGGCCATGGAATATTTGGGGCTTAGGAGGATGAGCGTGCAATGTGTGTCACTGCAGAAAACACATAATGTTAAAAGAAAAATGATCGAAATCTAAGAATTCATATGTTACGGGGCGGTTGAGGGGAGGACTTACTCGGGAAAGTAAGGCACGAGGAAGTTATCCTTATCTTGGTTTGCCAGAATGATGCCTTCGAGGTAAGAAGTCGCGACTTGCCGGTCCCCAGCGCTGCCCAAGATCTTGGCACGCATGTAGAAGGGGTCGACTATCACGATGTCCGGGGTCTTGTCGCGAATGATCCGCATCTCCATACTCAGCGAAAATAGCCGAACGAAGGTGTAGTGCAGCGGATGAAGGTTCAACATAGCATGGATGTCATCAAACCGCAGGACGATCGTACCCCCGATGGAGTTATCCACAAAGCCCTTGCCCTCTGGCACCTTGGCCGCGAAAACCGGGTATGCCACATTCGTCTCTCCGAGACTCCGCTTCTCCAAAGAAAGAACACTGTCATGCAGACTCCGCATAGCACCGGTTGAAGCATCGAGCATATTTCTCGGTAGCATCGGCCTACCCGCCACATGCACCCTCCTCGAGATATCCTCAGGTGAAGGTGGCCCGTCCTGAGCACGGATCATACTCGGTGCCGGCTGGCCCGCACCGTTGTTAGTCTTTCTTTTGCATGCCTTCTTCTTCTCCTGTAATGGGACCGAGTTCTGCTCACAGACCGCCTTCTTGAGTGTGTTGGGGCTGATAATATTTCGCACCTCGCCTATCTGAGGCTCGGTGAAGTCGGCAGCTGGAGGCGTCTCCTGAGAGCTGAACGGCAGACGACGCCTGTTGCAACTTGGCTTCTCCGCGGTACCAGCTAGATCGCGCACTTTTGTTGGGTTGGGTTCTTGAGAAGGAGGCCCCATGAAGTCGCCACCGTACCCATGATCGGCAAAGTACTGATCGACATTGGCAAATGTATCGTCGTCGTCGTTCTGATCCTGTGCCATATGCATGTTTGGATCCAGTGGCATAGGGATGTCCGGCACCGTTGCGGCGGTCTTGCCATGGGGCCGACTTGGCGCCGGCACGACTGGCGGTGTTGTCTTTGGGGTGGTGTCCCCCGCCCCCAAACGAATCTGGCTCTTCGGCCAAAGCAGGGGCCAGCTCAGGCAGGCGCTGAGGGTCATCACGTCATCATCGTCGGCCCTGACGGGTCGAATCGGAGGTAACAACTCGTCGCAGCCTGGCAGCACCCGAACCAGTTGAACCCTAAACAAGTTGGGTGGCATCTGGGTACCGTGGAACAAGGGGTTGCCCGGTTGAACGATTTTGCCCTTGGCGACATCGACCAACTCGTTGTTCACGAAGTGCAGGAGAGTGCACGGAACGTCAGCGACGCCCTGCGAAAACATGTAGGGCGTCAGGGATGCCCAGTCAAAGGCAAGGAGATGAAGTCCTCGGCCGAGAGAGGCTTAATTAGTTACCGTGATGATGGCGTCGAGCTCGGCTAATGTCGAGGCACCGCCAACGGCGGGCGTGCAGTTGACGGAGGGGCCGCTTGCTGCAGAGGTGCCGGCCGGCGTACACCCGGGTGCATTAAGCTCCCGTGCCGGCGTCGGAGACACCAATGCCGCCTCCGCCGGAGACACCAATGGCCCCGCCATCGCGTTCTGTGAGTTGCTGGCCGTGAAGCTAGGAATCGGGGGCGGCCCCTGTTGGCCGCCCGCAATCCACGCACTAATCCCCTGGATCAAGGTAGGCACAATGGCGGTGATCGTCGCTCCGAGTTGTTGTTGCACTTGCTCTTGGACAATCTCCGGAATCCGCGCCACCTGTGCCCTGAGTTCTTGAACCTCGCGCGCCTGGCTTTCCGAGCTGGTCTTTTTCTCCTTTCGCCCACCAGTGTTATAGTATGACGACCATTTTGTCGACAAGCCTTTGCCGGCCACACGACCAGCTGACGTCGGCTTACTGAGCTTATCCTTGTTCTTCATGACATTCAACGCCCTATTTAGAGTGGTGTCCCAAGGGTTGCTCTTAGTCGACCCCGCGCTACTGCTTTCAGTCGCCTGCGGAAGGAATGTGAACCATTTAGAAATTTGGCTTCATTAATTAGAATGCAACCATATGGAGCTAATTACGCGGGGGTGTATTCCTTACCAGAACAAGCTCAAGCGCCCTGGTCTTCGGATCCGTGGTAAGCTCCTTTGTTTTCTGGTCCTTCTTGTACCGGGCCCTGACAAAGTTCCTGGTCTGCTTGTCACCGTATTTATCGAAGAGGGGTGGTAGGCCTTGCTCGGCACGGTCCGCCTCCTCCTTGTCCCATATAGGCTCCGCCACTCTGTAACCGCCGGGACCGAGTGTGTGTTCCCCTAAGTTCAGCTCCCGCATTTCTTTCCCCCACTTACTTGATTCGGAGTTTGCGGTGCTCGAGCAATTGATCTTGAAGTCGTTGTAGTCATCTTCGGTGATCGAAGGATTTTTCTCCTTGATCTTCTCATAACTCTCACCTTTCTCGATCATTCTCTTCACATTGCTTTTCCAAGTAGACAGGGCCTTGCTCATCTTTGTGAGGGCAGCATTGTTCACTTTATTCCCTTTGAGGCTTGTGTTTTCAAATTCAGCGGGGAACTTGTATCGTTCGTGCAGCTTCGTGAAGAGGAGGTTGCGCAAATTCCCTCGGTCAGGATGCCTCAGGTTCTCGGTGTTGATCGAGACGGTGCTCCGGAGAATGCACCCGAGCTGAAGCGAGTACCCCTTGACTATTCGTTCGGGCGCCGTTGGATTCCCGTCGGAGTCCACTTCAGTAACTTCCTCCTTGAGGGTGCGGAGCATGGTCGGGCGCCGGTCCTTCCGTTGCCTCTTCGGTTGGCTGCCATCTGTGCGTGCGCCGCCATCATCAGTGGTGGCATCCTCGGCGACACCATCAGTGGTGGCATCAGTGGGGTCATCCTCGGTGGTACCATCAGTGGTCTCAGGATCGGTGGGGAAGGCGGTGTCCTCATACAAGTGAGGTTGTTCCTCCATCTCCCGGGACAGCTCCCAGAATGCCTTGCCGCCCGAACCCCCGGCCTCATCGTTGTTGGTCATGTTTCTCTCTAAACAGGAACAAAGTTTGGTCAAAAAGTTGGTTATTGTCAAGGAACAAGATCATGGTCTCATCATTTAGGGTTTGTCGACACCGAGGCATCCTAAAAGCTAAGCTTTTATCATTGAGGGTTTTTCGACGCCGAGGCACCCTAAAAGCCTAAGCTTTCATCATTTCGGTTTTTATCGACACCGAGGCACCCTAAAAGCCATGCATTAGTCACAAGTACGCCGGTGCACTTGATCCTACTTAATTAACTACTAAGATACCCCGGCCCATGCATTAGTCACAAGTACCCCATATGTCCTATTTTTAGCAAAGTCATGCTAAAATTCACGGAAAATTTCAGCATGACCTTTGCTGAAAATAGGACATATGGAGTACCCGAATTTGCCGGAACGGAAGTTAATCGACATTCCAGCAAACTCAAGGGCCTCTCGGGTGGACAAGGCAAAAAAGGCCTCCATCACAACATGGAAAATACATTGGCATGTGAAGAGGTGAAACAATATATGCATCTCCAAGCAGTATCATTCAACATTTTGGACAAACCACTACAAGCAATACTGGATCAGATACAAGAAGAATGTGAGAAAATGCAGACAAATACTAACAGATTCAAGTCAAAACCTTTTCTAGTTAGTAAGTGTTTCTTGAGCATAGGTATGTAGTAAGTGTTTCTGCTCTCAGTGTTTCAGAACACATATTTTAGCTACCTAGTACCAGTGCTATTACCCAACAGTTAATTAGCTTTTGCTTTTGCTTTTCAGTGCCAAATTCTAGCTAGTACCAGCAAATTAACATCTAGCAGCAATCATTTTCAAATATATATACACTGGACATTTTAATATTAACCTAAGGAAAAAAGAATAGTTAGGTTAATATTAACCCAAGATACATCAACTATTGCACTGTCCTGCCTAATAAAACAGTCATGCCAGCATATAGTATATAAATCTGAATTTGTGTTTACAAGAAGAGTGCCCATTGCAATGTAAACCTGAGAACACAACTCACCTCAAGTGCAGGATATAGCAGACACCTACTTCTTCAGTCAAGTGCAGTAAAAGACCGTTTGCAGAACCTGTTTAGTCAGAGTTGAACATTACATAAGATGAGAACTCTACATAACTAATATTGGTATGACAGATAGAAAACTGAGAATGGATAAAAAAACTAAGCATGGCAGCAAGACGCTGATGCATCTTCTGTGTCGCCAACTGGACTAAAAGATGAGTGTTTTTTTATGGTTCTTAGTTAGGCATGAAAACTAAAGCAGCAACAGCCTGTAGAAAAGCAAGCACCAGCAGGGAATAATGGCCAACCAAAAAAAGGAAGAACTTAATTGCATTCATCACCAGCGGCTTAAATATTGATAAGATGACAGTGAAGCAGTCTCAGTTTCCGTGTAAAGGTGCTGGATCAGAAAATACTGAAAACAGAGCAATGACTTTCCCTATATATATAGCAAGCAAATAACCCCCCCCCCTAAATAACTGCACCGAGAATCTAAAAATACTTTGCGCGTAGATCATGGAGCAAACACTCATAAGATTTTACAATTAACCAAACCGATAAAAGCCTTACAAAAAATACGAATGGACCAGGAGAGGTCCATGTGAGTTATCACAAAAAAAGAAGAAGAGATAAGACCATGTGTTGGGTATTTTGTATGAAACACCCTATGCCCAAAACAAAGCTACTGAAGAAACCTGTACCTGTAGTGCTGCACAAGTGCCTACACACAAACTGCCCAGAAATCAGTATGAACCAACTCAGAGAACATGGTAATAAATTCCCAACAAGTACCATCTCAGCAGCACAAATTGGGCAAAAAATGAATGCTTTCTCTCCGTAAGATCGTCGCGTACACCCTACCCATGAGAACAATAGTGCTATCTGAACTCTGAAGTCCTTCCTTCCTTCTCTGTAGAAGCAAGAGAACATGCTAGTACTAATACTAACTGTACCACTCTACCAAGTGGAGTCCATTGCTTAGGATGCACTGCCACTGAAGCATTGGGTACAAGACTGTTACATGAAAGTAAATGCAGCAGTTGAAGCAGAGATTGGTGTACAAGCAAGAACAGAGCAAGTTCTTCTTATCCTCTGCAATTATAATAGGAGCCAATCAAATGGATAAAAGGAGAATTGGTTGATTGGGCATGAAAACTAAAGCAGCAGCAGCATCCCTGCAGAAAAGCGAGCACTAGCTAGGGAATAATGGGCAGCCAAAAAAGGAAGAAATTAATTGCATTCATCACCGGCGGCTTAAAGAGTGTATCATCATCGCTTTGATGCGCCTGCCTTTTGACACGGCGGTTAAAGGAGGGAGGAATGAGGATGAAGCCCATGCACAATGACACAAAGGAGGCTACAAAGGTGGCGCTGCTGGCTATCTTTTTCTCACGCAAGCACACAAAGGCTTGACTTGCTTTGCAGCAGCAGCCGCCAAATCTTCTCTAATTTCAGAAAAAGAAGAAGTAGAAGAAGAGAACATATGCTCGTTTTCAAAGTCTGCCATTCTAATAATGGAGCTAAACTACACAGCACATGGCAAGTCTCTGGTAATTAACTTCAGTTTCCATCCTATCTCAAGCATCACTCAAAAACACATTTTTCAATGAACATGGTTATTTGAAATACCTTGTACAATATAGATACTAAAAACCTTCATACGTATTATTCGATCCTAGAAGTGGCTACGCTTGACAACATAGAAAATTTAACAAGCAGGACACATATACATTTGTAATTTCACACATCAGAATCATCCATCCTAAGCTACGGCGGGGGAGGATCCGCACGAGGACGGATCCGGGGCCGCGGCGCGGCTGGGGAGGATGGGAGGGGAGGGGAAGGGAAGGGCGGTGGTTGCTCACCTGCGCTTGGCGGCGGGAGGGGAGCGTCGATGAGGAGGACGATGAGAGGGAGCGGGAGCGCGAGCGCGAGTGGGAGGAGCCCGAGGACGCGGAGCGGGAGGAGGAGCCCAACGAGGTGGACGGGGCGGTGTGGACGGGGCGGCGTCCGGCCGCCGGCGACAAGGGCGGCGGGGCGATGGCGTCCAATGAGGTGGGGCAACGGGGAGAGCGGCGCCGACGTCGGGGCGTCGAGGCGGCGGGGCAGCGGCGTCGGGAGAGGAGAGGGGAAGGGGATCGAGGGCGAGGGCGAAGGAGAGAGAGGGGATAGGTTTGGGCCGGGGAGGAAATATGGATGGGGGCGGCACAATACTAATGGCGCACCACCCCTCGGTGCGCCATAAGTACATCCATACTAATGGCGCACCTCACCCTGGTGCGCCATTAGTATTTTTTTTTGATTTCTGCTCGAGCCAACAGGTTATCTTCCACCTGACCTGATCCACACCAAGTTCCCTCTACTAGCTCGACTGGTCAGCAGCCAGTTCTCACACCAGGAGGTCCTGGGTTTGATTCCCAGGCTCCACAATTTTTTTATGCATTTAAAATGCTATTTGATACTTATTTGTGTTTAAATATGTTCAAACTTGTTTAAATCATAACAGTAATATTTTTTTATAAGACAGTAATAATTTTTTAAAAATATCATCAAACAGTAATGCCGGTGGAGCGGGGGAGGGTGCGGGGGTTGCGGGGGGTCGGCGGCGGCGGTTGAGTAGGGGAGGGGTGCGGGGGGTCGGCGGTGGCGGTTGAGTAGGGGAATCGAGGGTGCGGGGGGTCGGCGGCGGCGGCCGGTGGACCGAGGGGTGCTCGGCGGCGAGGGGGACCGGATCTGGCGAGGTGGGATAGCGATCGAGATGGAGGGGGATCGAGATCGAGTGTCCATGAAATTTAAAAATATTCATGATAGTTCAAAAAGTGCCCATGAAATACAATCGAGAAATGAAGGCTACGATTTAAATACAATCGATCTTAGCTTGCTATCTGTTCACAATCTTCTTGCCCTTCTTTTTCGCAAATGGAGTTATTCTGTGGAACGGACGTCCTTTAGGTAGGGTGGTCCTGCTTCTTCTTGTGGTGTATGCTGCTACTTCATCATCGTCGTCATGTTCGATCCTCGGGTCACCATACTTGTCGAAGTCTTGCTCATTGGCTACTCCATCCATTCCGATGATCTTCCTTTTGCCTCTCCTCACGACAACACGACTGGGCTTTGACGGGTCGGTAATGAAGAAGCATTGGTCCACTTGGGAAGCCAGTACCCATGGCTCATTTTTCGCGGTGACGTTTGCGCCCGCGGTCTTGGATTTGGCTTCGGGTATAACCATGGTGGTGAAATACCGGTCTTCTTTTAGGACGCTCTTCGCCCATCTGACACGGAACATCGGGACCTTCTCTCCAGCGTAGCTCAACTCCCAGATCTCCTCGATCCTTCCGTAGTATCTGTCCTTGTCGTTACCGGTGTAGGATTCTATCGTTACCCCGGAGTTCTGATAACCATCGATCTTCATGTCCTTGGCCTCGGTGTAGAATGTGTAGCTGTTGATATCATACGCCTCATAGGTCATCAGGTTGTGCTCGGCGCCCTGTGACAAGGCGAATATGAGTTGTTCTTCCACGGAAGAATCCTCATGTAAAGGGTACGACAGAAGCTTCTGCTTGAACCAACGCGTGAAACATGAGTTGTGCTCTTTGATTATATCTCCGTCCGTCCTCTGTTGGCCTCGGTCATTGTACGTCTTCTCAATAAAGGTTTTGTGCTCTACCACCCAAGGATCGACCACGTCTATGTGTTGTAGCGCGACTAGGTTTGCTCTTTCAAAGTCGGCGAGTCGACCCTCGAAGTCGACATGCATTTCGCGGCGACCCTCACGGTGACCCCATCCAGCGAGCCTGCCGAGGTGCCTGTTGACGGCAGACCAACGGGGTTCTCGATGCCTAGATAATTCGTGCAGTAGGAGATGCACTCTTCGGTCAGAAAGCCCCTGGCTATGCTTCCCTCTGGACGTGAGATGTTGCGAACGTATCCTTTGATGACACCATTCATCCTTTCCAACGGCATCATGCTGTGCAGGAACGTCGGCCCGAGTTGGATGATATCGTCCACGATATGGACCAACAGATGCTAGGTGCTATGTGTGCTTCTCTGGCTGCCAAACGGATTGACTCCATGATGCTCGCGCCCAGCATGATGTTCCTTGGATCCTTCCCAAATTCTAAGTCTTCGAAGTTCAACGCTTGCCACTGGCTCGCATCCTTAGGGTGACTCAGCATCTTGTCTTTTTATCTATCTTCGGATCATTTGCGTCATCTTCTCGCTTCTTCTCCTCCCTATCCGCGTGCCAACGCAGGAGCTTTGCTACCTTAGGGTCCGCGAAATACCGCTGCAGACGAGGAGTGATCGGAAAGTACCACACCACTTTTCGAGGAGCTTTCTTCCTCTTCTTGTATCGAGTGACGCCGCACACCGGACATATGGTAGACTCCGCGTGCTCGTCCCGATAAATGATGCAATTGTTCATGCACACATGGTATTTCACGTGCGGTAAATCCAGAGGACACACGATTTTCTTCGCCTCCTCCAAACTGGTCGGGCACTTGTTCCCCTTGGGAAGACGTTCGTGCCAGAATGACATGTTCTCGTCGAAGCATGCGTCGGTCATTTTGTGTTTTACCTTCATCTCCAGAGCCATGAGCGTTACTTTCAGGCGGGTATCCTCGGGCCTGCATCCTTCATACAATGGAGTAACCACGTCTAACTCAAGTTGATCCATCTTGGCTTTCTCTCGGGCGGCAGCTCTTGCGTTATCCGTCTGCTTCAGAAGTAGCTCTTGAATATGAGGGTCCTGCACCCAGCCCATCGATGGTCCAGCCCGTCGTCTGCTCCGGCATCTTCCTCATCATCATGTCCTGCATCTTCTACATGATGACTGTGTACAGCATCACCGTCGTGATCATCTCCTGGGGATTCTTCGTCTTCTCGCCCGCCCGAGCCGCGGTGGTTGTCTTGCTGCCCTTCCTCATTTCTTGCCCGGCCCCCATGGACGACTTCGTAGTCATCTTCATCACGTTGCCACCGATAGCCATCCATGAAACCACGCAAGAGCAGGTGGTCCCGCACCTGCCCGGATTCCGGGTCCGCAATAAGGCTCTTCAGCTTGCATCTTCGACACAGACATCTTATCTCCGTCTCATTCTTTTGAAGCATCTCGGCCTTTGCGGACCTCAAAAACCTATTCACGATGCCTTCGGTCATCGTGCGGACCATGGTCGCCTACGGGGTAGAGCGAAACGATATTTTAGAACCAAGAAAAAATTTGGCATGACTTTCCCTAAAAATAGGACCAAAAAGAATGCTTAATGCCAAAATTCTCGCCGAAACGGAAATGAATCAACATTCCGGCAAAATATTTGCAACTATCGCATTTCAAATACCGGTACACCTCCAAACACAAACACATATGCAACACCACAAACATATGCAACACCACGAACATACATAGATCTAGCTAGTCCATAAAAAGTGCATGTGCACATTGTTGTAGGGAGAACAACATAAATATAGCTTCCCCCCCTTACTTACCTATCAAAACAAGGTAATTTAACCACTTAAATTGAATGAATCTATGGTGGAAATGAGGTGAAAAAGAGGAGGCACCCGAGACAAGGAGGAGGTGGAGAGAATGAAGTGGGGAGAAAGTGAGTGTGGGTAGGAGAGGCTGTCCAAAATATCTTGTTGCTGCCCACTTACTAATGGCGCACCAACTCTAAATGCGCCATTAGTAATCCAGGTTACTAATGGCGCACCTTCTGTGGTGCGCCATTAGTAGTTTTGCAAAAAAAAAATACTAATGGCGCACTGTTCCACAGTGCGCCATTAGTAGTTTTGCAAAAAAAAGAATAAAAAATATAATAAAAAAACAACATTAGTGGCACACTTTCCGACAGGTGCGCCATTACTAGTTACAACTAGTAATGGCGCACTGTGTCTGGATGCGCCACTAGTATGTTTGGACAGGCGCACTAGTTCAATTTGTTTTGATACTAATGGCGCACCCTGGGCCAGGTGCGCCATTAGTAGTTTCAGCTCTAATGGCGTATCAGAAGGTGGTGCGCCATTAGTATATACTAATGGCGCACCGCTTGTCTGGTGCGCCATTAGTGTCAATCCCATCTATAGCCCTTTTTCTAGTAGTGTTGAGGCTCGTGGCAGGTATCATTATTTTCTGATCTTCATAGAAGATTTGAGCATATATGAGTATATCTACTTGATGAAACACAAGTCTGAAATATTTGAAAAGTTCAAAGAATTTCAGAGTGAAGTGGAGAATCATCGTAACAAAAATAAAAGTTTCTACAATATGATCGCAGAAGTAAAAGATTTGAGTTACGAGTTTGGCCTTCAGTTAAAACAATGTGAAATAGTTTCACTACTCACGCCACCTGGAACACCACAATGTAATGGTGTGTCCGAACGTCATAACCGTACTTTATTAGATATGGTGCGATCTATGATGTCTCTTACCGATCTACCACTATCGTTTTGGGGTTATGCATTAGAGACCGCTGCATTCACGTTAAATAGGGCACCATCCAAATCCGTTGAGATGACACCGTATGAACTATGGTTTGGCAAGAAACCTATGCCGTCGTTTCTTGAAGTTTGAGGTTGCAATGCTTATGTGAAAAAGTTTCAACCTGATAAGCTCTAACCAAATCGGAGAAGTGCGTCTTCATAGGATACCCAAAAGAAAATGTTGGGTACACCTTCTATCACAAATCCGAAGGCTATATAATCGTTGCTTTGAATGGGTCCTATCTAGAAAAAGAGTTTCTCTTGAAAGAAATGAGTGGGAGGAAAGTAGAACTTGATGAGGTAACTATACCTGCTCCTTTATTGGAAAGTAGTTCATCACAGAAATATGTTCCTGTGACTACTACACCAATTAGTGAGGAAGCTAATGATGATGATCATGTAACTTCAGTTCAAGTTGCTACCGAACCTCATAGGTAAACTAGAGTGAGATCCGCACTAGAGTGGTACGGTAATCCAGTTCTGGAGGTCATGTTACTTGACCATGACGAGCCTATGAACTATGAGGAAGCGATGATGAGCCCAGATTCCGCGAAATGGCTTGAGGCCATGAAATCTGAGATGAGATCCATGCATGAGAACAAAGTATGGACTTTGATTGACTTGCCCAATGATCGGCGAGCCATTGAGATTAAATGGATCTTCAAGAGGAAGACAGACGCTGATAGTAGTGTTACTATCTACAAAGCTAGAATTGTTGCAAAAAGGTTTTCGACAAGTTCAAGGTGTTGACTACGATGAGAGTTTCTCACTCGTATCTATGCTTAAGTCTGTCCGAATCATGTTAGCAATTGCCGCATTTTATGAAATCCGGTAAATGGATAAACAAAACTGCATTCCTTAATGGATTTATTAAAGAAGAGTTGTATATGATACAACCAGAAGGTTTTGTCAATCCTAAAGGTGCTAACAAAATGTGCAAGCTCCAGCGATCCATCTATGGACTGGTGCAAGCATCTCGGAGTTGGAATATGCGCTTTGTTGAGATGATCAAAGCATATAGTTTTATACAGACTTGCGATGAAGCCTGTATTTACAAGAAAGTGAGTGGGAGCACTACAACATTTCTGATAAGTATATGTGAATGACATATTGTTGATCGGAAATAATGTAGAATTATTATGCAAAGCATAAAGGAGTGTTTTGAAAGAAGTTTTTCAAAGAAAGACCTCGGTGAAGCTGCTTACATATTAAGCATCAAGATCTATAGAGATAGATCAAGACGCTTGATAAGTTTTTTCAATGAGTACATACCTTGACAATACTTTGAAGTAGTTCAAAAATGGAACAGTCAAAGAAAGAGTTCTTGGCTGTGTTACAAGGTGTGAAATTGAGTAAGACTCAAAGCCCCACCACGGCAGAAGATAGAAATAGAATGAAAGTCATTCCCTATGCATCAGCCATAGGTTCTATAAAGTATGCCATGCTATGTACCAGATCTATTGTATACCCTACACTGTGTTAAGCAAGGGAGTACAATAGTGATCTAAGAGTAGATCACTGGACAGCGGTCAAAATTATCCTTAGTGGAATAAGGAAATATTTCTCAATTATGGAGGTGACAAAAGGTTCGTCGTAAAAAGTTATGTCGATGCAAGTTTTGACACAGATCTGGATGACTCTAAGTCTCGATCTAGATACATATTGAAAGTGGGAGCAATTAGCTAGAGTAGCTCCGTGTAGAGCATTGAAGACATAGAATTCGCAAAATACTTACGGATCTGTATGTGACAGACCCGTTGGCTAAAATTATCTCACAAGCAATACATGATCACACCTTAGTACTCTTTGGGTGTTAATCACATAAACGATGTGAACTAGATTACTAACTCTAGTAAACCCTTTGGGTATAGGTCACATGACGATGTGAACTATGGGTGTTAATCACATGGTGATGTGAACTATGGGTGTTAATCACATGGTGATGTGAACTAGATTATTGACTCTAGTGCAAGTGGGAGACTGAAGGAAATATGCCCTAGAGGCAATAATAAAGTTATTATTTATTTCCTTATATCATGATAAATGTTTATTATTCATGCTAGAATTGTATTAACCAGAAACATAATACATGTGTGAATACATAGACAAACAGAGTGTCACTAGTATGCCTCTACTTGACTAGCCCGTTAATAGAAGATGGTTATGTTTCCTAACCATGAACAAAAGAGTTGTTATTTGATTAACGGGATCACATCATTAGAAGAATGATGTGATTGACATGACCCATTCCATTAGCTTAGCACCTGATCGTTTAGTATGTTGCTATTGCTTTCTTCATGACTTATACATGTTCCTATGACTATGAGATTATGCAACTCCCGTTTGCCGGAGGAACACTTTGTGTGCTACCAAACGTCACAACGTAACTGGGTGATTATAAAGGAGCTCTACAGGTGTCTCCAAAGGTACATGTTGGGTTGGCGTATTTCGAGATTAGGATTTGTCACTCCGATTGTCAAAGAGGTATCTCTGGGCCCTCTCCGTAATGCACATCACATAAGCCTTGCAAGCATTGCAACTAATGAGTTAGTTGTGAGATGATGTATTATGGAACGAGTAAAGAGACTTGCCGGTAACGAGATTGAACTAGGTATTAAGATACCACCGATCGAATCTCGGGCAAGTAACATACCGATGACAAAGGGAACACCGTATGTTGTTATGCGGTCTGACCGATAAAGATCTTCGTAGAATATGTGGGAGCCAATATGAGCATCCAGGTTCCGCTATTGGTTATTGACCGGAGACATGTCTCGGTCATGTCTACATTGTTCTCAAACGCGTAGGGTCCGCACGCTTAAGGTTTCGATGATAGTTATATTATGAGTTCATAAGTTTTGATGTACCGAAGGAGTTCTGAGTCCCGGATGAGATCGGGGACATGACGAGGAGTCTCGAAATGGTCGAGACATAAATATCGATATATTGGACGACTATATTCGGAGATCGGAAAGGTTCCGAGTGATTCGGGTATTTTCGGAGGTACCGGGGAGTTACGGGAATATGAGGAAGAAGCAATGGGCCTTAATGGGCCTTAGTGGGAAGGACCAGGAGGTGGCGCGCGCCCCTCCCAAGCCCAGTCCAAATTGGACAAGGGGTTTGGGGCGCGGCCCCTCTCTCCCTTCCTTCCCCTCTTGCCCCCTTTCCCCCCTTCTCCTAGTTGGACTAGGAAAGGAGGAAACCTACTCCAACTAGGAGTAGGAATCCTACTCCCCTGGCGCGCCCCTCCTAGGGCCGGCCTCCTCCCCCCTTGCTCCTTTATATACGGGGGCAGGGGGCACCTCTAGACACACAAGTTGATCTTCATGATCGTTCTCTTAGCCGTGTGCGGTGCCCCCCTCCACCATAATCCTCGATAATATTGCAGCGGTGCTTAGGCGAAGCCCTGCGACGGTAGAACATCAAGATCGTCACCACGCCATCGTGCTGACGGAACTCTTCCCCGACACTTTGCTGGATCGGAGTCCGGGGATCGTCATCGAGCTGAACATGTGTTAGAACTCGGAGGTGCCGTAGTTTCGGTGCTTGATCGGTCGGGCCGTGAAGACATACGACTACATCAACCGCGTTGTGCTAACGCTTCCGCTGTCAGTCTACGAGGGTACGTAGACAACACTCTCCCCTCTTGTTGCTATGCATCACCATGATCTTGCGTGTGCGTAGGAAAATTTTGAAATTACTACGTTCCCCAACATGCACCACCCGGGAGGACTCCGAAACTGCGCGGTAGGGTGTGCCACGTCTTGGCACGGAGGAAAAATGTGCATGTAAAAATATACTGTATAGATGTAGTCCCTATGGTTCGACCTCGGAACCTAGCCAGTTGGTTGAAAACAGCCCACTAGCCAGAGAGCTTCATCATGCAAACGTGGAACGGAGGATACATGTGGTTGTTGGGGAACATAGTAATTTCAAAATTTTCCTACGCACACGCAAGATCATGGTGATGCATAGCAATGAGAGGGGAGAGTGTGATCTACGTACCCTTGTAGACCGACAGCGGAAGCGTTAGCACAACGCGGTTGATGTAGTCGTACGTCTTCACAGCCCGACCGATCAAGCACCGAAACTACGGTACCTCCGAGTTTTAGCACACGTTCAGCTCGATGACGATCCCCGGACTCCGATCCAGCAAAGTGTCGGGGTAGAGTTCCGTAAGCATGATGGCGTGGTGACGATCTTGATGTACTACCGTCGCAGGGCTTCGCCTAAGCACCACTACAATATTATCGAGGATTATGGTGGAAGGGGGCACCGCACACGGCTAAGAATATGATCACGTGGATCAACTTGTGTCTCTAGGGGTGCCCCCTGCCCCCGTATATAGAGGAGCAATGGGAGGAGGCCGGCTGGCCCCTATTGGCGCGCCAGGAGGAGTCCTCCTCCTCCTAGTAGGAGTAGGACTCCTACTAGGAGGGGGAAGGAAGTGGGGAGGGAGAAGGAAAGGGGGGCGCCACCCCCCTCTCCTAGTCCAATTCGGACCAGGGGGAGGAGGCGCGCGGCCCACCCTGGCTGCCCCTCTCTCTCTCCACTAAGGCCCATATGGCCCATTATTTCTCCCGGTAGGGTTCCGGTAACCCTCCGGCTCTCTGGTTTTCTCCGAAATCACCCTGAACACTTCCGGTGTCCGAATATAGCCGTCTAATATATCAATCTTTATGTCTCGACCATTTGAGACTCCTCGTTATGTCCGTGATCACATCCAGGACTTCGAACTAACTTCGGTACATCAAAACTCATAAACTCATAATATAACTGTCATCGAAACCTTAAGCGTGCGGACCCTACGGGTTCGAGAACAATGTAGACATGACCGAGACACGTCTCCGGTCAATAAACAATAGCGGAACCTGGATGCTCATATTGGCTCCTACATATTCTACGAAGACCTTTATCGGCCAGAACGCATAACAACATACGTTGTTCCCTTTGTCATCGGTATTTTACTTGCCCGAGATTCGATCGTCGGTATCTCAATACCTAGTTCAATCTCGTTACCGGCAAGTCTCTTTACTCGTTTCATAATACATCATCTCACAACTAACTCATTAGTTGAAATGCTTGCAAGGCTTATGTGATGTGCATTACCGAGAGGGCCCAGAGATACCTCTCTGACAATCGGAATGACAAATCCTAATCTCGAAATACGCCAACCCAACATGTACCTTTGGAGACACCTGTAGAGCTCCTTTATAATCACCCAGTTACGTTGTGACATTTGGTAGCACACAAAGTGTTCCTCCGGCAAACGGGAGTTGCATAATCTCATAGTCATAGGAACATGTATAAGTCATGAAGAAAGCAATAGCAACATACTAAACGATCGGGTGCTAAGCTAATGGAATGGGTCATGTCAATCACATCATTCTCCTAATAATGTGATCACGTTAATCAAATGACAACACATGTCTATGGTTAGGAAACATAACCATCTTTGATTAATGAGCTAGTCAAGTAGAGGCATACTAGTGACATTTGGTTTGTCTATGTATTTTACACAAGTATTATGTTTCCGGATAATACAATTCTAGCATGAATAATAAACATTTATCATGATATAAGGAAATAAAATAATAACATTATTATTGCCTCTAGGGCATATTTCCTTCAGTCTCCCACTTGCACTAGAGTCAATAATGTAGATTACGCAGTAATGATTCTAACACCCATGGAGCTTTGGTGCTGATCATGTTTTGCTCGTGGAAGAGGCTTAGTCAACGGGTCTGTTACATTCAGATCTGTATGTATCTTGCAAATCTCTATGTCTCCCACCTGGACTACATCCCGGATGGAATTGAAGCGTCTCTTGATGTGCTTGGTTCTCTTGTGAAATCTGGATTCCTTTGCCAAGGCAATTGCACCAGTATTGTCACAAAAGATTTTCATTGGACCCGATGCACTAGGTATGACTCCGAGATCGGATATGAACTCCTTCATCCAGACTCCTTCATTTGCTGCTTCCGAAGCAGCTATGTACTCTGCTTCACATGTAGATCCCGCCACAACGCTTTGTTTAGAACTGCACCAACTGACAGCTCCATCGGTTAATGTAAACACATATCCGGTTTGTGATTTAGAATCGTCCGGATCAGTGTCAAAGCTTGCATCAACGTAACCATTTACGATGAGCTCTTTGTCACCTCCATATATGAGAAACATATCCTTAGTCCTTTTCAGGTATTTCAGGATGTTCTTGACCGCTGTCCAGTGATCCACTCCTGGATTACTTTGGTACCTGCCTGCTAGACTTATAGCAAGACACACATCAGGTCTGGTACACATCATTGCATACATGATAGAGCCTATGGCTGAAGCATAGGGAACATCTTTCATTTTCTCTCTATCTTCTGCATTGGTCGGGCATTGAGTCTTACTCAATTTCACACCTTGTAACACAGGCAAGAATCCTTTCTTTGCTTGATCCATTTTGAACTTTTTCAAAACTTTGTCAAGGTATGTGCTTTGTGAAAGTCCAATTAAGCGTCTTGATCTGTCTCTATAGATCTTAATGCCCAATATGTAAGCAGCTTCGCCGAGGTCTTTCATTGAAAAACTCTTATTCAAGTATCCCTTTATGCTATCCAGAAATTCTATATCATTTCCGATTAGTAATATGTCATCTACATATAATATCAGAAATGCTACAGAGCTCCCACTCACTTTCTTGTAAATACATGCTTCTCCAAAAGTCTGTACAAAACCAAATGCTTTGATCACACTATCAAAACGTTTATTCCAACTCTGAGAGGCTTGCACCAGTCCATAAATGGACCGCTGGAGCTTGCACACTATGTTAGCTCCCTTTGGATCGACAAAACCTTCCGGTTGCATCATATACAACTCTTCTTGCAGAAATCCATTCAGGAATGCAGTTTTGACATCCATCTGCCAAATTTCATAATCATAAAATGCGGCAATTGTTGACATGATTCGGACAGACATAAGCATCGCTACGGGTGAGAAGGTCTCATCGTAGTCAATCCCTTGAACTTGTCGAAAACCTTTTGCGACAAGTCGAGCTTTGTAGACAGTAACATTACCGTCAGCGTCAGTCTTCTTCTTAAAGATCCATTTATTCTCAATTGCTTGCCGATCATTGGGCAAGTCAACCAAAGTCCATACTTTGTTCTCATACATGGATACCATCTCAGATTTCATGACTTCAAGCCATTTTGCGGAATCTGGGCTCACCATCGCTTCTCCATAGTTCGTAGGTTCATCATGATCTAGTAGCATGACTTCTAGAATAGGATTACCGTACCACTCTGGTGTGGATCTTACTCTGGTTGATCTACAAGGTTCAGTAGTATCTTGTTCTGAAGCTTCATGATCATCATCATTAGCTTCCTCACTAATTGGTGTAGGTGTCACAGAAACTGGTTTCTGTGATGTACTACTTTCCAATAATGGAGCAGGTACAATTACCTCATCAAGTTCTACTTTCCTCCCACTCACTTCTTTCGAGAGAAACTCCTTCTCTAGAAAGTTTCCGAATTTAGCAACCAAAGTTTTGCCTTCGGATCTGTGATAGAAGGTGTATCCAATAGTTTCCTTTGGATATCCTATGAAGACACATTTCTCCGATTTGGGTTCAAGCTTATCAGGTTGAAGCTTTTTCACATAAGCATCGCAACCCCAAACTTTCAGAAATGACAACTTTGGTTTCTTGCCAAACCATAGTTCATAAGGCGTCGTCTCAACGGATTTTGATGGTGCCCTATTTAAATTGAATGCGGCCGTCTCTAGAGCATAGCCCCAAAACGATAGCGGTAAATCAGTAAGAGACATCATAGATCGCACCATATCTAGTAAAGTACGATTACGACGTTCGGACACACCATTATGCTGTGGTGTTCCGGGTGGCGTGAGTTGCGAAACTATTCCGCATTGTTTCAAATGTACACCAAACTCGTAACTCAAATATTCTCCTCCACGATCAGATCGCAGGAATTTTATTTTCTTGTTACGATGATTTTCAACTCCACTATGAAATTCTTTGAACTTTTCAAATGTCTCAGACTTATGTTTCATTAAGTAGATATACCCATATCTGCTTAAGTCATCTGTGAAGGTGAGAAAATAACGATATCCGCCACGAGCCTCAACATTCATCGGACCACATACATCTGTATGTATGATTTCTAACAAATCTGTTGCTCTCTCCATAGTATCGGAGAGCGGTGTTTTTGTCATCTTACCCATAAGGCACGGTTCGCAAGTACCAAGTGATTCATAATCAAGTGGTTCCAAAAGCCCATCAGTATGGAGTTTCTTCATGCGCTTTACACCGATATGACCCAAACGGCAGTGCCACAAATAAGTTGCACTATCATTATCAACTCTGTATCTTTTGGTTTCAACATTATGAATATGTGTGTCACTACTATCGAGATTTAATAAGAATAGACCACTCTTTAAGGGTGCATGGCCATAAAAGATATTACTCATATAAATAGAACAACCATTATTCTCTGATTTAAATGAATAACCGTCTCGCATCAAACAAGATCCAGATATAATGTTCATGCTTAACGCTGGCACCAAATAACAATTATTTAGGTCTAATACTAATCCTGAAGGTAGATGTAGAGGTAGCATGCCGACCGCGATCACATCGACTTTGGAACCATTTCCCACGTGCATCGTCACCTCGTCCTTAGCCAATCTTCGCTTAATCTGTAGTCCCTGTTTCGAGTTGCAAATGTTAGCAACAGAACCAGTATCAAATACCCAGGTGCTACTGCGAGCATTAGTAAGGTACACATCAATAACATGTATATCACATATACCTTTGTTCACCTTGCCATCATTCTTATCCGCCAAATACTTGGGGCAGTTCCGCTTCCAGTGACCAGTCTGCTTGCAGTAGAAGCACTCAGTTTCAGGCTTAGGTCCAGGTTTGGGTTTCTTCTCTTGAGTAGCAACTTGCTTGCTGTTCTTTTTGAAGTTCCCCTTCTTCTTCCCTTTGCCCTTTTTCTTGAAACTAGTGGTCTTATTGACCATCAACACTTGATGCTCCTTCTTTATTTCTACCTCCGCAGCTTTCAGCATTGCGAAGAGCTCGGGAATAGTCTTATTCATCCCTTGCATATTATAGTTCATCATGAAGCTCTTGTAGCTTGGTGGCAGTGATTGGAGAATTCTGTCAATGACGCAATCATCTGGAAGATTAACTCCCAATTGAATCAAGTGATTATTATACTCGGACATTTTGAGTATATGCTCACTGACAGAACTGTTCTCCTCCATCTTGCATCTATAGAACTTATTGGAGACTTCATATCTCTCAATCCGGGCATTTTCTTGAAATATTAACTTCAACTCCAGGAACATCTCATATGCTCCATGACGTTCAAAACGTCGTTGAAGTCCTGATTCTAAGCCGTAAAGCATGGCACACTGAACTATCGAGTAGTCATCAGCTTAGCTCTGCCAGACGTTCATAACATCTGGTGTTGCTCCAGCAGCAAGCCTGGCACCCAGCGGTGCTTCCAGGACGTAATTCTTCTGTGCAGCAATGAGGATAATCCTCAACTTACGGACCCAGTCCGTGTAATTGCTACCATCATCTTTCAACTTTGCTTTTCAAGGAACGCATTAAAATTCAACGGAACAACAGCACGGGCCATCTATCTACAATCAAACATAAACAAGCAAGATACTATCAGGTACTAAGTTCATGATAAATTTAGTTTCAATTAATAATATTACTAAAGAACTCCCACTTAGATAGACATCCCTCTAATCCTCTAAGTGATTACGTGATCCAAATCAACTAAACCATGTCCGATCATCACGTGAGATGGAGTAGTTTCATTGGTGAACATTGCTATGTTGATCATATCTACTATATGATTCACGCTCGACCTTTCGGTCTCTGTGTTCCGAGGCCATATCTGTATATGCTTGGCTCGTCAAGTATAACCTGAGTATTCTGCGTGTGCAACTATTTTGCACCCGTTGTATTTGAACGTAGAGCCTATCACACCCGATCATCACGTGGTGTCTCAGCACGAAGAACTTTCGCAACGGTGCATACTCAGGGAGAACACTTCTTGATAATTAGTGAGAGATCATCTTAAAATGCTACTGTCAATCAAAGCAAGATAAGATGCATAAAAGATAAACATCACATGAAATCAATATAAGTGATATGATATGACCATCATCATCTTGTGCTTGTGATCTCCATCTTCGAAGCACTGTCGTGATCACCATCGTCACTGGCGCGACACCTTGATCACCATTGTAGCATCGTTGTCGTCTCGCCAATCTTATGCTTCCACGACTATTGCTACCGCTTAGTGATAAAGTAAAGCATTACAGCGCAATTGCATTGCATACAATAAAGCGACAACCATATGGCTCCTGCCAGTTGCCGATAACTTGGTTACAAAACATGATCATCTCATACAATAAAATTTAGCATCATGTCTTGACCATATCACATCACAACATGCCCTGCAAACAAGTTAGACGTCCTCTACTTTGTTGTTGCAAGTTTTACGTGGCTGCTACGGGCTTAAGCAAGAACCAATCTTACCTACGCATCAAAACTACAACGATAATTTGTCAAGTTGGTGCTGTTTTAACCTTCGCAAGGACCAGGCGTAGCCACACTCGGTTCAACTAAAGTTGGAGAAACTGTCACCCGCTAGCCACCTTTGTGCAAAGCACGTCGGGAGAACCGATCTCGCGTAAGCGTACGCGTAATGTCGGTCCGGGCCGCTTCGCCCAATAATACTGCCGAACAAAAGTATGACATGCTGGTAAGCAGTATGACTTATATCGCCCACTACTCACTTGTGTTCTACTCGTGCATATAACATCAACACATAAAACCTAGGCTCGGATGCCACTGTTGGGGAACGTAGTAATTTCAAAATTTTCCTACGCACATGCAAGATCATGGTGATGCATAGCAATGAGAGGGGAGAGTGTGATCTACATACCCTTGTAGACCGACAGCGGAAGCGTTAGCACAACGCGGTTGATGTAGTCGTACATCTTCACGGCCTGACCGATCAAGCACCGAAACTACGGTACCTCCGAGTTTTAGCACACGTTCAGCTCGATGACAATCCCCAGACTCCGATCCAGCAAAATGTCGGGGTAGAGTTCCGTCAGCACGACGGCGTGGTGATGATCTTGATGTACTACCGTCGCAGGGCTTCCCCTAAGCACCGCTACAATATTATCGAGGATTATGGTGGAAGGGGGCACCGCACACGGCTAAGAATATGATCACGTGGATCAACTTGTGTCTCTAGGGGTGCCCCCTACCCCCGTATATAAAGGAGCAAGGGGAGGAGGCTGGCCGGCCCCTATTGGCGCGTCAGGAGGAGTCCTCCTCCTAGTAGGAGTAGGACTCCTACTAGGAGGGGGAAGGAAGTGGGGAGGGAGAAGGAAAGGGGGGCACCGCCCCCCTCTCCTAGTCCAATTCGGACCAGGGGGGAGGAGGTGAAGGAAATATGCCCTAGAGGCAATAATAAAGTTATTATTTATTTCCTTATATCATGATAAATGTTTATTATTCATTCTAGAATTGTATTAACCGGAAACATAATACATGTGTGAATACATAGACAAACAAAGTGTCACTAGTATGCCTCTACTTGACTAGCTCGTTAATCAAAGATGGTTATGTTTCCTAACCATGAACAATGAGTTGTTATTTGATTAACGGGATCACATCATTAAGTGAATGATCTGATTGACATGACCCATTCCATTAGCTTAGCACCCGATCGTTTAGTATGTTGCTATTGCTTTCTTCATGACTTATACATGTTCCTATGACTATGAGATTATGCAACTCCCATTTGCCGGAGGAACACTTTGGGTACTACCAAACGTCACAACGTAACTGGGTGATTATAAAGGAGCACTACAGGTGTCTCCAAACGTACATGTTGGGTTGGCGTATTTCGAGATTAGGTTTTGTCACTCCGATTGTCGGAGAGGTATCTCTGGGCCCTCTCGGTAATGCACATCACATAAGCCTTGCAAGCATTGCAACTAATGAGTTAGTTGCGGGATGATGTATTACAGAACGAGTAAAGAGACTTGCCGGTAACGAGATTGAACTAGGTATTGGATACCGATGATCGAATCTCGGGCAAGTAACATACCGATGACAAAGGGAACAACGTATGTTGTTATGCGGTCTGACCGATAAAGATCTTCGTAGAATATGTAGGAGCCAATATGGGCATCTAGGTCCAGCTATTGGTTATTGACCGGAGTCGTGTCTCGGTCATGTCTACATTGTTCTCGAACCCGTAGGGTCTGCGCGCTTAAGGTTACGATGACAGTTATATTATGAGTTTATGCATTTTGATGTACCGAAGGTTGTTCGGAGTCCCGGATGTGATCACGGACATGACGAGGAGTCTCAAAATGGTCGAGACATAAAGATTGATATATTGGAAGCCTGTATTTGGACATCGAAAGTGTTCCGGGTGAAATCGGGATTTTACCGGAGTACCGGGAGGTTACCGGAACCCCCCGGGAGCTATATGGGCCTTAGTGGGCTTTAGTGGAAAGGAGAAAGGGGCAGCCCAAGGTGGCTGTGCGCCTCCCCCCTTTCCCTAGTCCTATTAGGACTAGGAGAAGTGGCCGGCCCCCTCTCTCTCTTCCCCCCCTCAAGGAGTCCTATTCCAACTAGGATTGGGGGGGGGGGAATCCTACTCCCAGAGGGAGTAGGACTCTCCTGGCGCGCCCTATGTGGCCGGCCAGCCTTCCCCCCTTTGGTCCTTTATATACTGAGGCAGAGGCACCCTAGAACACACATGTTGATCCACGTGATCTATCCCTTAGCCGTGTGTGGTGCCCGCAGCCACCATAGTCCTTGATAATACTGTAGCGGAGTTTAGGCGAAGCCCTGCTGCTGTAGTACATCAAGATCGTCACCACACCGTCGTGCTGATGGAACTCTTCCCCGGCACTTTGCTGGATCGAAGTCCGGGGATCGTCATCGAGCTGAACATGTGCTCGAACTCGGAGGTGCCGTAGTTTCGGTGCTTGATCGGTTGGATCGTGAGGACGTACGACTACTTCCTCTATGCTGTGTCAACGCTTCCGCAGTCGGTCTGCGTGGGTACGTAGACAACACTCTCCCCTCTCGTTGCTATGCATCACCATGATCTTGCGTGTGCGTAGGAATTTTTTTGAAATTACTACGTTCCCCAACAGTGGCATCCGAGCCTAGGTTTTATGTGTTGATGTTATATGCACGAGTAGAACACAAGTGAGTTGTGGGCGATATAAGTCATACTACCTACCAGCATGTCATACTTTGGTTCGGCGGTATTGTTGGATGAAGCGGCCCGGACCGACATTACACGTACGCTTACGCGAGACCGGTTCTCCCGACGTGCTTTGCACATAGGTGGCTTGCGGGTGACAGTTTCTCCAACTTTAGTTGAACCAAGTATGGCTACGCCCGGTCCTTGCGAAGGTTAAAACGGAGTCAAATTGACAAACTATCGTTGTGGTTTTGATGCGTAGGTAAGACTAGTTCTTGTTTAAGCCCGTTGCAGCCACGTAAAACTTGCAACAACAAAGTAGAGGACGTCTATCTTGTTTTTGCAGGGCATGTTGTGATGTGATATGGTCAGAACGTGATGAGATATAAGTTGTTGTATGAGATGATCATGTTTTGTTAAATTTATCGGCAACTGGCAAAAGCCTTATGGTTGTCTCTTTATTGCTTTACTTTATCGCTATGCGATAGAAATAGTTGCAAGAGCAATTGTTGGCGAGACGACCACGTGACGACACATTGATATAGATCAAGATGATGGAGATCATGGTGTCATGCCGGTGACGATATAGATCATGACAGTACTTTGGAGTTGGAGATCAAAGAAGCAAGATGATGATGGCCATATCATGTCACATATTTTGATTGCATATGATGTTTATCTTTTATACATCTTATTTTGCTTAGTTTGACGGTAGCATTTTAAGATGATCTCTCACTAATTATCAAGAAGTGTTCTCCCTGAGTATGCACCGTTGCGAAAGTTCTTCGTGCTGAGACACCACGTGATGATCGGGTGTGATAGGTTCTACGTTCAAATACAACGGGTGCAAAACAGTTGCACACGCGGAATACTCAGGTTATACTTGATGAGCCAAGCATTAGCAGGGAATCGGTTCCGAACTAACACGAGATTAGCGAAAGTAATCGAAGTGACGTGGCATCATTAGCAGGGAATTACTGTAGCTAAATACCCGGGTGTCACATGGTCACTGGAAGCGGAACTACCCCAAGTGATTGGCAGATAAGAAGGATGGCAAAGTGAACATAAGTATATTTGATATACATGTTATTGATGTGTACTTTACTAGTGTTTATAGCAACCCCTCAGTATTTGATACTAGTTCAGTTGCTAAGATTAGTAACTCGAAACGGGAGTTGCAGAATAAACAGAGACTAGTTAAGGGTGAAGTGACGATGTGTGTTGGAAGTGGTTCCAAGATTGATATGATCATCATCGCACACTCCCTATAAATTCGGGATTAGTGTTGAACCTAAATAAGTGTTATTTGGTGTTTACGTTGAGCATGAATATGATTTGATCATGTTTATTGTAATACGGTTATTCATTTAAGTAAGAGAATAAATTGTTGTTCTGTTTACATGAATAAAACCTTATATGGTTACACACCAATGAAAATAGTTCGTTGGATCTCGATCGTAGTGATACACATAATCATAATATTGAAACCAAAAGATGCAAAGTTAATAATGATAGTGCAACTTATTTGTGGCACTGCCGTTTAGGTCATATTGGTGTAAAGCGCATGAAGAAACTCCATGTTGATGGGATTTTGGAATCACTTGATGCTTGCGAACCATGCCTCATGGGCAAGATGACTAAGACTCCATTCTCCGGAGCGAGCAACTGACTTATTGGAAATAATACATACTGATGTATGCGGTCTGATGAAGTTAAGGCTCATGGCAAGTATCGTTATTTTCTGAACTTCACAGATGATTTGAGCAGATATGGGTATATCTACTTGATGAAACATAAGTTTGAAACATTTGAAAAGTTCAAAGAATTTCAGAGTGAAGTGGAAAATCATCGTGACAAGAAAATAAAGTTTCTACGATCTGATCGCGGAGACAAATATTTGAGTTACGAGTTTGGTCTTCAATTAAAACAATGTGGAATAGTTTCACAAACTCATGCCACATGGAACACCACAGCATAATGGTGTGTCCGAACGTCATAACCGTACTTTATTGGATATAGTGCAATCTATGATGTCTCTTACCGATCTACCACTATCGTTTTGGGGTTATGCATTAGAGACAGCTGCATTCACGTTAAATAGGGCACCATCTAAATCCGTTGAGACGACACCATATGAACTATGGTTTGGCAAGAAACCTAAGCTGTCGTTTCTTAAAGTTTGGGATTGCGATGCTTATGTGAAAAATGTTTCAACATGATAAGCTCAAACCCAAACCGGAGGAGTAAATCTTCATAGGATATCCAAAGGAAACTATTGGATACACCTTCTATCACAGATCCGAAGGCAAGACTTTTGTTGCTAAATTCGGAGTTTTTCTAGAGAAGGAGTTTCTCTCGAAAGAAGTGAGTGGGAGGAAAGTAGAACTTGATGAGGTAACTGTACCTGCTCCCTTATTGGAAAGTAGTTCATCACAGAAATCTGTTCCCGTGACTACTATACCAATTAATGGGGAAGCTAATGATGATGATCATGTAACTTCAGATCAAGTTACTACGAAATCTCGTAGGTAAACCAGAGTGAGATCCGCACCAGAGTGATACGGTAATCCTGTTCTGGAAGTCATGTTACTAGACCATGACGAACTTGCGAACTATGAGGAAGCGATGATGAGCCCAGATTCCGCGAAATGGTTTGAGGCCATGAAATCTGAGATATGATCCATGTATGAGAAAAAAGTATGGACTTTGATGGATTTGCCCGATGATCGGCAAGCCATAGAAAATAAATGGATCTTCAAGAGGAAGACGGACGCTGATAATAGTGTTACTATCTACAAAGCTAGAATTGTCGCAAAAGGTTTGCGACAAGTTCAAGGTGTTGACTACGATGAGATTTTCTCACTCGTATCTATGCTTAAGTCTGTCCGAATCATGTTAGCAATTGCCACATTTTATGAAATCTGGCAAATGGATAAACAAAACTATATTCCTTAATGGATTTACTAAAAGAAGATTTGTATACGATGCAACTAGAAGGTTTTGTCGATCCTACAGGTGTTAACTAAATATGCAAGCTCCAGCGATCCATCTATGGACTGGTGCAAGAAGCTCGGAGTTGGAATATACGCTTTGATAAGTTGATCAAAGCATATAGTTTTATACAGACTTGCGATGAAGCCTGTATTTACAAGAAAGTGAGTGGGAGCACTACAACATTTCTGATAAGTATATGTGTATGACATATTGTTGGTCGGAAATAATGTAGAATTATTCTGCAAAGCATAAAGGAGTGTTTGAAAGGATTTTTTCAAAGAAAGACCTCGGTAAAGCTGCTTACATATTGAGCATCAAGATCTATAGAGATAGATCAAGACGCTTGATAAGTTTTCTCAATGAGTACATACCTTGACAAGATTTTGAAGTAGTTCAAAATGGAACAGTCAAAGAAAGAGTTCTTGCCTGTATTGCAAGGTGTGAAATTGAGTAAGACTCAAAGCCCGACCACGGCAGAAGATAGAAATAGAATGAAAGTCATTCCCTATGCCTCAGCCATAGGTTCTATAAAGTATGCCATGCTGTGTACCAGATCTATTGTATACCCTACACTGTGTTAAGCAAGGGAGTACAATAGTGATCTAAGAGTAGATCACTGGACAGCGGTCAAAATTATCCTTAGTGGAATAAGGAAATATTTCTCAATTATGGAGGTGACAAAAAAGGTTCGTCGTAAAAAGTTACGTCAATACATGTTTTGACACAGATCTGGATGATTCTAAGTCTCGATCTAGATACATATTGAAAGTGGGAGCAATAAGCTAGAGTAGCTCCATGCAGAGCATTGTTGACATAGAAATTCGCAAAATACTTACGAATCTGAATGTAACAGACCCGTTGACTAAAATTATCTCACAAGCAAAACATGATCACACCTTAGTACTCTTTGGGTGTTAATCACATAGCGATGTGAACTAGATTACCGACTCTAGTAAACCCTTTGGGTGTTGATCACATATCGATGTGAACTATGGGTGTTAATCACATGGTGATGTGAACTATTGCTATTAAATCACATGGCGATGTGAACTAGATTATTGACTCTAGTGCAAGTGGGAGACTGAAGGAAATATGCCCTAGAGGCAATAATAAAGTTATTATTTATTTCCTTATATCATGATAAATGTTTATTATTCATGCTAGAATTGTATTAACCAGAAACATAATACATATGTGAATACATAGACAAACAAAGTGTCACTAGTATGCCTCTACTTGACTAGCTCGTTAATCAAAGATGGTTATGTTTCCTAACCATGAACAATGAGTTGTTATTTGATTAACGGGATCACATCATTAAGTGAATGATCTGATTGACATGACCCATTCCATTAGCTTAGCACCCGATCGTTTAGTATGTTGCTATTGCTTTCTTCATGACTTATACATGTTCCTATGACTATTTGATTATGCAACTCCCGTTTGCCGGAGGAACACTTTGGGTACTACCAAACGTCACAACGTAACTGGGTGATTATAAAGGAGTACTACAGGTGTCTCCAAAGGTACATGTTGGGTTGGCGTATTTCGAGATTAGGTTTTGTCACTCCGATTGTCGGAGAGGTATCTCTGGGCCCTCTCGGTAATGCACATCACATAAGCCTTGCAAGCATTGCAACTAATGAGTTAGTTGCGGGATGATGTATTACAGAACGAGTAAAGAGACTTGCTGGTAACGAGATTGAACTAGGTATTGGATACCGACGATCGAATCTCGGGCAAGTAACATACCGATGACAAAGGGAACACCGTATGTTGTTATGCGGTCTGACCGATAAAGATATTCGTAGAATATGTAGGAGCCAATATGGGCATCCAGGTCCCGCTATTGGTTATTGACCGGAGACGTGTCTCGGTCATGTCTACATTGTTCTCGAACCCGTAGGGTCCGCACGCTTAAGGTTACGATGACAGTTATATTATGAGTTTATGCATTTTGATGTACCGAAGGTTGTTCGGAGTCCCGGATGTGATCACGGACATGACGAGGAGTCTCGAAATGGTCGAGACATAAAGATTGATATATTGGAAGCCTATATTTGGACATCAGAAGTGTTCCGGGTGAAATCGGGATTTTACCGGAGTACCGGGAGGTTACCGGAACCCCCCGGGAGCTATATGGGCCTTAGTGGGCTTTAGTGGAAAGGAGAAAGGGGCAGCCCAAGGTGGCTGTGCGCCTCCCCCCTTCCCCTAGTCCTATTAGGACTAGGAGAAGTGGCCAGCCCCCTCTCTCTCTTTCCCCCTCAAGGAGTCCTATTCCAACTAGGATTGGGCGGGGGGGGGGGGGAATCCTACTCCCAGAGGGAGTAGGACTCTTCTGGCGCGCCCTATGTGGCCGGCCAGCCTTCCCCCCTTTGGTCCTTTATATACTGAGGCAGAGGCACCCTAGAACACACAAGTTGATCCACGTGATCTATCCCTTAGCCGTGTGCGGTGCCCCCAGCCACCATAGTCCTCGATAATACTATAGCGGAGTTTAGGCGAAGCCCTGCTGCTGTAGTACATCAAGATCGTCACCACGCCGTTGTGCTGACGGAACTCTTCCCCGACACTTTGCTGGATCGGAGTCCGGGGATCGTCATCGAGCTGAACGTGTGCTCGAACTCGGAGGTGCCATAGTTTCGGTGCTTGATCGGTTGGATCGTGAAGACGTACGACTACTTCCTCTACGTTGTGTCAACGCTTCCGCAGTCGGTCTGCGTGGTTACGTAGACAGCACTCTCCCCTCTCGTTGCTATGCATCACCATGATCTTGCGTGTGCGTAGGAATTTTTTTGAAATTACTACGTTCCCCAACAGGAGGCGCGCGGCCCACCCTGGCTGCCCCTCTCTCTCTCCACTAAGGCCCATATGGCCCATTACTTCTCCAAGTAGGGTTCCGGTAACCCTCCGGCTCTCCGGTTTTCTCCGAAATCATCTGGAACACTTCCGGTGTCCAAATATAGCCGTCTAATATATCAATCTTTATGTCTCGACCATTTCGAGACTCCTCGTTATGTCCGTGATCACATCCGGGACTCCGAACTAACTTAGGTACATCAAAACTCATAAACTCATAATATAACTGTCATCGAAACCTTAAGCATGCAGACCCTACGGGTTCGAGAACAATGAATACATGACCGAGACACGTCTCCGGTCAATAACCAATAGCGGAACCTGGATGCTCATATTGGCTCCTACATATTCTACGAATCTTTATCGGTTAGACCGCATAACAACATACGTTGTTCCCTTTGTCATCGGTATTTTACTTGCCCGAGATTCGACCATCGGTATCTCAATACCTAGTTCAATCTCGTTACTGGCAAGTCTCTTTACTCGTTTCGTAATACATCATCTTGCAACTAACTCATTAGTTGAAACGCTTGCAAGGCTTATGTGATGTGCATTTCCGAGAGGGCCCAGAGATACCTCTCCGACAATCGGAGTGACAAATCCTAATCTCGAAATATGCCAACCCAACATGTACCTTTGGAGACACATGTAGAGCTCCTTTATAATCACCCAGTTACGTTGTGATGTTTGGTAGCACACAAAGTGTTCCTCCGGCAAACGATAGTTGCATAATCTCATAGTCATAGGAACATGTATAAGTCATGAAGAAAGCAATAGCAACATACTAAACGATCAGGTGCTAAGCTAATGGAATGGGTCATGTCAATCACATCATTCTCCTAATAATGTGATCCCCTTAATCAAATGACAACACATGTCTATGGTTAGGAAACATAATCATCTTTGATTAATGAGCTAGTCAAGTAGAGGCATACTAGTGACGTTTGGTTTGTCTATGTATTCACACAAGTATTATGTTTCCGGATAATACAATTCTAGCATGAACAATAAACATTTATCATGATATAAGGAAATAAAATAATAATATTATTATTGCCTCTAGGGCATATTTCCTTCAGTGGTTAGCTCCGTCTCGACCAGCCACAATGTCTCTTGTTCTAGGCGATTCTTCTATTTTCCAAGTTTTTTTAGTTGTAATAACACCATGGCAAGCTAGCGCCGCTCTTCGTGTGTGCCCGTGCAAAGGTTAGACGATGGAGAGAAGAGAGATTGAGATCGCAGACCTGGGACCCACCAGTAAGTGAGATAACGGTCATGCATGTGTTGACGAGGCACTCCCTCTACTCTACTCAATGCAAGTACTGTATAAAATCAAGTTATGGGACAAAGCGAACAACCATTCGTTTTTTCAGGCTATCGACTTACACTTTGTAGTCCAGGTTGCCAGTTCGAATCTCGTCTTTCAGATTTGTTAGTTTTAGGTCCAAATTTGATTAATGACAAGTGGGACCCCCGTGTGTTGTTCCGATATTTCAGTGTAGGATGGTTTTTTTGAACAAACAATTTGCGCGCTTAGACAAGTAACGACACGAGTTACACGTTTTTTGCAAGTTTACGAACAAAAATGACAGTGGCATAGAATATCACATCCACCCCGCAGCTTAGATACTATGGTGATACGAGTTTTTACACCGTTGGAAGTGAGATCCAATGGCTTGGGAGTAGTCTTTGTAATTATGCGCAATTTCCAAACTCTCCAAAGGTTTTTTTGCAAATAAAACATTCAGGCCTCGTGCGTGCCGCTGCATCTTCGATCCAACGGCTCCCTGGTGCTCATATTAGGTGCTCCCTGTAGCTTAATTACCCGCTACGGTGATTGGAGTAGTTGTGGGCTGAATGCTATGAAAATATAATCTAAACCGACCGGAATAAATGCCTACACAAATTAATCCAAGGTTGGAGTGCCCCTCGCAATGTAAATAGCTCCGGCTTTGCGAGGGATGGAGAGGTAGTAGCTTCAACGCGTGGAAGATACGGTGTGAGAAAGCAAGGTCAATCGAGAGACATATAGATAGAGAGACAAAGTGAGTGTGGTCCGACATTCATTGAACAAATATATATGCTCTGGAGAGATATTGTCCGATTGAGCTTTTTGGCAAGGGTGAGGGCTGTAAGATAGAGCTTGAGAGATGATCCAGTCACAAACGTGTAGATATATTTTGTGCGTGGGAGGAAGCAAGGTCAACCGATCACATAGGGTCGCCGTGCGATCGAAAGAGTGAGACGGGTTGGAGAGAGTGACCTAGATAGACGATGTGCGTGAGAGAGTATACAATGTGAATAGGTCGAATTGGACTCAAACATGGTGATATATCATTTTTGTTCGAGAAAGAGCAAGGTCAATCGAGACATACGGAGAGAGAGAGAGAGAGAGAGAGAGAGAGAGATTGAGTGAGCGTGGCCCACCATGAGGTCGAAAGAGTGGTGGCGGCTTGGATGGACTGACCTAGACAGACAATCTGCATGAGAGAGTATAGAGTGTGTCGATCGAGGCCTGAACATGGAGATATTTCCTTTGTGTGTGAAAGAAAACGAGGTTAAACGAGACTCAGATAAAGAGAGCGAGATTGAGCGAGTGTGGCCCGCCGTGCGGAAGAAAGAGTGAGACAGTCTCGAGGGAGTGACCTAGATATACAACGTGCATGCGTGCGCATGCACGAGAGGTTGGGGGGCTAGATATGCAATGCATGTATTTAGCGCGAGAGGGTGAGAGGGAGAGGGGGGAGAGAGAGCTCAGCATGGGGTGCAATGGCGGGTGTGTGAGGTAAATACATTTGGTAACAGAGTGGAAAAAGGGGTTGTGTAGTTGAGAGACCTAGAGATCGAAACATGGAGAGAAAGAATGAACGTGTGTTGGAAACCGATA
>NC_041390.1:21680812-21681530 GCF_002162155.2 Triticum dicoccoides
GGGGGCTAAAAACAACATTTGAATGTACATAGTACGAGACTTAATATCGATGTTTCAATTCGGTGTACATTGTAAGATTTGAACCGAGGACCAGGCATACGGGTAATTATTTCGAATTCGTGACATACTAAGTTTCGAAAAGTTGACATTGACTCAGTTTGTTGTGCTATTTTGTAGGTCATATGTTTGAATCCATCCAAAAGTTTTCTCACTACCATGGTGTTCATCATATACATATGAATTTGTATTAAAAAAGTAGCATTGATACAGTGAAATGCGAAATCCACGTTAGAATTGGAGATCGCTACGTGACACACACTCTAATTCAAATAACTAACTACGTGATACACACTCTAATTCAAATAACTAATTATGTGACACACACTCTAATCCACGTTAGCGTGGGTACCATTTTGATTTTTTTCAAATAACTCCTCATTAATTAATTTATAGTACTCCCTCTGTTCACTTTTATAAGACCTTGAAGACATTTCAGACAATGTGCAAAACAGTTCATTTTAAGTTGTCTGAAACGACTTACAAAAGTGAATGGATGGAGTATCTCGTTTCGAGTGACTAATTATTGCAAGGAAAACACGGGCATGGTAATACATACAGATTTGTTTGCAAATGAAAGAAGATTCGTTTGCATTCTCAAATGTAGGCGCACCATGCAAACCAGGGTCGTGTCGGGGTGCACGCTGCTTTGGTGCCTTAA
>NC_041390.1:21681590-21707600 GCF_002162155.2 Triticum dicoccoides
GGTGCCTTAAGGCACCGAAGCATAGTCCTGTCGGGGTGGTCGCGTGTGCCGGATGGACGCGTAGCACCCAGCCACCCACCCCCTCCCCCCCACAAAAAAGGACGACGACAATATAAGTTCGCGCTTCCACATTTCGGATTGAAATATCGGGCGGCCCCAATTCCAGCCCTGCAAAATCTCTCTTCTCCATCGTCCCCTTCCGCGCCCAGATTGCTCAAATCCCTAATTCGCCGCCAACCCTCGAATCGCCCCTCATCTCGTCTCTTTCCCCACTGTTCCCCACCTCTGTGCCGGACGATGACGACGAAGACGACGGTCGCGCTTCACCACCGCACCGGAGCTACCTCATCTACGCCCTCGTCCACCGCACCGGGTGGTTCACCGACAATGTCGGCCGCCGCAACCGACGTGCCTCACAGACACCGAGTTCCACCGCATCAGGTGCGCTTCACCGACGCCGTCTCCCAGCTCACCAGGGCTACTTCACCGAGCACATTGTCGCACCTCCGCCCCCCCGAGGCCGTTGGGGCTTCACCAACGGTCTCGTTCACCGCATCGTAGCGCTCCGCTGCCACTCAAGATCTGCATCCGTGCACGGCCAGTCAACGCCAGCGCATCACCCTCAATGGCTCTGAAGTGACCCGCACTCTAGCTAGGCGAGCATGCCCAAACGCCGACCCAAACTAGGTATCCACACATCACTCCCTTGTGCACTGTTCCGACGATGTTTGGATATCCTTTCACTGCTCTCTTAGCTTACACGCCTATGCAACTCTCACCTTAACTCTTATTTCTTCTGGAGATATCATCTGAAACAAGCAAATCCATATTTTAGCGAAGCATGACAGCGCTACGGGATCTGGTACACATCCTGCACACCCGTATAACCTTGTAAGTATCTGTCCTCCGATACAACATCAAGGTCGATTCCTCTTATTTGATCAACCATTCGCCATGTCAAAAATGCAGAGGGGGATGCAAGGAGCACAAGGCCTGCACATCCAAGCAGGTGGTAACATGGACTTGTACATGGAACATCCCAAGCGCAAGCAGAGCTGCAGTGAGCCTGTACAACGAGCTAGCGTAAGTCCCTGCATTTCATTTAATTCGTACTGGCATTCGTGTATGATTTGTGTGCAGTGGCTGATCCACGAATTCAAGTTACCAGGGGCGAACATTTAACTTAAAAAATACGAAGACACTTGCACTCCGGAAATCAACATAACTTGAGAAATGTGAAGCTACATGCACTTTGAAAACCAGCTAATGATCCAAAGTAGTTCAGATTATAAACACTAAATGATGCAAGCACCAAAAAACACAAAATGCAACATGGTGTACAAGGACTACGAACATGGTCTGTACCTGCTTGAATTATTCGTTCTCTGGCTGAAAATATTGAAGTGTAATTGCACGTATAACCAGTGTGCAAACTGCATATCAATATATCTATCCTGCACAAGTATGGCAATAGTTTCAAACAACAGATTAGAAAAGTATTTATTCTATGTTGTCATGATACGGGGACTTTCTGGTAGATGGCCTCGACGTTTCCTCAAGCTATGAAAATGCACTATAATTTGCTTGTCATCAATGCCTGCAAATCTCTGTCTCTCTCAACATAGTAGATCATCATTAGACACTAAATCCTTCAATGAGCTTGCAAAATGCTCGCATTAGATCCCTCATTAGACACTATATGTTCATCACCAGGAGCATGTAAAATGTTTGCATCAAATCCTTCATTAGCAGTCTGTTCATTAGACACTCAGGCTCAAGAACAACATGAGCTTGTATGTTTGCACCGAAAACTTGATTAGATACATCAGATTCAGTCAGTTCAGTATTGATTGGGGGAGTTATAAAATAAGTAGAAATTGGTTTCATTTTCTCATAGATTCCCTACATACAAGCAGTTTTACAACACCGTCAGGTTTAACTATTGGCCAGAAATTGAAGAGTTGAATTAGATATAATCGGGGATGTGATGTACCTGCTCGTTGCGCATGCTACTCTTGCAAGCTGCGACTGTCCGTTTATGCAAGCTCGATGCCATGCCCGTGCTGCCGCCGCTGCCTCCCACGCAGGCTACACCCAGGGTTGGATCTTCATCTTCTTGTCCTTCCGTTCGCTTGAAGCCCGACGACCGCCTTCCAACGAGGGCGTGAGGAAGTGGTGTGTCGGTTTGTCCAGCGGCGGCTAGGTTAGGAGCGAACCAGACTAGAGGCTGGAGCGAATGAATTGGGATTTTTTCTGGTGTTGATCGATATGGGAGGCGCTCGTTTGGGCCGCGAGCCTGCTATAGGGCCTGCCTTGCACTTATGTTATTGTCCCATCCAAATTGAAACATTTTTCTTCATTTTTACATTGCCTGCTCATGCGTTGGGATGAACAAAACTAGCATGGGCCAACCTAGACAACTCAAACTAGGTGCACACTTTCCAGCCACCTGAGGCGGCCGCCCATACCAGCCCCTATGGTGGCGTCGCCCCTTTTTGCGTGTATGATTGGATAGTGAAAAATATTCCAGTGGCACTTTTGATTTACCCACAGAATGGTTGAATTTCTTGTTTCTACGAACTGAGTTCGCCAATAATGTGAAGGATGCCAGTCTTTTCATCCTATTGTAGATTGCTTAGATCTCGATATGCCAAAAGCAATCGCATGAAATATACAGTAAAAGCCAGTGTGATGTGTTTGGCTACAACTAGTCTGACTACACGTCCTCATATAACATATCAAGGACGCACCATCTTACCAGATTAACCATTCGACTTACCCATGCAGTGTGGGAAGAAAGAAGTATTGGGACTGCGTATCCAAGCAATTGATGCCATGGACTCCTTCGTACAACCTTGTAAGCGAAAAAGAAGTTGCAGTGTGCCTGTACGAAGAACTAGCGTAAGTTTAGTTATCTGCTTCTCGGAATTTTAGTTAGCCACTTATTGCAAAATTGTTCAATTATGTTGCTTGGCTTAATTTAGTTTGCTACTGATTACATAATGGCACAGCCTGTTAATCATATTGTAGACTACGCCTATCTATGTGTTTGATACTTACTGTTAAGAATTACCTGTTTGTCTTAACTTAAATATCTACTTGTTTGTTTAACTGCTTTGATGCTGCAACAGCGGGTTACAATGATGTTAATAACTACTTTTTAGCATCCAATTGAAACTCTTTAATTCCTTGTTTGTTTAACTCGTTTGTTGTTATAACTCCCAGTTGAGATGTTTTGCTAACTTCAACTTTTCTGAATCCAATCGGAACTTTAATGGCAAAACAGGTTAGCCCAAGATCAAAGAGTGAGGTCCCCATGGACGTTGCATCATCCCACAGCTGTGGCACCGGCCCAATCGTGCATTATGAATTGCCAACTGCTGATGCTCTAGAGGCTAAACTAGTGGTAGAAAGAGATTCTGCTTCTGCACTTAGAGATGAAGTTGACGTGTTGAGGAAGCAAACATCACAATCACAAGCAGTACTCAAGACAATCATTAAATATTTGGTGGATTTCAAAACGAAGCAAGCTGACACTGACCAGATTGTTAAGGTCCTGAAGGAAAAAAGGAAATTAAATTCCTACTTGGTAATCATAGGTGAAATGTTCTTTCCATAGTTGAATAACCTTTGTGTTGTCTGTTCATGTAATCAATCAAACCATTTGTTTTAGAGATCATGTAATAATTGTTTTTTTGTTTTTTGTTTGTAATTTTATTTGAACAGAAGTCTGTATTAATTGATAAGACTCGGAGACATTTTATTTGGATTGCTGTGCCAGACCTAGAAATATGCCAATCGGGCTGAATGTGCATTCAACAATAGTAGTATAGATGGACCATAAGTGGCACGCATCGGAAAGGGCCAAGATGTTGGCTAAAAAAAGGATGCTGTTGTAGCCAAAAAAAGTACAGCGGCCTGGCTTATGTATGTTAGTTGATATTATTGATCCATATACTCTATAAGTGTTTATATGTGTGTTAGTTCCATACATTCTTGGTTGATTGACTCGGTACTTGAATCTTGATACATCGCTTGTGTATATATCTAAATGGGAGTACACATTATGCTGCGTGTGACATTTGAGTTGGACATGAAGTGTTCCAAATATTCGAATTCAGCTTAAACTGGATTCTAGTTTCTGAATTTGAGTATCGACATTTGTAAACCATATTCATATATGACAGTGGAATACATCTTTGTCGTCCTTTTGAAGATATATAAAAACACATAGAATGATTTATAAAGATTCATATAGGAATACAAAATGGATTCGAATTTAGTTGCCAGGGTAAACATGGATGCTTATTGTCCCAAAATTCGAAAGAAACAGCAAAATGTCCACTCCCACATTGGCTGCCCGAAGCCAAGTGTTTGGGAGATGGAAATTACTGTCTACCCATTACACGGACAATCCATCGGCCCGATTTCCACTACTCTAAATAGGGGTAGGTTAGTAACTTCAATTAGACGTGACACGACCGCCTCTGAGCCCATTCCGACACGGTGGGCGTCAAACATGGGCGGCAAAACTCATTTGATTCAAGCTCGTCCGAAAGACCTCTGTTTCTCCTTCCATTCCCCATTCATACACGGTGGGCGGCAAAACACCCTCTCCTCGTCCGAAATAGATGTAGGCTAATATTTTAAATAGGGGAAGATGTGTAACTTCCATTAGACATGACACAACTGCCCTACCCCGTCAGCCCCGTTCATACACCATGGGCGCCAACCGTGGGCGGCAAAACACCCTCTCCTCACCCGAAATAGCTACCGGCAAATATTTGGGAGATGCGAGATTACCGTCCTATCCCCAACCAACGAGACGTCCAAATTTGAAACGGGGGATAAGTTCGTAACTTTCCCATATTTCAGACAGGCACATCCCAAAAACATGGTTCCCCATACCTCTCCCTCCATTTCCCCATTCATACACCGTCCGTGCTAGAACACCCCATTCCCACACCAGCCTCCGTCCGCCACCCCATCCATTGCCGCCGTCCTCCACTACATCCATCGCCATCATCCACCACCATGCCGGAGCGCCTACCAAGACCGCGTCGTCCACTGCTAGAGATGGACGTTTCTCATCCACGGTGACGGACCAATAGCCTTGCATCGCGTCCTCTCGCTTCATTGGCGCCGACGTCCTCTTTGCCGGGGCCACTCACACGACCTTCTCTTCCACCGCAACGGGACTTATCCCCCGATGCACCCGTCTACCATCGAAGATCTGCTTCAACGCCACCGACAGCCATCGCACCCCCGATGCCTACACGGCACTGCAAGAGAGGTGGTACTTCATATCTCCTCAACTTTTTGATCTCAACTAGAAAATAGATCTTAACTTGGTTACTCTACTTTCTTTTCAGCTCTTAGAATTTAGTTCTTAGTTCGAAGCAAACAATGGATACTAAATATCATTTCTCCGGTTTGCAGCTTTAAATCTGCCATGGCACAACCATAATATGGTTTAATTGATCATGCTTAGGGTTTAATTGATCATGTTGGTTCCGTGGTGGTTTCTTTAATAGAAATCAGAGGGGAAACCCTCTTTTGCTAAAAAATATATGCTTAGAGTTTCCCCCTTTTATGATCACTATACGATCAGAATACATGCTTCGTGTCATAATAACACTGCTCCACCCATCAAGCTAAACAAGCTTAGTTGTTCAAATACGAATATGATATTATTAAAACAGAGTTGTTTAATTGGTCAGCTAAATGTTCCTAAATTAGTTTCGAAAATGCATGTTCGCCGCTCGGGTGTGTATCTCTGTGTGTGGTCTAGTCAGCACGGTTGGGGAGGTGAACTTTGCATATGCAGGGGTTTATAGGGAGACACTCTCCGAGTTGAAACCGCAATGCATTCCATAGATAATCTGACTACTTTTTATGTTTTCATGAATCTCAGATTCTGAACAGCATCATAATGATAATGAGCTTGCGTGCATGAAAAGAATAAAGCAGAACAATGCCATGGCTGTCAAACTTGGCATTAAGGGACTGAAATCAAGTCTGGATGCAATGCAATGCAAACACTCTCCACCTACAGATTCATGCTCAGAATATGATCCTAATAGTGATTCTGAACTAGAGGGAGACCTAAGTCAATGTAGCTCCCTAGTGGAGGAGTCAGAGGAAGATGCCCTATCTTATTCACCCATCAAGGTACTTGCTCTAACTTTCCAAGGTTACATTGCTCGCACATATCTTGCAAATGATGCTTTGCATTGCTTCTACTTTGTTGAACTGCCATTAGCTTATTTTACACATCGTGTATGTGAATACGCCCTGCCTATCCATTTTCAGTACATATTCCATCTGTCATCATACCATATTTATCCATTCAAATGTTGTTCTTGTGTATCAGATATTCAAAAGGAAGAGGGCGATTGCTGATCGTGGAGGAGCACAAGCAAAGTATTTGAAAAAGGTAGTGGCACCTGATAAATCAAATAGCCCATTAGGTGTAGTTGCAATATCACCTAACCCACAAAATACCCCAACTCTAGCACACTCTAGCCCTACTACACTGGTCATTTCTGATGCCCCAACTCAGCAGACCCCAACTGCAGCAAACAGTATGATTATGCCAGTTGACATAGCACCAGTTACGCAAAACCCCCATTCCAGCAAAGAGTACACCAAATCCAGTTGCCAAATCCCTTTTCAAACCAGAGAGAGCCCCAATTGCAGCAAATAGGACCCCTGTTCCATTTCTTCCCAGTTTAGAAGACGAAGCTTATGTTGTTGTCAGGAACTTTGTGCGCATCTTTCCTTCATGGAAAGATTATACCGTAGACACAGAACAATTTCCAGTCTTCCTCCGCAACTTACGCGTAAGTAATGTACTAATGTTATTCATGGTCATTACTGCATATGTTTCTGCTGACAAAAGACACAAGATTTCATTCTTTTAAATAGGTGAGGCACAAACTGGATTGTGATGACGAGCAAGGGTTGGTTGCGCTTTTCAAGCACTCGTTGATGAAGTATCGTTCCTACCTGAGGCAAGCGCACTTGGGTGGCAAGCCTCTGAACGAAATTTCTATGAAGTCTCCGGTGCTACATTTATCCGACGGTGACTGGAATAATCTTGTTACACATTGGTCTCGGCTGCAGCGTAAGGTACTGTCTATGATATCAAATCACAATTTGAACTACATTTCTGCATTTGCCTTAATATCTCACTTGTATGAAAACTGTTAGCAGAAGAACATTCGTTCTCAAGGGACCACAGAATCTCGCAACTATACCGCACACTGCATTGCTCTTGTGAGTACCTCTTGCCCTGTATGACCATACTTACTTTCATAGCTGTTTGATTATGTAGCATCACTACACATGTTAGCCTCGTAATCGTCCATTTGGTGGACATTATAAGATCCGTATGGACTCTTACATAAATTTAGAATCAACCCAATGCTTTTGAAGAGGTTTAGCTCTCCAGTCCTCTTGTAAGGACTGAACGTGGTCTATCACTGTACTTACATTAACAGCTACTCCCTCCGTCCAATAATATAAGAACATTTTGTACAGTACACCAGTGTTCAAAACACTCTTGTATTATGGGAAGATGAATTGGTTCATTTTGTAGCATTCCGCATCTTATCTCCCTCGCCCACCATTTACTAAAAAATATCAGATCTATATTTAATCTTACCAACAAGTAGTATACACAGACAATGCCAGTGCAGAAGTGTAGCCCATTGCTCTTGTCAGTACATTTTTTCCTGTAACGCTTGTACTTCCAAGGATTGGTAGTTGATTATGTAGCATCAATCTGCATCTTATCTTCATTATCCTCTATCCCTTCCAGTATTATCATATCTATAATTACTCTCTACAAAATGTAGAGTACAGGCAATGCTTATGAAGAAGATTCTGTGCTGAAATTCTTGAGTTATCCTTCCCTTGCCATGGAGAAGGGCATTATAAAGCCGGTGTTAACTGTTAATGTAAGCCAGTCCTTCTAAAGCCTTTATCCTCAACTGCTGTTTAATTTGCTCATACTCCCTATCGTTTACTGTTGTTTAGTTTAGTGTTTCTACCAAAATGCATGTTCGTAAGAACCGTAAGTTCTAAGTTTTACTTGTAAAACCAAATTCCTTGTTCATACCATGCACATTACTTAATACTCCTATATGTATGCTTGTTTTTGTGGATCTATAATCTAGTGTGTGGTGAAGCAGCCAACGTTTGCACCTTGTCATCTCCTGTTTTATCTTACTGATGTGGCTGATGATATGAACAACATGCCATGCACATTATCCAAAATAGATACAATGATTTTCTTTGCCCTTCATCTATGCTTGTTATGCTGACATGGTAATCCAGTAGTGTGGTGAAGCTCCCCGCATTATGAACAATGCCAAATTATGCTATTGATATTTTGAACATACTCTTTATTTTCTAATTTGAAATTGGATAGAATTGACAGAACAATTATCATCTTTGTTTATACACATGCAAAACTTGTCATCTCTCTGCTTTGTTTCAGGGTGATATGCCTGATGGCATGCACAAGTCCGCTGAAGGCTGTGAGACAAACCCAACATATATTGTATCAAAGAAGGCAAAACATCTTGAAGATAGCGAGACAACCCCAAAGTCTTGTCTTGATGCAGTGTTCAAGTTACTTGAGACTAACAGTCAGACAAGCTCACATAATTTGTTGTCTGAATCAATTCGACTTCTTCAGTCCCAAGTTCTAGCAGAAAGGCATTCTGCAACTCAACTTCGACTTGAAGTCCTATCTCTAAGAAAGATTGCGGAGAAGACCAATGAGAACCTCATCACTAAACAGCTACACCTGGAAGCTATGACCGACATGCTAGGCCGGTCTCATAGCCTTGCTCAGCAGCTTGCGCAGCAGTTCCCCGCAAGGCTAACCTTTCTTGAACTGTCTTGGAAGTGGTCTCGGTTCAGTATTATTTTGTTACACTGCAATGGTGCCCAATTTTTGTAATCTGCTTCTTCGTTGCGCTTTATGATCACTGGTGGCGAACTTTGATGCCCAGTGGATGTAGTATACCTTAAATCCTTTATTGTGTAGTGTAGGTTTATTCTTAGTTACTATGCCGTAATTTCTTTATTGTATAGAGTAGGTTTGTTCTTAATTCCTACTAGTTACGCAGCAGCCCGAAATGAACCCTGGCCCATGATTGTGCGAATCAAATCACGGGCTTTTAACAGGCCAAAATTGTCTGGGTTCTTATTTGGCCCAATCAGATATCGGCTGCGAGCAGGCCGGATGCAAACCGGGCCGTAGTTAAGCCCAACTATATGACGAGCTTTTAATAGGCCGAAATTAATATAGGGCTGAAATGTTAAACAGGCCCTTAATAGGCCAAAACTAATATCAGGCCGAATTACTAAGTGGGCCTTTAGCAAGTGGGCCCAAAAGCATAGTGTCCAGTTGACGGGCCGAATCTGATATGAGCCATAATTGAGCCCAAATCCTCTTAAAGGGCCGGACCTAATCTGGGCCGTAATTTGGCCCAGAACGTGGTAGGCTTTTAACGGGCCGGATCTCATATGGGCCACTATTAGGCCCAGAGCGTGGTAGGCCATTAATGGACCGGATCAAATATGGGCCGGCATTTGGCCCAAAACATGGCAGCCAGTTAATGGGCCGGCCTACTAGGGTCCTCAAAATCTTGTGGGCCTACAGCTGGGTCGGCCCATTAATGTCGGCGAAATCTCGTGGGCCTTTAGCTGGGCCGGCCCATTATGACCCGCAAGAATCTTGTGGGCCTTTACCTGGGCCGACCCATTATGGCACACAAAAATCTTGTGGGCCTTTACCTGGGCCGGCCCATTATGGCCCGCAAAATCTTGTGGGCCTTTAGCTGGGCCAACCCATTATGGTCCGCAAAATCTCGTGGGCCTTTATCTGGGCCGGCCCATTATGGTCCGCAAAATCTTGTGGGCCTTTAGTTGGGCCAGCCCATTTCAACTTGTTGGGCCGTGCCACGTGTTGACGTATCATAGGCGCCTTCTGTCCAGTGAGTGGATGACATTTGTCCCAACGATGAGCCGACACGTGTTTCCTCTAGCCAATGATGATTTTACACGTGGAAAATCCCCATTGGTCGGGGCTGTTAACGGATTATCGGATCCAAAACCCGACCCGATAGCTTAACGGCGTTCCGTTACGGTGGATGCCACGTGTCGGTCACCCTTGACGAAAGCACTTCTGTGACGCGCGATTTATCGTCATGGAAGTGGACACTTCCGTGATGATAATTTTGGTAATGTCATGGAACACTTCTACGACAGCATAGATATGACTATCTTGATTCTGTCATAAATTTGTCATGGATGTACATGCATGACAAAAAAAGTGACCTACTGTGACAAACACGTATCATCACGGAAGTGTATTTTTTTGTAGTGTATATACCTACGTACCCCCAAACGATCAGATACGGAGCCAAAACCCTAATTCCACCGCCGTAACTTCCTGTATCCACGAGATCCCATCTTGGGGCCTGTTCCGGAGCTCCGCCGAAGGGGGCATCAATCATGGAGGGCTTCTACATCAACACCATAGCCTCTCCGATGAAGTTTGAGTAGTTTACCTCAGACCTACGGGCCCATAGTTATTAGCTAGATGGCTTCTTCTCTCTTTTTGGATCTCAATACAAAGTTCTCCCCCTCCCTTGTGGAGATCTATTCGATGTAATCTTCTTTTGCAGTGTGTTTGTTGAGACCGATGAATTGTGGGTTTACGATCAAGTTTATCTATGAACAATATTTGAATCTTCTCTGAATTCTTTTATGTGTGATTGGTTATCTTTGCAAGTCTCTTTGAATTATCAGTTTGGTTTGGCCTACTAGATTGATCTTTCTTGCAATGGGAGAAGTGCTTAGCTTTGGGTTCAATCTTACGGTGTCCTTTCCCAGTGACAGTAGGGGAAGCAAGGCACGTATTGTATTGTTGCCATCGAGGATAACAAGATGTTTTTTTAATCATATTGCATGAATTTATCCCTCTACATCATGTCATCTTGCTTAAGGCGTTACTCTGTTCTTATGAACTTAATACTCTAGATGCATGCTGGATAGCGGTCGATGTGTGGAGTAATAGTAGTAGATGCAGAATCGTTTCGGTCTACTTGTCTCGGACGTGATGCCTATATACATGATCATACCTAGATATTCTCATAACTATGCTCAATTCTGTCAATTGCTCAACAGTAATTCGTTCAGCCACCGTAAAATACCTATGCTCTTGAGAGAAGCCACTAGTGAAACCTATGGCCCCCGGGTCTATCTTCATCATATTAATCTTCCAATACTTATTTATTTTCATTGCCTTTTATTTTACTTTGCATCTTTATCATAAAAATACCAAAATATTATCTTATCATATCTATCAGATCTCACTCTCATAAGTGACCGTGTAGGGATTGACAACCCCTTATTGCGTTGGTTGCGAGGATTTATTTATTTTGTGTAGGTGAGAGGGACTCGCGCGTAGCCTCCTATTGGATTGATACCTTGGTTCTCAAAAACTGAGGGAAATACTTACGCTACTTTGCTGCACCACCCTTTCCTCTTCAAGGGAAAACCAACGCAAGTGCTCAAGAGGTAGCAAGAAGGATTTCTGGCGCCGTTGCTGGGGAGGTCTACGCAAAAGTCAAACATACCAAGTACCCATCACAAACCCTTATCTCCCGCATTACATTATTTGCCATTTGCCTCTCGTTTTCCTCTCCCCCACTTCACCCTTACCATTTTATTCGCCCTCTCTCTCTATCCTCCCTCTCTTTCTCTATTTGCCTCTTTTTGCTCGTTTCTTGTTTGCTTGTGTGTTGGATTGCTTGCTTGTCATGATGGCTCAAGATAACACTAAATTGTGTGACTTTACCAATACCAACAACAGTGATTTTATTAGCACTCCGATTGCTCCTCTTACCGATGCTGAATCTTGTGAAATTAATGCTGCCTTGCTGAATCTTGTCATGAAAGATCCGTTTTTCGGCCTTCCTAGTGAAGATTCCACTACTCATCTAAATAGCTTCGTTGATTTGTGTGATATGCAAAAGAATAAAGATGTGGATAACGATATTGTTAAATTGAAGCTATTTCCTTTTTTGCTTAGAGATTGTGCTAAAGCTTGGTTTTCGTCTTTGCCTAAAAATAATATTGATTCTTCGAATAAGTGCAAAGATGCTTTTATCTCTAAGTATTTTCCTCCTGCTAAGATCATCTCTCTTAGAAATGATATTATGAATTTTAAGCAACTTGATCATGAACATGCTGCACAAGCTTGGGAGAGGATGAAATTAATGATACATAATTGCCCTACTCATGGTTTAAATTTGTGGATGATTATACAATTTTTTATGCCGGATTGAATTTTGCTTCTAGAAATCTTTTAGATTCGGCCGCGGGAGGCACTTTTATGGAAATCACTTTAGGAGAAGCTACTAAACTCCTAGATAATATTATGGTCAATTATTCTCAATAGCACACTGAAAGATCTACTAATAAGAAAGTGCATGCGATAGAAGAAATTAATGTTTTGAGTGGAAAGATGGATGAACTTATGAAATTATTTGCTAATAAAAGCGTTTCTTCTGATCCTAATGATATGCCTTTGTCTACTTTGATTGAGAATAATAATGAATCTATGGATGTGAATTTTCTTGGTAGGAACAATTTTGGTAACAACGTGTATAGAGGAAACTTTAATCCTAGGCCCTACCCTAGCAATTCCTCTAATAATTATGGTAATCCCTACAACAATTCTTATGGAAATTATAATAAGACGCCCTCTGATTTTGAGTCTAATATTAAAGAATTTATTACTTCACAAAAGAATTTCAATGCTTTGATTGAAGAAAAATTGCTTAAGATTGATGAGTTGGCTAGGAACGTTGATAGAATTTCTCTTGATGTTGATTCTTTGAAACTTAGATCTATTCCACCTAAGCATGATATCAATGAGTCTCTCAAAGCCATGAGAATTTCCATTGATGAGTGCAAAGAAAGAATCGCTAGGATGCATGCTAAGAAAGATTCCTTTATAAGAGCGTGTTCTTCTAGTTTCCATGATAATAAAGATGACGATCTAGAAGTTATTGATGTGTCCCCTATTAAATCTTTTTTTTGCAATATGAATATTGATAATGATGGGATTGAATATGATCCACCTTTACCTAGAAGGCGTTCTAAAAATTCAGAGTTTTTAGATCTTGATGTTAAATTTGATAAAAGTGGGATTGAAGAGATCAAAACTCTAGATGTTAATGAACCTACTATTTTGGATTTCAAGGGATTTAATTATGATAACTTCTATTTGATAGATTTTAATTCCTTGTTGCAATCCGTGCTAAATTCTCCTCATGCTTATAGCCAAAATAAAGCTTTTACCAAACATATCGTTGATGCTTTGATGCAATCTTATGAAGAAAAACTTGAGTTGCAAGTTTCTATCCCTAGAAAACTTTATGATGAGTGGGAACCTACTATTAAAATTAAAACTAAAGATCATGAATGCTATGCTTTGTGTGATTTGGGTGCTAGTGTTTCCACGATTCCAAAGACTTTGTGTGATTTGTTAGGTTTCCGTGATTTTGATGATTGCTCTCTAAACTTGCACCTTGCGGATTCCAATATTAAGAAACCTATGGGAAGAATTAATGATGTTCTTATTGTTGCAAATAGGAATTATGTGCCCGTAGATTTTATCGTTCTTGATATAGATTGCAATCCTTCATGTCCTATTATTCTTGGTAGACCTTTCCTTAGAACGATTGGTGCAATTATTGATATGAAGGAAGGAAATATTAGATTCCATTTTCATTAGGGAAAGGCATGGAACACTTTCCTAGAAATAAAATTAAATTACCTTATGAATCTATTATGACAGCCACTTATGGATTGCCTACCAAAGATGGCAATAGTTAGATCTATGCTTGCTTTTTATGCCTAGCTAGGGGCGTTAAACGATAGCGCTTGTTGGGAGGCAACCCAATTTTTTATTTTATTCCTTGCTTTTGCTCCTGTTTAGTAATAAATAATTTATCTATCCTATGTTTTGGTCGTGTTTTTTGTGTTTAATTAGTGTTTGTGTTTGTGCCAAGTAGAACCGTTGGGAAGACTTGGGGAAAGTCTTGTTAATCCTGCTGTAAAAAACAGAAACTTTAGCGCTCACGAGAACTGCTGCCATTTTTATTTGAAAGTTCTATTTAGTTAACTATTTTTGAAGATGATTAATAGATAAATTCCTCACGTCCAGAAATTTACTTCATAATTTTTGGGGTTCCATATCTTGCGCTAGCTACTGATTACTACAGACTGTTCTGTTTTTGACAGATTCTGTTTTTCATGTGTTGTTTGCTTATTTTGATGAATCTATGGTTAGTAAAATAGTTTATAAACCATAGAGAAGTTTTAATACAGTAGGTTTAACACCAATATAAATAAAGAATGATTTCATTACAGTACCTTGAAGTGGTCTTTTGTTTTCTTTCGCTAACGGAGCTCACGAGATTTTCTACTTTGAGTTTTGTGTTGTGACGTTTTCAAGTTTTGGGTAAAGATTTGATGGATTATGGAACAAGGAGTGGCAAGGGCCTAAGCTTGGGGATGCCCATGGCACCCCCAAGATAATCTAAGGACACCTAAAAGCCAAAGCTTGGGGATGCCCCGGAAGGCATCCCCTCTTTCGTCTACTTTTATCGGTAACTTTACTTGGAGCTATATTTTTATTGACCACATGATATGTGTTTTGCTTGGAGCGTCTTGTATGATTTGAGTCTTTATTTGTTAAGTTCACCACAATCATCCTTGATGTACACACCTTTTGAGAGAGACACACATGATTCAGAAATTATTAGAATACTCTATGTGCTTCACTTATATCTTTTGAGTTATATAGTTTTGCTCTAGTACTTCACTTATATCTTTTAGAGCACGGTGGTGGATTTGTTTTATAGAAACTATTGATCTCTCATGCTTCACTTAGATTATTTTGAGAGTCTTAAATATCATGGTAATTGCTTAAATAATCCTAATATGCTAGGTATACAAGATTAATAACAAAATTCTCTTATGAGTGTGTTGAATACTATGAGAAGTTTGATGCTTAATGATTGTTTTGAGATATGGAGATGGTGATATTAGAGTCATACTAGTTGAGTAGTTGTGAATTTGAGAAATACTTGTGTTGAAGTTTGTGATTCCCGTAGCATGCACGTATGGTGAACCGTTATGTGATGAAGTCAGAGCATGATTTATTTATTGATTGTCTTCCTTACGAGTGGCGGTCGGGGACGAGCGATGGTATTTTCCTACCAATCTATCCCCATAGGAGCATGCGCGTAATACTTTGCTTTGATAACTTGTAGATTTTTGCAATAAGTATATGAGTTATTTATGACTAATGTTGAGTCCATGGATCATATGCACTCTCACCCTTCCACCATTGCTAGCCTCTCTAATACTGCGCACCTTTCGCCGGTATCATACACCCACCATATACCTTCCTCAATACAGCCACCATACCTACCTATCATGGCATTTCCATAGCCATCTGAGATATATTGCCATGCAACTTTCCACCGTTCCGTTTACTATGATACGCTCCATCATTGTCATATTGCTTTGCATGATCATGTACTTGACATTGTATTTGTGGCAAAGCCACCGTTCATAATTCTTTCATACATGTCACTCATGAGTCATTGCATATCCCAGTACACCACCGGAGGCATTCACATAGAGTCATATTATGTTCTAAGTATCGAGTTGTAATTCTTGAGTTGTAAGAAAATAAAAGTGTGGTGGTCATCATTATTAGAGCATTGTCCCAAGTGGGGAAAGGATGATGGAGACTATGATTCCCCCACAAGTCGGGATGAGAATCTGGACGAAAAAAAGGAGGCCATAAAAAAAATAGAAAAGGCCCAAATAAAAAAATGAGAGATAAAGAGAGAAGGAACAATGCTACTATCCTTTTACCACACTTGTGCTTCAAAGTAGCACCATGATCTTCATGATAGAGAGTCTCCTTTGTTATCACTTTCACATACTAATGGGAATTTTTCATTATAGAACTTGGCTTGCATATTCCAATGATGGGCTTCCTCAAAATGCCCTAGGTCTTCATGAGCAAGCAAGTTGGATGCGCACCCACTTAGTTCCTTTTTGAGCTTTATATACTTATAGCTCTAGTGCATCCGTTGCATGGCAATCCCTACTCACTCACATTGATATCTATTGATGGGCATCTCCATAGCTCGTTGATACGCCTAGTTGATGTGAGACTATCTTCTCCCTTTTTGTCTGCTCCACAACCACCATTCTATTCCACCTAAAGTGTTATGTCCATGGCTCACGCTCATGTATTGCGTGAAGATTGAAAAAGTTTGAGAACACCAAAAGTATGAAACAATTGCTTGGCTTATCATCGGGGTTGTGCATGATTTAAATACTTTGTGTAGTGAAGATAGAGCATAGCCAGACTATATGATTTTGTAGGGATAACTTTCTTTGGCCATGTTATTTTGAGAAGACATAATTACTTAGTTAGTATGCTTGAAGTATTATTATTTGTATGTCAATATTAAACTTTTGTCTTGAATCTTTCGGATCTGAATATTCATACCACAATTAAGAAGAATTACATTGAAAATATACCAAGTAGTATTCCACATCAAAAATTCTGTTTTTATCATTTACCTACTCGAGGACGAGCAGGAATTAAGCTTGGGGATGCTTGACACGTCTCCAAGGTATCAATAATTTTTGATTGCTCCATGCTATATTATCTACTGTTTTGGACATTATTGAGCTTTATTATCCACTTTTATATTATTTTTGGGACTAACCTATTAACCGGAGGCCCAGCCCAGAATTGTTGTTTTTTTGCCTATTTTAGGGTTTCGAAGAAAAGGAATATCAAACGAAGTCCAAACGGAATGAAACCTTCGGGAACGTGATTTTATCACCGAACATGATCCAGGAGACTTGGACCCTACGTCAAGCAACCAACAGGGAGGCCACTAGGTAGGGGGGTGCGCCTACCCCCCAGGCGCACCCTCCACCCTTGTGGGCCCCCTGTTGCTCCACCGACGTACCTCTTCCTCCTATATATACCTACGTACCCCCAAACGATCAGATACGGAGCCAAAACCCTAATTCCACCGCCGTAACTTCCTTTATCCACGAGATCCCATCTTGGGGCCTGTTCCGGAGCTCCGTCGGAGGGGGCATCGATCACGGAGGGCTTCTACATCAACACCAGAGCCTCTCCGATGAAGTGTGAGTAGTTTACCTCAGACCTACGGGTCCATAGTTATTAGCTAGATGGCTTCTTCTCTCTTTTTAGATCTCAATACAAAGTTCTCCCCCTCTCTTGTGGAGATCTATTCGATGTAATCTTCCTTTGCGGTGTGTTTGTTGAGACCGATGAATTGTGGGTTTATGATCAAGTTTACCTATGAACAATATTTGAATCTTCTCTGAATTCTTTTATGTATGATTGCTTATCTTTGCAAGTCTCTTCAAATTATCAGTTTGGTTTGTCCTACTAGATTGATCTTTCTTGCAATGGGAGAAGTGCTTAGCTTTGGGTTCAATCTTGCGGTGTCCTTTCCCAGTGACAGTAGGTGCAGCAAGGCACGTATTGTATTGTTGCCATCGAGGATAACAAGATGGTTTTTTATCATATTGCATGAATTTATCCCTCTACATCATGTCATCTTGCTTAAGGCGTTACTCTGTTCTTATGAACTTAATACTCTAGATGCATGCTGGATAGCGGTCGATGTGTGGAGTAATAGTAGTAGATGCAGGCAGGAGTCGGTCTACTTGTCTCGGACGTGATGCCTATATACATGATCATACCTAGATATTCTCATAACTATGCTCAATTCTGTCAATTGCTCAACAGTAATTCGTTCACCCACCGTAAAATACCTATGCTCTTGAGAGAAGCCCCTAGTGAAACCTATGGCCCCCAGGTCTATCTTCATCATATTAATCTTCCAATACTTAGTTATTTTCATTGCCTTTTATTTTACTTTGCATCTTTATCATAAAAATACCAAAAATATTATCTTATCATATCTATCAGATCTCACTCTCGTAAGTGACCATGTAGGGATTGACAACCCCTTATCGCGTTGGTTGTGAGGATTTATTTGTTTTGTGTAGGTGCAAGGAACTCACGCGTAGCCTCCTACTGGATTGATACCTTGGTTCTCAAAAAGTGAGGGAAATACTTACGCTACTTTGCTGCACCACCCTTTCCTCTTCAAGGGAAAACCAACGCAAGTGCTCAAGAGGTAGCAGGTTTCATTCCGTTTGGACTCCGTTTGATATTCCTTTTCGGTGAAACACTAAAATAGGCAAAAAAACAGCAATATGGGATGGGCCTCCAGTTAATAGGTTAGTCCCAAAAATAATATAAAAGTGTAAAAATAAGCACAGTAACATCCAAAATAGATAATATAAGAGCATGGAACAATCAAAAATTATAAATACATTGAATACGTATCAGGATACTACCTAGTTGATGAAATCTATCCTCAGTGGTCAACTCTTGTGAAGATAATATCCAATCCGATAGGATAAGAGGGCTAGGTTTGCCCAAGCACAAGAGAATGCTAGGAAGGATGTGGAGCATGCTTTTGGTGTGCTTCAATCTCAGTGGGCTATCGTTCATGTTAGAAGGGATAGAGAGAGATTGGTGGAATCGTTGATTTATTGCTTGAGCCTCGTGGGCATATATATATAGGAGTACATGGTCATCTTGGAGCACAAGTGTGACGCCCTCGATTCAATCATACACTAATCATACACGCAAATGTGTACGATCAAGATCAAGGACTCAAGGGAAGATATCACAACACAACTCTAGACACAAATTAAAATAATACAAGCTTTATATTACAAGCCAGGGGCCTCGAGGGCTCAAATACATGAGCTCGAATACACAAGAGTCAGCGGAAGCAACATTATCTGAGTACATACATGAGTTAAACATGTTTGCCTTAAGAAGGCTAGCACAAAGCAACATCAATCGAAAAGGCAAGGCCTCCTGCCTGGGAGCCTCCTAACTACTCCAAGTCGTCAGCGGTCGTCACGTAGTAGTAGGCACCCTCGGGGTAGCAGTAGTCATCAGTGGTGTCGTCTGGCTCCTGGGATCCGTCATCTGGTCGCAACAATCGGGTATGGGGGAAAAGAGGTAGCAAAGCAGCCGTGAGTACTCATCCAAAGTACTCGCAAGACTTACATCAGATCTAAACTAAGTATGCATCTGAATGAAAGGAATGGTTGTATCTGTGGACTAAACTGCAGAATGCCAGAAGGGAAGGGGAAAGCCTAGCCTATCGAAGACTAGCATCTTCTGGAAACCACCATCTTGCATCAACAGGAGGGAGTAGAGTAGCATAAAGTAAAGTAGCAGTAATGTTATCAACCTCGACCAGAGATCCTTCATCGACTCCCTGCGAGAAAGCAATCCCAGAGCCATACTATCTAGTTATCATCTCATATCCAAGTCTCATCTCCATGTCTCATCTCAAGTATCCAGTTCTAGTTGTATCGATCGGGATACAACTGAAGGAAATATGCCCTAGAGGCAATAATAAAGTTATTATTTATTTCCTTATATCATGATAAATGTTTATTATTCATGCTAGAATTGTATTAACCGGAAACATAATACATGTGTGAATACATAGACAAACAAAGTGTCACTAGTATGCCTCTATTTGACTAGCTCGTTAATCAAAGATGGTTATGTTTCCTAACCATGAACAATGAGTTGTTATTTGATTAACGGGATCACATCATTAAGTGAATGATCTGGTTGACATGACCCATTCCATTAGCTTAGCACCCGATCGTTTAGTATGTTGCTATTGCTTTCTTCATGACTTATACATGTTCCTATGACTATGAGATTATGCAACTCCCGTTTGCCGGAGGAACACTTTGGGTACTACCAAACGTCACAACGTAACTGGGTGATTATAAAGGAGTACTACAAGTGTCTCCAAAGGTACATGTTGGGTTAGCGTATTTCGAGATTAGGTTTTGTCACTCCGATTGTTGGAGAGGTATCTCTGGGCCCTCTCGGTAATGCACATCACATAAGCCTTGCAAGCATTGCAACTAATGAGTTAGTTGCGGGATGATGTATTACAGAACGAGTAAAGAGACTTGCCGGTAACGAGAATGAACTAGGTATTGGATACCGACGATCGAATCTCAGGCAAGTAACATACCGATGACAAAGGGAACACCGTATGTTGTTATGCGGTCTGACCGATAAAGATCTTCGTAGAATATGTAGGAGCCAATATGGGCATCCAGGTCCCGCTATTGGTTATTGACCGGAGACGTGTCTCGGTCATGTCTACATTGTTCTCGAACCCGTAGGGTCCGCACGCTTAAGGTTACGATGACAGTTATATTATGAGTTTATGCATTTTGATGTACCAAAGGTTGTTCGGAGTCCCGGATGTGATCATGGACATGACGAGGAGTCTCGAAATGGTCGAGACATAAAGATTGATATATTGGAAGCCTATATTTGGACATCGGAAGTGTTCCGGGTGAAATCGGGATTTTACCGGAGTACCGGGAGGTTACCGGAACCCCCCGGGAGCTATATGGGCCTTAGTGGGCTTTAGTGGAAAGGAGAAAGTGGCAGCCCAAGGTGGTTGTGCGCCTCCCCCCTTCCCCTAGTCCTATTAGGACTAGGAGAAGTGGCCGGCCCCCTCTCTCTCTTTCCCCCCTCAAGGAGTCCTATTCCAACTAGGATTGGGGGGGAATCCTACTCCCAGAGGGAGTAGGACTCTCCTGGCGCACCCTATGTGGCCGACCAGCCTTTCCGCCCTTTGGTCCTTTATATACTGAGGCAGAGGCACCCTAGAACACACAAGTTGATCCACGTGATCTATCCCTTAGCCGTGGGCGGTGCCCCCAGCCACCATAGTCCTCGATAGTACTGTAGTGGAGTTTAGGCGAAGCCCTGCTGCTGTAGTACATCAAGATCGTCACCACGCCGTCGTGCTGACGGAACTCTTCCCCGACACTTTGCTGGATCGGAGTCCGGGGATCGTCATCGAGCTGAACGTGTGCTCGAACTCGGAGGTGCCGTAGTTTCGGTGCTTGATCGGTTGGATCGTGAAGACGTACGACTACTTCCTCTACGTTGTGTCAACGCTTCCGCAGTCGGTCTGCGTGGGTACGTAGACATCACTCTTCCCTCTCGTTGCTATGCATCACCATGATCTTGCGTGTGCGTAGGAATTTTTTTGAAATTACTACGTTCCCCAACAGTGGCATCCGAGCCTAGGTTTTATGTGTTGATGTTATATGCATGAGTAGAACACAAGTGAGTTGTGGGCAATATAAGTCATACTGCCTACCAGCATGTCATACTTTGGTTCGGCGGTATTGTTGGATGAAGCGGCCCGGACCGACATTACGCGTACGCTTACGCGAGACTGGTTCTCCCGACGTGCTTTGCACATAGGTGGCTTGCGGGTGACAGTTTCTCCAACTTTAGTTGAACCAAGTATGGCTACGCCCGGTCCTTGCAAAGGTTAAAACGGAGTCAAATTGACAAACTATCGTTGTGGTTTTGATGCGTAGGTAAGATTAGTTCTTGCTTAAGCCCGTAGCAGCCACGTAAAACTTGCAACAACAAAGTAGAGGATGTCTAACTTGTTTTTGCAGGGCATGTTGTGATGTGATATGGTCAAAACGTGATGAGATATAAGTTGTTGTATGAGATGATCATGTTTTGTTAAAGTTATCGGCAACTGGCAAAAGCCTTATGGTTGTCGCTTTATTGCATAAGATGCAAGCGCCAAATAATTGCTTTACTTTATCGCTATGCGATAGCAATAGTTGCAAGAGCAATTGTTGGCGAGACGACCACGTGACGACACATTGATATAGATCAAGATGATGGAGATCATGGTGTCATGCCAGTGACGATATAGATCATGACAATACTTTGGAGTTGGAGATCAAAGAAGCAAGATGATGATGGCCATATCATGTCACATATTTTGATTGCATATGATGTTTATCTTTTATACATCTTATTTTGCTTAGTTTGACAGTAGCATTTTAAGATGATCTCTCACTAATTATCAAGAAGTGTTCTCCCTGAGTATGCACCGTTGCGAAAGTTCTTCGTGCTGAGACACCACGTGATGATCGGGTGTGATAGGTTCTACGTTCAAATACAACGGGTGCAAAACAGTTGCACACGCGGAATACTCAGGTTATACTTGACGAGCCAAGCATATACAGATATGGCCTCGGAACACGAAGACCGAAAGGTCGATTGTGAATCATATAGCAGATATGATCAACATAGTGATGTTCACCAATGAAACTACTCCATCTCACGTGATGATCGGACACCGTTTAGTTGATTTGGATCACGTAATCACTTAGAGGATTAGAGGGATGTCTATCTAAGTTGGAGTTCTTAAGTAATATGATTAATTGAACTTAAATTTCTCATGAACTTAGTCCCGGTAGTATTTTGCAAATTATGTTGTAGATCAATAGCTCGCGTTGTTGCTTCCTTGTGTTTATTTTGATATGTTCCTAGAGAAAATTGTGTTGAAAGATGTTAGTAGCAATGATGCGGATTGGATCCGTGATATGAGGTTTATCCTCATTGCTGCACAGAAGAATTATGTCCTTGATGCACCGCTAGGTGACGGACCTATTGCAGGAGCAGATGCAGACGTTATGAACGTTTGGCTAGCTCAATATGATGACTACTTGATAGTTTAGTGCACCATGCTTAATGGCTTAGAATCGGGACTTCAAAGACGTTTTGAACGTCATGGAGCATATGAGATGTTCCAAGAGTTGAAGTTAATATTTCAAGCAAATACCCGAGTTGAGAGATATGAAGTCTCCGACAAGTTCTATAGCTAAAAGATGGAGGAGAATTGCTCAACTAGTGAACATGTGCTCAGATTGTCTGAGTACTACAATCGCTTGAATCAAGTGGGAGTTAATCTTCCAGATAAGATAGTGATTGACAGAATTCTCTAGTCACCATCACCAAGTTAGTAGAACTTCGTGATGAACTATGATATGCAAGGGATAACGGAAACGATTCCCAAGCTCTTCGTAATGCGGAAATTCACGAAGGTAGAAATCGAGAAAAACATCAAGTGTTGATGGTAGACAAGACCACTAGTTTCAAGAAAAGGGCAGAGGGAAGAAGGGGAACTTCAAGAAGAACAGCAAGCAAGTTGCTGCTCAAGTGAAGAAGCCCAAGTCTGATCCTAAGCCTGAGACTAAGTGCTTCTACTGCAAAAGGGACTGGTCTGTGACGCCCCCGATTCAATCGTACACTAATCATGCACGCAAATGTGTACGATCAAGATCAGGGACTCACGGGAAGATATCACAACACAACTCTACAAATAAAATAAGTCATACAAGCATCATAATACAAGCCAGGGGCCTCGAGGGCTTGAATACAATTGCTCGATCATAGACGAGTCAGCGGAAGCAACAATATCTGAGTACAGACATAAGTTAAACAAGTTTGCCTTAAGAAGGCTAGCACAAACTGGGATACAGATCGAAAGAGGCGCAGGCCTCCTGCCTGGGATCCTCCTAACTACTCCTGGTCGTCGACAGCGGGCTGCACGTAGTAGTAGGCACCTCCGGTGTAGTAGGGGTCGTCGTCGACGGTGGCGTCTGGCTCCTGGACTCCAGCATCTGGTTGCGACAACCAGAAAGAAAGGAAAGGGGAAAAAAGTGGGGAGAAAGCAACCGTGAGTACTCATCCAAAGTACTCGCAAGCAAGGAGCTACACTACATATGCATGGATATATGTGTAAAGGGCCATATCAGTGGACTGAACTGCAGAATGCCAGAATAAGAGGGGGATAGCTAATCCTGTCGAAGACTACGCTTCTGGCAGCCTCCGTCTTGCAGCATGTAGAAGAGAGTAGATTGAAGTCCTCCAAGTAGCATCTCCAAGTAGCATCTCCAAGTAGCATCTCCAGTAGCATCGCATAGCATAATCCTACCCGGCGATCCTCCCCTCGCCGCCCTGTGGAAAAGCGATCACCGGGTTGTCTGTGGAACTTGGAAGGGTGTGTTTTATTAAGTATCCGATTCTAGTTGTCATAAGGTCAAGGTACAACTCCAAGTCGTCCTGTTACCGAAGATCACGGCTATTCGAATAGATTAACTTCCCTGCAGGGGTGCACCAACTTACCCAACACGCTTGATCCCATTTGACCGGACACACTTTCCTGGGTCATGCCCGGCCGCGGAAGATCAACACGTCGCAGCCCCACCTAGGCACAACAGAGAGGCCAGCCCACCGGTCTAAACCTAAGCGCACAGGGGTCTGGGCCCATCGCCCATAGCACACCTGCACGTTGCGAGGGCGGCCGGAAGCAGAACTAGCCCCCTTAATACAAGAGCAGGCTTACGTTCCAATCCGGCGCGCGCCGCTCCGTCGCTGACGTCTGAAGTGCTTCGGCTGATACCACGATGTCGGGATACCCATAACTACTCCCGCGTAGATGGTTAGTGCGTATAAGCTCGTAGCCAACTCAGATCAAATACCAAGATCTCGTTAAGCGTGTTAAGTATCCGCGAACGCCGAACAGGGCCAGGCCCACCTGTCTCCTAGGTGGTCTCAACCTGCCCTGTCGCTCCGCCACAAAGTAACAATCGGGGGCCGTCGGGAACCCAGGCCCACCACTACCGGGATGGAGCCACCTGTCCTTTCAGCCCCCTCATCAGAATCACTTGCGGGTACTCATCGAGCTGACCCGACTTTAGTCACCATCTGTATAGTATGTATGTATGTATAGTATATACCCGTGATCACCTCCCGAGTGACCATGACCCAAATGTATAGCAAGGCAGACTGACAAGAATGTAGGGCCAATGATGATAAACTAGCATCCTATACTAAGTATTTAGGATTGCAGGTAAGGTATCAACAAATGTAGCAACAATGTCAGGCTATGCATCAGAATAGGATTAAGGAAAGCAGTAACATGCTACACTACTCTAATGCAAGCAATATAGAGGAGAATAGGCGATATCTGGTGATCAAGGGGGGGGGGCTTGCCTGGTTGCTCAAACAAGAAGGAGGGGTCGTCGGTGACGTAGTCGTCCACAGGGGCATCAACATCGTCACGGGGTCTACCGGAGAGAAGAGGGGGGAGAAACAGTAAATACATAGCAAGCAAGTGCATAACAGGACAATAAGCAGAGTTAGACGTGTTCTAACGCGGTATGAGGTGATACCGGCGAAGGGGGGAAACATCCGGGAAAGTATCCCCGGTGTTTCGTGTTTTCGGACAGAGGAACCGGAGGTGAAATGTTGCAGGTTCTCTATGCTAGGGACGCGTGGCGGACGAACGGGCTGCGTATCCGAATTCGTCTCGTTGTTCTGAGGAACTTTCATGTAGAAAGTATTTTCATCTGAGCTACGGTTTATTTTATATGATTTTTAAAAGATTTAAATTACTTAGGATTAATTTAAATATTTTAATTTAACATTATCCAGAACAGTGTTTGCTGACGTCATCATGACGCCAGCATGGTGTCATCAGTCAACAGAGGTGTTGACTGGTCAACTGACGTGTGGGTCCTGTTCGTCATTGACTGTTTAGTCTAATTAGGGTTTAACTAATCTAATTATTGTTTAATTAAACTAACTAGTTAATTAGATTAATTATCTAGGATTAATTAACTTAATTAATTTATTTAATTAATTAATTAGTTAATTAAATTTATTATTGTTATTATTATTTTTATTATTTTTTACCAAAAACGTTCTGAGCGGGCCCCCTTTGTCATAGGGCCCTGGGGGCTAGCGGGCACGGGCGCTACGGGGCGGGTCGGGCATTGCGGCGCCCGACTGGGTGTTCGCCCAGATCACCGGGGCGAGGAGGCCCGGGGCAGCTTGCAGGCGCGGGTGCCGGCGAGGCCATGGCGGGGCGAGGCGCTGGGCGCAGCCAGCGC
>NC_041390.1:21708728-21709064 GCF_002162155.2 Triticum dicoccoides
TATTTTATAAAATACCAAGGCATTTATGTATTTGTCTTACCTACTGTTTTAATTAATTAAATGCAGTTAGACCTTTTATAAAAATGTGGTTTCTCCACCAACATTACTTATGAATTATTTGTCACATTTATAACATTTTAGTTTTGACTTTTGAAAACGTTTATTGTTTGCTTGATTTTGAATCGGTTCCGAACTAACACGAGATTAGCGAAAGTAATCGAAGTGATGTGGCATCATTAGCAGGGAATTACTGTAGCTAAATACCCGGGCGTCACAATTCTCCTCCACTACAAGAAATCTCGTCCCGAGATTTAAGAGGGTAGTAAGGGGGGGGGG
>NC_041390.1:21709172-21715872 GCF_002162155.2 Triticum dicoccoides
GGGGGGGGGGTTCTGGTTATTCTAATGGATCTTCTTGAAGAAGTTAATCCCTTTCGTTGATGCCTTCAATTCTTTATCCCAAAGCATCATGATGAAGTTGTCGTTCTTTCTTCGGGGAGCTCCATCGTACTTACAAATAGGTAGGGGGCAGCTCTACAATGATAGGATGTTATAAGGGAAATTCATCTGGGGTATCCCAGGAATAAACATATGAGTACCTCTCGAGTTGAACAAATGACACACATCGAGAGCAAAGTAAGACGGTGTAATAAGAGGTTTCAAGCGGATAGGCAATCGTTCATTGCCTGAAGCAGAGTGCAAAAGGGGTTCAGAGCAACGAGAATAAGTATATTGTCCGATACCAGAATAGATCAACAGGCAAGTGGCCCGTGAATTACATACAAAGTCAAGCACGAGGAATAACGCTGACAACAGGGTGTACAGGAGAGTCGGGTTTCGATCCTGTGGAACGGTAGGTTATGGGCCCACCATGTGGGTTAAAAGTAGGAAGGCGCTAATATTTGCACGGTCAAGATAACAAGGTATGTCAGAGGATAGCATGTCGGTTTTGTTGTCAACAATGTCGGTACCAAGGGCGAGGGACGAAGAGAACCATTTTCCTGCTCGTTGAACGAGGCGGACAAATAGGCAAAGTTCTCGTCCATCCGCGGTTACCGGGAGTCATCAACAGTAGAAACAGGGTTACACCAGACAGGAAGGTACACCGAGGTGTTTACCTAAGCAGGGGATTACCAATGCTCGGTTAAGTAGTTTACAAGTAAGTTTGAACAAAACAACGGGAAGGAAAATGTGCTTAAATACGTATATCAGGGGTATATCCTTCCCAAGGACAAGCAGAGCATGATATCCATGACAGGATATTATGTAGAAAACTCCTTAGGTAGGGGAGAGAAATTTCATGATATTACCCATACAGCGGTGTTTGGATAATTGAGCAGGAAACATTTAACATTGGGCTTCAAATGTTCTTGTTGAAAATTGGAGTACCATAGACATGCTTCGAGATAGCATTGACATGGTCTTCAAGCAAAAGGTCAGACTTTGGAAACATGAAGGATCCATCAGGAATAACTTGTAGAATAAGTCTTACAATTTCCTCATGGATGAATGGATAACCTTACTAAAAAGGAATCTATAATGATAGGTCCTCCAGCCAGGGGGGGGGGGTGCTAGGCATGACATCATGTTATCGGGTCATCAAAGGACAAACAACATAACTCCTGGAAAGTTGTCCCAACCATCATATCTGACCGAGATTCAGATCCAATTGGTGTCAAAATACCTCAGACTCAGGATGCCTGAGAGAAAAAGGTGTAATACAAATTGACGAGATGACATTGTAAAGTTCTCGAGAAATGAACTATGGAAGCGAGTTCCGAAACAAGAGTTCATCAGTAAACCAACGAGAGGATGAGGAGGTGGCTGATGGAATCAGCGGCAATTCATTGAGATTAACAAAAGATGGATTCCCACAATTATGTGAACAAGGAGATAACATTTGTCAGATCAAATGGTATAATGATGTATGCTCGAGGAAAACATACACAATTAAACATTGGTTGAAAGGTGCACCCGAAATATGGGCCGGGTTGCACGACCAATGTCAGAATGGTGATTCAATAATCAATAGTCTAAGAATGAACGGCCGACCATTAACTTCAAAGCAATAGGGTTGCTAGAAGTGCAGAATCCAAACAGCACCGTTCACTTGTTTGTACCCCGGTTGGAATCAACACGAGGACCAAGAAAGAATGGTGATGGTGAGAAGTATCATCATACCAAGAATTCTTAAGAGGTGGTGAAATTCCACGACATCCTTGACATAAAGGATGGTAATACTCCAAGGTAAAGAAGAACAATTTCTGGATAGCAAGGAACTCAAGGTATAACACCAAACATGAACAAGCTTGTGTTGGTGGGAAGGTAATAAAGTGGTCGATGATAATACAATTCATCAAGGGCAAGGATGGTATTTCTCATCATGAATTCAATTGATATCCTGGATGAGCTCAGAATGTTGATGATCACGACACCTTTGTCGCGAGAGTTCATGAAGATGTAATTGATCGGTGACGACATCAAGTCAAAGTAATGATGAAGTGAAAGGTTATTGGAACCAAGGGTACGACACAAACTCGAAACCAAGCTTGTTGTTCAAGGCGAAATGATATGACGATGAGGATCGACGTAAGGTTAGTTCATCGTCGAAAATCGTGCTCCGAGAAGAAGGACCGGGTAGCACAGTTAAAATCAGCACGACAAAGATATAGCCAAATAGGCTAGGAATGGCGTGATCGGGTACAAACTCGTACTTATAGAAGCTTACTGAAGAGTTGTTGAACCGTAGAGCAGACTTGGTTCAGTTATCGGTGTCTTTGAGTGTTTAATAACTCAGAGCCCGTGAAAAGTTGGAATCAGTGGGAAGGTAACACTTGATGAAGAACTCATAAGATGTTATGCAGTTCCATGATAATCTCGAGATATCAGGGGGGTAATACTCGACACAAGATCAAAGTAAAGGTTGGACTGGCGTATTGATCCATAGGAGACAATTGTTTTAACTCGTTCGAGAAATGGAATCAAAGAAGAACAATCATGGTTGGAACCATGGTTGCAAGGGATCAATTCACAGATACCATATGTTAGTTATCAAGGAAATAGTTATTATTACAAGAAGCTTCCATGATAGGATATACATCGCGTCCATGGGCATGAACACAAAGTTCAAGGTCGCCTCCCACTTCCTCAATGCATAACCTTTCATTCACTTCTCGCGTTCGATGAAGTTGCAGTGCTGAAATTTTATCTGGCGAAGCACCAGAAGAGTATGAATCGTGAAAACCTTCGGGTTCACACGGTTTAGAGAAGGCATATGTTCATCCCACAGGGGCTTCTTAGAAACATATACCACAATCTTTAGGAGTAATTAACTCAAACTCGATGGCAGAGCTTGGTTGAGAAAAGCAGAGGATACAATTTACCAAAGGCATTATGTATCCGAGGAAAGGCTCACAAGGTTATTGAATATGAAGGGCGTTGTCAGATAAATCCAACAAAGGATCTGGTGGTCCATAAGGGATCTGGTGTGAGCATCGGTAGTCAACTAGAGGAAGCAGATTATAGAAACAACTGACTAACTCAATTGTCAAATGCAAAGGAATTATGATTTCCAAATCAAGGGATCAGAAGCAATGCTCTGATTAGGGGTGGATAAGTTGAATAGACTTAGGGTACAATCAAAGACAATTGGATTGGTTGAGAACCAATTCCAGTTAAAAGAATGGCAGGTTAGCCGGAAAAGTAATTTATAAGGATCAATGATGATTGCGTGTATTCGCAAACATATTGAGTCAACAGACCCAAAATGATAATGACAAGGAATGTCAATAGGACTACGAGACTTATGGGATTAACCATAATGCGAGCAAGCAAGAATTTCAAGAGCCAAAGGCTCCAGAGGATTTTCGGAAGATCGAATAGTATTTTGAAGACTTTTGTGAAACTCATGAACAACTGGGGATGAGCGGATACTCGATAAGTGCAATAATTAACCGTAGGGGTATTCAGGTGACAAAGAACAGCAAGGCAGTAAGCTCAAAGGATTATCGAAACAACGACGAGTTTTTCAAGTTATCTTGTAATAACAAGACCAACTGGGGATGAATGTAAGAATAACAACTGCAAGTAGTTATCCATAAGGGTTTGCGGTGGAAGGGGAATTGCAAACGCGATGAACACAAGTTCTCGGGTTAACAGCGGAGAGTATCTTCAGGGTCTTCTGGTGCAGCAGACGATCATCAGTAACAAGGGGCTCTCCGGGTGAAAGTGATAACGAGATCCTATTGTTAGATTTAGTAAACTTCATTTAACCCGAATAGAGGAGAGATCAGAGTCCCAGAGTAAAGGTCGAGGAGTAAAAGATCCTACTACCACCCAATGGCGATGTGTGCCCATAAGACACACATCCATGTTAGTAAAAGTTTTGCAATGTCTAGACTCGACTTCGGCCAAGGAGTTGGAAGGGGGATTCCTACAGGTAGTCGGCTCTGATACCAACTTGTGATGCCCCCGATTCAATCGTACACTAATCATGCACGCAAATGTGTACGATCAAGATCAGGGACTCACGGGAAGATATCACAACACAACTCTACAAATAAAATAAGTCATACAAGCATCATAATACAAGCCAGGGGCCTCGAGGGCTCGAATACAATTGCTCGATCATAGACGAGTCAGCGGAAGCAACAATATCTGAGTACAGACATAAGTTAAACAAGTTTGCCTTAAGAAGGCTAGCACAAACTGGGATACAGATCGAAAGAGGCGCAGACCTCCTGCCTGGGATCCTCCTAACTACTCCTAGTCGTCGACAGCGGGCTGCACGTAGTAGTAGGCACCTCCGATGTAGTAGGGGTCGTCGTCGACGGTGGTGTCTGGCTCCTGGACTCCAGCATCTGGTTGCGACAACCAGAAAGAAAGGAAAGGGGAAAAAAGTGGGGAGAAAGCAACCGTGAGTACTCATCCAAAGTACTCGCAAGCAAGGAGCTACACTACATATGCATGGATATATGTGTAAAGGGCCATATCAGTGGACTGAACTGCAGAATGCCAGAATAAGAGGGGGATAGCTAATCCTGTCGAAGACTACGCTTCTGGCAGCCTCCGTCTTGCAGCATGTAGAAGAGAGTAGATTGAAGTCCTCCAAGTAGCATCTCCAAGTAGCATCTCCAGTAGCATCGCATAGCATAATCCTACCCGGCGATCCTCCCCTCGTCGCCCTGTGGAAAGGCGATCACCGGGTTGTCTGTGGAACTTGGAAGGGTGTGTTTTATTAAGTATCCGGTTCTAGTTGTCATAAGGTCAAGGTACAACTCCAAGTCGTCCTGTTACCGAAGATCACGGCTATTCGAATAGATTAACTTCCCTGCAGGGGTGCACCAACTTACCCAACACGCTTGATCCCATTTGGCCGGACACACTTTCCTGGGTCATGCCCGGCCGCGGAAGATCAACACGTCGCAGCCCCACCTAGGCACAACAGAGAGGCCAGCCCGCCGGTCTAAACCTAAGCGCACAGGGGTCTGGGCCCATCGCTCATAGCACACCTGCATGTTGCGAGGGCGGCCGGAAGCAGAACTAGCCCCCTTAATACAAGAGCAGGCTTACGTTCCAATCCGGCGCGCTCCGCTCCGTCGCTGACGTCTGAAGTGCTTCGGCTGATACCACGACGTCGAGATACCCATAACTACTCCCGCGTAGATGGTTAGTGCGTATAAGCTCGTAGCCAACTCAGATCAAATATCAAGATCTCGTTAAGCGTGTTAAGTATCCGCGAACGCCGAACAGGGCCAGGCCCACCTGTCTCCTAGGTGGTCTCAACCTGCCCTGTCGCTCCGCCACAAAGTAACAGTCGGGGGCCGTCGGGAACCCAGGCCCACCACTACCGGGATGGAGCCACCTGTCCTTTCAGCCCCCTCATCAGAATCACTTGCGGGTACTCATCGAGCTGACCCGACTTTAGTCACCATCTGTATAGTATGTATGTATGTATAGTATATACCCGTGATCACCTCCCGAGTGACCACGACCCAAATGTATAGCAAGGCAGACTGACAAGAATGTAGGGCCAATGATGATAAACTAGCATCCTATACTAAGTATTTAGGATTGCAGGTAAGGTATCAACAAATGTAGCAACAATGTCAGGCTATGCATCAGAATAGGATTAACGAAAAGCAGTAACATGCTACACTACTCTAATCCAAGCAATATAGAGGAGAATAGGCGATATCTGGTGATCAAGGGGGGGGGGGCTTGCCTGGTTCCTCAAACAAGAAGGAGGGGTCGTCGGTGACGTAGTCGTCCACAGGGGCATCAGCATCGTCACGGGGTCTACCGGAGAGAAGAGGGGGGAGAAACAGTAAATACATAGCAAGCAAGTGCATAACAGGACAATAAGCAGAGTTAGACGTGTTCTAACGCGGTATGAGGCGATACCGGCGAAGGGGGGAAACATCCGGGAAAGTATCCCCGGTGTTTCGTGTTTCCGGACAGATGAACCGGAGGTGAAATGTTGCAGGTTCTCTATGCTAGGGACGCGTGGCGGACGAACGGGCTGCGTATCCGAATTCGTCTCGTTGTTCTGAGGAACTTTCATGTAGAAAGTATTTTCATCTGAGCTACGGTTTATTTTATATGATTTTTAAAAGATTTAAATTACTTAGGATTAATTTAAATATTTTAATTTAACATTATCCAGAACAGTGTTTGCTGACGTCATCATGACGCCAGCATGACGTCATCAGTCAACAGAGGTGTTGACTGGTCAACTGACGTGTGGGTCCCGTTCGTCATTGACTGTTTAGTCTAATTAGGGTTTAACTAATCTAATTACTGTTTAATTAAACTAACTAGTTAATTAGATTAATTATCTAGGATTAATTAACTTAATTAATTTAGTTAATTAAATTTATTATTGTTATTATTATTTTTATTATTTTTTACCAAAAACGTTCTGAGCGGGCCCCCTTTGTCATAGGGCCCTGGGGCTAGCGGGCACGGGCGCTACGGGGCGGGTCGGGCATTGCGGCGCCCGACTGGGCGTTCGCCCAGATCGCCGGGGCGAGGAGGCCCGGGGCAGCTTGCAGGCGCGGGTGCCGGCGAGGCCATGGCGGGG
>NC_041390.1:21717546-21724919 GCF_002162155.2 Triticum dicoccoides
GGCAAGTATCGTTATTTTCTGAACTTCACAGATGATTTGAGCAGATATGGGTATATCTACTTGATGAAACATAAGTTTGAAACATTTGAAAAGTTCAAAGAATTTCAGAGTGAAGTGGAAAATCATCGTGACAAGAAAATAAAGTTTCTACGATCTGATCGCGGAGACAAATATTTGAGTTACGAGTTTGGTCTTCAATTAAAACAATGTGGAATAGTTTCACAAACTCATGCCACATGGAACACCACAGCATAATGGTGTGTCCGAACGTCATAACCGTACTTTATTGGATATAGTGCAATCTATGATGTCTCTTACCGATCTACCACTATCGTTTTGGGGTTATGCATTAGAGACAGCTGCATTCACGTTAAATAGGGCACCATCTAAATCCGTTGAGACGACACCATATGAACTATGGTTTGGCAAGAAACCTAAGCTGTCGTTTCTTAAAGTTTGGGACTGCGATGCTTATGTGAAAAAAGTTTCAACATGATAAGCTCAAACCCAAACCGGAGGAGTAAATCTTCATAGGATATCCAAAGGAAACTATTGGATACACCTTCTATCACAGATCCGAAGGCAAGACTTTTGTTGCTAAATTCGGAGTATTTCTAGAGAAGGAGTTTCTCTCGAAAGAAGTGAGTGGGAGGAAGTAGAACTTGATGAGGTAACTATACCTGCTCCCTTATTGGAAAGTAGTTCATCACAGAAATCTGTTCCTGTGACTACTATACCAATTAGTGGGGAAGCTAATGATGATGATCATGTAACTTCAGATAAAGTTACTACCAAATCTCGTAGGTAAACCAGAGTGAGATCCGCACCAGAGTGATACGGTAATCCTGTTCTGGAAGTCATGTTACTAGACCATGACGAACTTGCGAACTATGAGGAAGCGATGATGAGCCCAGATTCTGCGAAATGGTTTGAGGCCATGAAATCTGAGATATGATCCATGTATGAGAACAAAGTATGGACTTTGATGGATTTCCCCGATGATCGGCAAGCCATAGAAAATAAATGGATCTTCAAGAGGAAGACGGACGCTGATAATAGTGTTACTATCTACAAAGCTAGAATTGTTGCAAAAGGTTTGCGACAAGTTCAAGGTGTTGACTACGATGAGATTTTCTCACTCGTATCTATGCTTAAGTCTGTCCGAATCATGTTAGCAATTGCCGCATTTTATGAAATCTGGCAAATGGATAAACAAAACTGCATTCCTTAATGGATTTACTAAAAGAAGAGTTGTATACGATGCAACTAGAAGGTTTTTTCGATCCTAAAGGTGTTAACTAAATATGCAAGCTCCAGCGATCCATCTATGGACTGGTGCAAGAATCTCGGAGTTGGAATATACGCTTTGATAAGTTGATCAAAGCATATAGTTTTATACAGACTTGCGATGAAGCCTGTATTTACAAGAAAGTGAGTGGGAGCACTACAACATTTCTGATAAGTATATGTGTATGACATATTGTTGGTCGGAAATAATGTAGAATTATTCTGCAAAGCATAAAGGAGTGTTTGAAAGGATTTTTTCAAAGAAAGACCTCGGTAAAGCTGCTTACATATTGAGCATCAAGATCTATAGAGATAGATCAAGACGCTTGATAAGTTTTTTCAATGAGTACATACCTTGACAAGATTTTGAAGTAGTTCAAAATGGAACAGTCAAAGAAAGAGTTCTTGCATGTACTGCAAGGTGTGAAATTGAGTAAGACTCAAAGCCCGACCACGGCAGAAGATAGAAATAGAATGAAAGTCATTCCCTATGCCTCAGCCATAGGTTTTATAAAGTATGCCATGCTGTGTACCAGATCTATTGTATACCCTACACTGTGTTAAGCAAGGGAGTACAATAGTGATCTAAGAGTAGATCACTGGACAGCGGTCAAAATTATCCTTAGTGGAATAAGGAAATATTTCTCAATTATGGAGGTGACAAAAAAGGTTCGTCGTAAAAAGTTACGTCGATACAAGTTTTGACACAGATCTGGATGACTCTAAGTCTCGATCTAGATACATATTGAAAGTGGGAGCAATAAGCTAGAGTAGCTCCGTGCAGAGCATTGTTGACATAGAAATTCGCAAAATACTTACGGATCTGAATGTAACAGACCCGTTGACTAAAATTATCTCACAAGCAAAACATGATCACACCTTAATACTCTTTGGATGTTAATCACATAGCAATGTGAACTAGATTACTGACTCTACTAAACCCTTTGGGTGTTGATCACATATCAATGTGAACTATGGGTGTTAATCACATGGTGATGTGAACTATTGCTGTTAAATCACATGGCGATGTGAACTAGATTATTGACTCTAGTGCAAGTGGGAGACTGAAGGAAATATGCCCTAGAGGCAATAATAAAGTTATTATTTATTTCCTTATATCATGATAAATGTTTATTATTCATGCTAGAATTGTATTAACCGGAAACATAATACATGTGTGAATACATAGACAAACAAAGTGTCACTAGTATGCCTCTACTTGACTAGCTCGTTAATCAAAGATGGTTATGTTTCCTAACCATGAACAATGAGTTGTTATTTGATTAACGGGATCACATCATTAAGTGAATGATCTGATTGACATGACCCATTCCATTAGCTTAGCACCCGATCGTTTAGTATGTTGCTATTGCTTTCTTCATGACTTATACATGTTCCTATGACTATGAGATTATGCAACTCCCGTTTGCCGGAGGAACACTTTGGGTACTACCAAACGTCACAACGTAACTTGGTGATTATAAAGGAGTACTACAGGTGTCTCCAAAGGTACATGTTGGGTTGGCGTATTTCGAGATTAGGTTTTGTCACTCCGATTGTCGGAGAGGTATCTCTGGGCCCTCTCGGTAATGCACATCACATAAGCCTTGCAAGCATTGCAGCCAATGAGTTAGTTGCGAGATGATGCATTACGGAACGAGTAAAGAGACTTGTCGGTAACGAGATTGAACTAGGTATTGGATACCGACGATCGAATCTCGGGCAAGTAACATACCGATGACAAGGGGAACAACGTATGTTGTTATGTGGTCTGACCGATAAAGATCTTCGTAGAATATGTAGGAGCCAATATGGGCATCCAGGTCCCGCTATTGGTTATTGACCGGAGACGTGTCTCGGTCATGTCTACATTGTTCTCGAACCCGTAGGGTCCGCACGCTTAAGATTACGATGACAGTTATATTATGAGTTTATGCATTTTGATGTACCAAAGGTTGTTCGGAGTCCCGGATGTGATCACGGACATGACGAGGAGTCTCGAAATGGTCGAGACATAAAGATTGATATATTGGAAGCCTATATTTGGACACCGAAAGTGTTCCGGGTGAAATCGGGATTTTATCGGAGTACCGGGAGGTTACCGGAACCCACCGGGAGCTATATGGGCCTTAGTGGGCTTTAGTGGAAAGGATAAAGGGGCAGCCCAAGGTGGCTGTGCGCCTCCCCCCATCCCTAGTCCTATTAGGACTAGGAGAAGTGGCCGGCCCCCTCTTTCCCCCCTCAAGGAGTCCTATTCCAACTAGGATTGGGGGGGGGGGGATCCTACTCCCAGAGGGAGTAGGACTCTCCTGGCGCGCCCTATGTGGTCGGCCAGCCTTCCCCCCCCCTTTGGTCCTTTATATAATGAGGCAGAGGCACCCTAGAACACATAAGTTGATCCACGTGATCTATCCCTTAGCCGTGTGCGGTGCCCCCAGCCACCATAGTCCTCGATAATACTGTAGCGGAGTTTAGGCGAAGCCCTGCTGCTGTAGTACATCAAGATCGTCACCACGCCATCGTGCTGACGGAACTCTTCCCCGACACTTTGCTGGATCGGAGTCCGGGGATCGTCATCGAGCTGAACGTGTGCTCGAACTCGGAGGTGCCGTAGTTTCGGTGCTTGATCGGTTGGATCGTGAAGACGTACGACTACTTCCTCTACGTTGTGTCAACGCTTCCGCAGTCGGTCTGCGTGGGTATGTAGACAACACTCTCCCCTCTCGTTGCTATGCATCACCATGATCTTGCGTGTGTGTAGGAATTTTTTTGAAATTACTACGTTCCCCAACAACAACTCCAAGTGTCTGTTACCTTAGGACAGGCTATCGATAGATATTTTCTTCCCTGCAGGGGTGCACCAACTTACCCACCACGCTCGATTAACTCCGGCCGAACACACTTTTCTGGGTCATGTCCGGCCTCGGCCAAACAATACGCCGCAACCCGACCTAGGCTTAATAGAGAGGCCAGCACGCCGGACTAAACCTATGCCCCCAGGGGTCATGGGCCATCTCCCCGGGAACTCCTGCACGTTGCGTATGCGGCCGGTGAGCAGACCTAGCTACCTCCTTCAACAAGGTAGGTGCTTTCCTGTCCAACCCGGCGCGCGCCGCTCAGTCGCTGACGTCTAATAAGCTTCGGCTGATGCATACGACGCAGAACGCCCATACTATGCCCACGTGATGGTTAGTGCTATCAGGCCAGAGGCCCCTCGGATCAAATATCCAAATCGCAGTGGATTAGGAGCACGCGGTAATGAGCAGAGACTCACGATCGATGTGACCTCGTCGCCCCGTCTCGAGTACTTGCGGCAAGGGCTAAGAATGCCCGGCCACGCCTCGTAAGTATCTCGCGGGCACCTTCCAAGTCAACCCAACTCCACATCACTCGCTATTCAGGTCGCGCGGGTACCCCTCAGGGCCGACCCGTCTTTAGTAACATGGATCAGTGCAAAGTCATAGTAACCATAGTAATTGTGTGTCTAACACCAAGGGGAAAACCCGAGGAATCACCCCCGGTGAATCCCACTCGATGTTATCATCAAGGTGAACGTAAGAGGATCCACCCTCGAGGTTCACACTTGAGGGGTTGCACGACAGAGCATTAAAGGAAGTGGTTAAGGAGGAAATCACCCTCGATGACCTCGACCTTATAGCTACACTACGGAGATCTCATCAGGAGTGATGTAAGAGGTTCCACCCTCGGCACTCGATGGTAACTCTGCAGAGTCGTACAACTAGGGGGAGGGTGATGTGCGGTGTCGGGGCCTGGACGTCGATCACGTTGATCGAGTCATCAAACATAAAGCGGGGCAACTGGAACAAGGTGGGGTCACTGATGGATCACTAACCATCCTATACTAAGCAGTTTAGGATAAGCAGGTAAGGTATGAAAGCAGGTAACAACAACAGGCTATGCATTAGAGTAGGATCATACAGAAAGCAGTAGCAGTTCTAATGCAAGCATGAGAGGGAAACAAATGGGCGATATCGGAATGCTCAAGGGGGGTTTGATTGCCTGGAAGCTCTGCTGAAAAAGAAGAAGTGTCGTCGTCGACGTAGTCGAACACAGGGGCAGCATCATTTTCGGAGTCTACCGGAGAGAAGAGGGGGGAAAACAGTAAATACAAAGCAAACATATGCATGACAAGACAACAAGCGGTACTAGGGGTGTTCTAACGCGGTGCTACACGATACTGGCGAAGGGGGATAACATCCGGGAAAGTTTTCCCGGAGTTAGGCATTTTCGGACAAAGGAATGAGAGGAGGAAGGTTGCGTGTTTGCTATGCTAGGTGCGTGTGGCGGACTAACGGGCCGCGTATTCGGATTCGTCTCGTCGTTCTGAGCAACTTTCATGTATAAAACTTTTTCATCCGAGCTATGGATTGTTTTCTATTATTTTTCAATGATTTACTAATATTCTAGAATTTCTGAAATTATTATATTTAATTAATTCGAATTGACCAGGTCAACTTGACTAGTCAAAAGGGCAGGGGGTGGCCCACATGTCATATACTATTCACCTAAACAAATAAATAAACCTAACTTATTAAAGGGGGCCTACATGTATCTACTAATAGACTAACTTAGAACTAAACTAGTACTACTACTAAGCCTAGCCTAATTAAATCAGGGGCCGGCCGGCGGCATAGCCAGCCATGTCTGTACTCACGCACGTAGAGTACACACTACACACGCACAATGGCCATGGCCATGGTCATAACCAACGCAGCCTCATGAGAAAGTAGCAGCAGCAATTAGAGTAGCAGCAGCACTAGCTAGTGGGATAGGAGGAGCGGCAGCAGCACTTAACAGCAGCGGCGCCGGCGCAACAGCAAGCAGTGACGGGAGCAGGGCGCAGCAGCGGCCGGCAGCAGCAAACGGAGCAGCAGCAAGCCGAGGCCATGCGTGGGCGTGCACCACAGCAGCAAGCCGCGACGAGGCCACGCATGGGCGTGCACGCACAGCAGCAATAGCGACAGGGCAGGAGCAGCAACTACACGCACACACGTACACATACACGGGGGTTCGAGCGATGGCGAACAACGGCGTAAAGAGACACGGATTGAAGGGGGAAAGAGGTGGAATCGGCCGAGGAGCTCACCACCAAGCTCGTAGACGTGGATTGGAGGCGCGGGGGCGACCGGATGCGACGAGCTCGACGACGAGAGACGACGGCCGTGGCGGAAAATCAGCTCGATCCCGAGCGTATAGTGCGGCTCCGGTCGAACGGATGCACGGAGATGACGGAGTCGGTGACTAGGAAGTCCCTGGACAAGCTCCCGGTCGACGGGGAGGCCAGTGGCCACGTGGACGGCGACGGCGCATCGACGATAGCTCGGGCACGAGGCTCTCAGGAGAAACGTGAGTGGGAGAGGGGAATTTTGCGGGCTAGGGTTTGTCTACAGCGACGAGGGGATCTTATCCTTCTCGATGTGTCGTGTATGCTCGACACGAGCTAATCGGGCGTGTGGACGGGCGTGCGTGAGCCACGCCATAGCACTGCCTCCTCCTATAGCGTCAGGAAGGAGAAGGCCCTGCCGGGCTGGGCCAAAGTGCAATGTGGCACTTAGGCCCAGTTGCGCACAGTGTCAGGCCTTTTATTTTCTTCCTATTCTGTTTTTTTATTCCTTGTCTGTTTCGCATCTAGTTTAGTTAGTAAATGATTTTTGCTACATGTGAAACTTGGCACAAAAATACAGGGCAATATTCCGGTTTGGTATAAAAAGTTTCAAAGCATTTGGGAGTGTTCAACTATTTATAAAAATTGAACAGGCCAATTTATTGGCTGTTGGTCCACTGTTATAATACCCAGGGGTATTTTAAATATCTCCAAAAATGTTTGTTAATGCATGAGAATTATGTAGTGAACATTTTGAACCTAAGGAACATTTTAATTTACTATTTTATAAAATTATTATTTGACTTGGTGTTTGACTTTGATATTTATTAAGTGGCAATTTGCATAGTAATGATGATGACATGGCCACCATTAGGGGATGATTACTATAGCATGACACTGGGGTGTTACAACAAGGCAAGGTAGAATAAATCCTACGCTATCCTATGCTTCCTAAATAAAC